>NW_015505390.1:1273596-1307740 GCF_001515645.1 Sinocyclocheilus grahami | reverse complement strand
TATATATATATATATATATACACACTCTTTACAGAAGAGTGTAGCTACTGTATATACACGGTAGCTATATCCACTATTCGCCACTTACTCTAATGTAATAAAATCTGAATATATTCTGATCAGAATATATATATATATATATATATGCATTATATATAAAGCATCTATTGACAGTATAAGGCTCCCGCAGCCTCTCAGCAGAAATCAAAACGCGTAACACTAAGAAACTCAGCATCCTGACGTAAAAATTCAAGTTTTTGGAAAGTTTTTATATTTAAAATACAGTTGGTTAGGCAACATCACACAACGTTTTCACCATTAAGACTGTTTAATAGTTCTATAAACAGTTCAATAAGCAAATACAATAATATTAGGTCACTTTCATTTTACGCAGAAACAGCGCATCCCACAGCAAACAGCCGATTCGTTGCTGATTGATTCCGTGTTTTGACGACTGTTTAATAGTTCTATAAACAGTTCAATAAGCAAATACAATCATATTAGGTCACTTACATTTTACGCGGAAACACAGCGCATCCCACAGCAAACAGCCGATTCGTTGCTGATTGATTCCGTGTTTTGAACGAATCGGTTGAGTCAAAGTTTCATTAGCCGTTTGAATGAAAGACTCAATGACTCACTCATTAAACACTCACTACTGGCACATACTGGCGTTTTAATTTCGTTGAAAAGTATCATTTCCGCCATCATTTCTTGTTTGTATATTCAAAAATATTTAAAATAGTCTCATAACATTATTTAATGCAGTTGTATTTTTCAGTGTCAATTATTTAATTTGATAAGGTATAGACAATCACATTATTATAATTGAATTTATAGATCAAATGTAAGAATTTGAAATGAAAGTATTAATGAGATTAGTGGGAAAATGCCCTCTATAAAGGTAAAACACACACACACACACACACACACACATATATATATATATATATATAAATAAGCTCGATACCATGCCCCCCCCACATAACAAATCCCAATTTAACCCATCTATAACAATTATCGGATGTTATTTTTATTAATAAAAAAATGCTTTCAGCATGTTTGAAATACCTTAAAGTGATGCTTTGCGTCCTTAAAACGTGAATATTTTAACTGAACAAATAAATATGTAAAACTTCCTGGTCCAGAGCAAAGTCATAAAGATCTGGTTGTGATTTTACTGTTTGGCCACTAGATGGTGTTGTGTTTCAACTTTTTAAAAACGATTAAATGTGCTTTACAATGTTGAATGTTATTCCTTTCTTGAATCAACAGGATTTATTTGTGAAGAGATTTCAAATCAGCACTTTATTTTTTTTTCTTAAATTGTTGGTATTAGCAGTGATGTTTTTAACCTCTTTCTCTTTTTAGCAAAGTACATCGGCTGTTATGTTGATGACACACAGAAACGGGCTCTTAGAGGGGTTTCCTTTTTTGACTACAAAAAAATGACTGTCTTCCGTTGCCAGGACAACTGCGCTGAGAGGTACGTCAATTGAAACCTTTTATCCCCATGTACATGATAAGGACTTTCTTTTGAATCATAGGCTATGGTTTATATACTCTGCTTAAGTCATCATAAACATGTAATTGCTCTCACCCTAGAGTTAATGACCCTTAACTGACAAACATAAACAATTTCACACTCATTACACTAATCTAATTCCCTTTACCCTTGATTAACTGAGAGGGCAGGGTTATCAGATATGCCGTTTCCTCTGATAGTCCTCTGATGTTTCATGTCACTAAGATTTGTGCTTTAACTATCATTTTCAGGATGTGTGCTCACAAATGTTTAAAAAATGTTTCCGTTTTTTTAACTAAAAGGGATTGTTCATCAAAAAAATAAAACATTAACTCGCCCACGTCTTTCCAAATCTGAGTTGGTTTCTTTTTCCTTGGAATACACAAGTAGAGATACAAAAGAATTGCACTGATTGCTCTTTTCTGTGGAATAACAATGAATCAGAACTGAAGCTTTTACATTTGAACAAGGGTGCATTTGCGTAAACATTATGAAAGTAAAGCTGGTCATTACGACTAAGTACTAAGGCATATGATAAAAACTGAAGAAACTGATTGAAACAGGAACTTAAATGTACAGGAACCTAAAGAAACTGATCAAAAAGTTAAGTCATTATTAACTGAACTTTTAAATTTGATCTTTTTAATGAATTGGTTGATCAGTGGTTCTCAACCTTTTTTGGCTCCAAAGCCCCCCATTGTCCAGATACATTTTCTGTACATTTCTGTAAATTAAAAAAAAAGAGCTTACCTATTTCAAATTAAATTAAATTTAGTTGTCGTGTTTTACTGGATTAGGATTAAAGATATGCATTAAAAAAAATATTGTACTCACAATTTCTACCTGATAATAACTAGGAAAATGTGTATTTATTATTAAAAAGTACTTATGGCGCTTGAAGATTTTATTAATTTATATTGTTTTCCAAGTCTAGAAATCTCACTTTCAAAATTCGGCTTCCTCGTATATCCAAGACCATGGAAATCCTGTTTCTTCAAAGAAAAAAAATTATAGTTGTTGAGGATGAGTGGAAATAAAGTATGCATATCTTGATTTACTTTTTTTTCTTAGCTTATTTTGAAGCTTGTTTTGTTGTAATTTAAGTCATTTTGAGGCTCCCTTGGAGGTTTGCTCCCCCATAGTGGGCTCTGGCCAGTGCCAGAGAACAACAAACATTCATCAATCAGACAAGATCAAGATCAACTCACTGATCCAGTTCCTGCAGTTAACTGCTCACTTGATATAGATTATCAGTAAATGTAGTGACTTTTGGGTTTGCTTCTCACCCAGTGCAATTGTATGTCCTCAAAAGTCTTGAAATGTCTTATGGTCTAATTTAATGATCATTTTATTCTGCATTTACATCCTTGTTGCATCACCATTCATTGTTATTTCATGAAAATAACAACCAACCAGTTTTTCCACAGTTAAAAAAAAGACATGCAGGTTTGGGGCAACATTAGGGTGAGAAAATAAATTTTCATGTTTGGGTGAACTATTAATGTTGCTTTTCACTTTCATTCCTGTTAGCATTCTTGTTTACCCTCTCTTTATTCAGTTCCTCACCCCTACATGTTTCCATTGATTCTTATCATCAGTCTGTGACTTGGAAAACCCACAGAAAAGAGAGAGAGGCAGGAAAAAGGGTTGAGGGATTTTGGCGTCAGGACTGCTTTAAAGGAAGTAGTGCAAATTACAGAAAGAGCGACTTGAGAGAGACAGCCAACATCTGTTTGTACTCAATGTTGTGCTCCCACTCTCAGCTTTCAAGAATCCTGCCACACATATTGAGAAAATTAGGAGAAGACGCAGCCTGCATAGGGATGAGCCAGAAGAGTCTGAAGAAAGAATCCTTATGCTGTCCTTTGATAAAAAAATCATGCATGTAAAATTGCCCTCATTCATCTTGTTTCAATGGACAGCTCTGTGTTATGGACAACAGTTCTCTGAAGCTTTTAAACCAGAATGCCAGCTTGACACAGTTCTGACCTTTTAAAAATGTGAAAATAAGAGCAGTGGAGAGGAGGGGGGGGTCGAGGACTGGAGAGCACAGTAACTCTACAGTCCAGCCAGATGTTTTAGATTTAACAGCAAAACCTCAAACGAATGCACAGTGCAATAAGTCATAAGTTCCCAGAAAAAATTATACTCAAGTAAAGTACAGATACTCAAAAAGTTTACTTAAGTAAATGTACTTAGTTACTGTCCGTCTCTGGATTTGTGAAACCATGACATATTAAAGGCTAGGAAACTAAACTTTTCACCTAGTGCATCAGCTGAATCGAAACTGATTTCTTAAGCAAAACAGTGCAACTGTTAACGTGTGAAAATAAGAGCGGTGGAGAGGAGGGGGGGTCGAGGACTGGAGAGCACAGTAACTCTACAGTCCAGCCAGATGTTTTAGAGCTCTGGCTGGACTGCTCTGAATTTGAGGAAAGGAAAATTGCTGGTCAGGTCAAGTGTCAGAACAATAAAACCCAGTGGCGTAGGCAGAATTTAATTTTTGGTTGGGCCTGGCCAAAAGTGAGCGGGAACTAGTAACTAAACGACAGAGTCAGACTACCATGTCTCTGTCTCTGTCATGAATGTGCCCATTGTCAACATAACCTAAAATCATTCACAATAGCCCCAATCCCTAAATAATTTTGCAGATTACAATAGGCCACTCGAACTATAAAGTTAGAAGCTGTGTACAGTAGAAAGATTCTCTCACTAATGTACGTCTGCTCAACTAATATGAATACAGACGTGAACTTGTATCAGTGGCACTTAAGTCATAGAATATCGACATACAAGAGAACTATAGCTACAGCCTGTCCACATACAAAACCTGAGTAGCAGTTAGAACAAAAAAATTAAATACTGCTTTGTTTATCCCGAAACAGAAGCCATTTAAAATTTTATTTGTATATTTTAATTTTCATTTTATCATTCTACAGTAAATGTTCAAAGATTTAAGGCACTGTATTTCCTCATCATATTTCCTCAAATATATTAGATATAATTAAAGTGTATAAAATTATTTTATTCAGAAATGTCATGTTTTTTTTTTTTTTATTCGTTCATTCATTATTGAAATTAATAGGCCTACATATTCAGAAACAGGTGCAGTTAGTCGTCTGCGTCAGTCGTAAATATAAAAATAATCTTTGTGAGGACACCTGGCAACATTCTTTGCAAAATTCTTTAGACACCAAACACTAAACGACTTTAAACACCAACTGAAAACACTGGATTAGCCAAAATACATTCATAATCAGACTGAGAGTAGTGTGTTCCCGGCTCTACAGAATGAAGTGGATCAGCCTGCGCTTTGGACTGAAAAGTTTTACTGTTACTTGTGGGCTGATGGACGGGTTCTCTCCTGCGTCGGTGCAAGTTTTTAAGTCAAGTTTTTACAGAACATTTTCTATCACACACCTGCAAATTATAGTCTAACTGACGGGGTGAACAAACACGAATTCACAGATGCGACATGCCAGAGACAGCATACAGCTGTCTGTAATGTGTCACAACACAGCTGTCAATCAAACTCATTAAGAATTATGCAAAAACACATTTTAGTATTTTAGATGTTATAATAGTTTTGTAATTGTGTTCAAATAGATTACGCAACAATTATTTAACAAATATTATATTTGTATAATAAACTGGAGGGGCCTATTCATCATAGTGGAATGATGCCCGTCAGGCCCCTCTGCTGGCTACGCCCCTGAATAAACCACATGCTTTCTGCCGTTTACAAGATCTGTTTCTACATGCAAGCCAATGTGCACCACAAAAGCCCTCAGTATAAAGGAAACGTATTACACTATTCCTTGAAAAACCTGTTATTAAGTGACTTGTTCATGTGACAAATGTGACAGTTCATGAAACATGAAACACCCCTTGTGCACATACAACTTTTTAGTTACTACCCCAGATACTTAACTACATCATGACCCAGTGAATATAAATGCAGTAATGCTATTTTTGTCAAAACAATGCCTAAACTAATTTATCCCTGACCTCCCATGGTTTTTTATGCTTATTTGTTAATTGTTATTGTTTAAAGTGTAATGTCTGGTATCTGTTTTTTTTTCTCAATTTCTGTCACCGATGGAGTTTTGGTTCCTTGCCACTGTCACCTTTGGCTTGCATAGTTGGGGACATTTAACTGATTGTACTGACACTATTGGAAGAGAGCTGAACTGGATGATGACATCACTGAGTCATCAGTGAACTGACTTTAGCAGGAAAAATGACTCTTTTTAATTTTCTTCTTGCATTACTGTAAAGCCGCTTTGACACAATCAGTATTGTATGACGTGCTAAACAAATCGAATACAATTTTTTCCCCCCTCATATTGTGTCCAGTCATTTTGACCTGGAGAGGATTTTCAAATGTTATCGCATTTGACTAAAACCTATTGACTTTGCTCACACAAGGTATAACAACTTCACATAATGTTTGTACCCTTTTCCCTATCAAAAAATTACTGGCCTACAAAAAAATTGCTAATAAATTTCTCATTATGCCATATTATTACCAAATGTTTAATTTTGGAACCGATTGATTGCAGGCCTTATTGATCTGAGCTTCTGCACCTCAGTTTTGAGTGAATATTGCCAATATTGTGTTCTGGTTTGTATGCGCCCAGAAAAGTCTATTGTACAGTTTCTATGATCTCTTTCTGTTTGTGCATTTTAAAACAATTTTTGCTTGTATTTTTGCACATTTTGTGCATATTTTGGGCACTTTTATTAACTGTGATGGTGTAGAGAAGTATCAGTGTTGGGAACAGGATGACTAACAGGGCTTCATATCGCACTTCTTCATAAGAATCATAGCTTAGCATGTCGGATCACTGGCAGGCCACTGAATGAATAATGTTTTCTCTCTGTCTTGTGTTATTAGGGGTTATCTCTATGCGGGTCTGGAGTTTGGAGCCGAGTGCTACTGTGGCCATAAGATTCAGGCACCCAACGTGTCAGAGAGTGAATGTAATATGGAGTGTAAAGGGGAGAAGAGTAACCTCTGTGGAGGACCTAAACGACTGTCCATATATAGACTGGAGCTAAGCCAGGAGTCGGCCCGCAGATGTGAGTATCCTGACACACACACACACACACACACACACACACTTGTCTTACACTCATGCTTCTGCAAGCTCACACTTGCATGTATCTGTCAATCTCAAAAGCGTAATGGAACACATGACTAATTTCTTACAGGAAACTGGGTAAGCTTTTATGTAAGGTTTCTTTTGTTAATATTAACTAGTTCAGTTGACATGAACTAACAATGAACAATACTTCTGCTGCATTTATTAATCTTAAAGTTAATTTCAACATTTATTAATCCACTTTTAATTTAAAAGGTTACATTTGGTTACATTTATTTAATGCACTGTGAACTAACATGAACAAAAAATGATCAATTGTATTTTTCATATAATTAACAAAGATTAATAAATGCTGTAAAAAAAATATTGTCCTAATGTTAACAAATGAGACCTTAATGTTAAGTGTTAACAGAAAGTCTTGTTTATCTTTAAGCTGTTTTTATAATCCAAGCATGGTAACAAGAGCGTAGCACAGGGCAAATGGCTCGCCAGTTTCAAGCTCTCGGGGGAGTGATTGTTTTTATAATGATTTCTATTGTCTTCTAGTGATTGTGGGAAAAATCTATCACTTTGTTTGTTTGTTTGTTTTTCCTATCTCAATCATTTGTGTTTATCTATTGTAGCTTTGAAAACTTTTTCCAGTATTGTTTAGCACCTTCTCGCAACATCCATTTTTATAATAAACTATAAATAAAATAAAATTAATATCCATTTCCTGATCTTTATGGCACATCCTTCACCCTTTTCCTCATGTCTCATGTTTCCTTTATTGATAAAAAAAATATCACAGGCAGAAACTTGTGACATTCCACCCTGTGTGTCCTGAATAAGCACTTTTCTCATGTGACAGGATGTGTATGTGCGTATGTGATAAACACTGCAAGCGAAAACAGTAGTTGTGCAAGAACAACTTAGCCTTTGATAAAACCATTGCGGGCCCAAGGATTTCTTAAATTAATTGATAAAAGACAATTTCCATTTTTTTTAATCAGTCAGTCAAAAAACATTTACAAAACAGTAGCTGGTGAGGTTTTCACAGATCAAGATATATGTGTAGTTGTTTTTTGTCAAAAATTCATATTTATTTTGCGTTTTAGATGGGAGTGCCATCTTCAAGGGATGTTTTAAGAGGCCAGACAACGTGACCCTGGCGCTTCCTGCTAGTGCCGTTATTAAAAACATGTCAGTGGACAAGTGTGTAGACATGTGCACAGAGAAAGTGAGTGTGCATGCATGATCTGCGTCTGGTATCCCTCATATTACTGTGTTTATAGTCTATCCTATATGATCTCTTCCTTTGTCTGTCATAGGAATTCTCTCTGGCAGCCTTGGCTGGTGAAAAATGTCACTGTGGCTTTCCTACTCCTCTCTTCACCCTGCATGACCATGAGGATGAGGAGCTGTGTCTCCAGCGCTGTGCAGGAGAAGACTTCGAGAGCTGTGGAAACATTGACTTCTTTGTAGTGTACCAGACCCAAGTGCAAGGTAACATTAGCTTGTTTGGATCAAAACAATGTGCTCAGGCCAATGCACAGGCAGCCCACATGCACAATATTTTTCCTTCTTTAGGACAACAAACATGTCAGGTCACTATAGAAGCACGAAATATAGCCCAGGTTGTGCTGCTTAAGCACATTCAGTCTTCACAGTGTTTCAAATGTGTGATGAGCTCTATGTGAGCTCTTGTGGCTGCTTATCATGGTTGACCCTCACGTTTGCTAAATTCATACTTCCTCTACACTTCCTCCGAGTTTGCTGTCAAAGTAAGTAAACCATTAGCTTTTTTTTGCTTTGGTTTCAACAGTGGTCAAAGTGCCTAATGATTATTGCAACAAAAAAAAAGACAACATTTTGTCTTAGAATTCTGTCTTGACTAACATTATCTGTGTAAATTAATGAACACAAAGTCACAAGGACAACAAAGATTTACAGCTTTACAGGTTATTTACAGCTTTACACAGATAAGGTTAGTAAACAAATTTATCGCACTGTAACTGTTAAAGGAACACTCCACTATTTTTGAAAATAGGCTCATTTTCCAACTCCCCTAGAGTTAAACTTTGCTGCTGTACCATGGGTGCAGCAGGCGTAATATCATTGCGCCTGCTGCACCTACGGTACAGCAGCAAAGTTCCTTGATTATTACGCTGGAATAAGAGTATAGTTCCTAGCCATATCGGCCTAGAAAATTGGTCTTAGTACACGATGTAAGTACAGAAGAGTCAAGTTTTAAATAGGAAAAATATAGAAACTCTTTGGTCGTTTTTGAGCGAGATGCTAACGGTCTAATCAGATTCAGTTATCTATGCTAAGCTACAGCTAAAAGTGCTACCGCCAGACCCGGAGATCGGCTGAATGGATTCGAATACGGTAAAACTCAACTGTTTATCTCTAGGGGAGTTGGAAAATGAGCCTATTTTCAAAAATAGTGGAGTGTTCCTTTAACACGCATCATCTCATTTCCTCTTCAGTCTGATAGTCATTCATTCTGTGGTGCAAATTATGAATGGTCATCATGTACTGCTTCAAACCGAATTTGAAATGCAAGACAACAACATTTGAAAAGACTGAATCAGATTGTTTTCAAGAGCAGTTTCTAAAATCAACTTGTCTCACGTCATCAAAATAGCAGCATATGTTCATGGCGATATGTGCATCATAAGCCTTCCCTCTGTTTATCACACCGCTCAAACCTAATTGAGACATTTTACCTGTCTTTTAAGGAATGCAGAGATTCTTTGATTTGAAGACTTATTAAAATTTTTGCATATTGTAACGGTTTTGTATACCTATTTAAACTTTATGTAAGTTATCTGTTGTTTTATATTAGGCATAGCCTGCCTTATAGCATGGTGTATTTTTATTTGTTTTGTTAATAAAAGTTCTATGTTTTATATGTAGGCTAAAGTAAGTTTGACATATTTTGTTGTTGCATTCAAGCAATTGACGCCGAACTGCCGCTAATTCGACGCGGCGCTTTTAAGCTATTTAAAAGCGAAGGAAAGCAAGGAAAAGAGGGGAAATTCAAACAAACTAAAAACGAACAATTGCTTTACGCCGAATTGCCACTATTTGAAAGTGAAAGTAAAATGCGCACGCAGCTTTGAAGGAAAGCTAGGAAAAGAGGGAACGCCCCCGGCCCCACGGTGATACCGGTATTACCGTGTTGTCACACGTCGATTAACCGGTGGGAAAATTTCCTCACCGTCACAACCCTAGTAGAAGGTGAGCAGGAGAAAAGATAACCACTCTGCAGACTTTAGTTTCTCTTCCATTTATTTTCCATCTTTCTGTTCGTGACCTAAGTTGAATGTTTATTTGTATACTTTTACTCACTCAAACCCCTTTGTATGTGGATGAGTGGGATGACACTTAAGTCAATTTAATAAACCTGGAGGAAATACACCAGCTCTTGTCTCTCATGCATCTTTTCCTCCGACGGCACACATTTGATTTCTATCTCTGGGCAATTGAACATTTCTACTCAGCGGTTACAAAATGTCAGCTTTGAGGTCAGAAGTATATATGCTAATATACTTGCTTCTCAATCAGTTTCATGGAAACTTTAATGAAACTTAAGGATTTTTTCACCTCAGTATCTTATGTTTGGTCTGATATGTGTTCTTCATTTCTACAGATAATCGTTGTTTGGACCGGCGCTTTTTGCCCTCTCGAACCAGTGGCACTGTGGCACTTGCTAGTTTCCCAGGCGCAGGGAATACATGGGCCCGTCACCTTATTGAACTGGCTACGGGTTGGGAGCTACTGAGCTACTACTTTGATGGCTCACTGTACAACAAAGGTTAACTTAACTTTTTGTTTTCCATAAGGCCATCTTTTTAATCTCTTGCTTGCTGATGGTCTTCCTCTCTCTTTGATTTCTCTGCATGTGCAGGTTTTAAAGGGGAGAGAGATCACTGGCGCAGTGGTAGAACCATATGTATCAAGACCCATGAGAGCGGCAGGAAGGAGATTGAGGCCTTTGATGCCAGCATTCTCATGATCCGGAACCCTTATAAAGCCCTCATGGCAGAATTTAACCGAAAGTATGGTGGCCATATTGGATTTGCCTCTCAAGCTCATTGGAGGGGGACAGGTGAGAGATGAAAGCTTGTTCTAAAGCCTTGTGATTACTCTACTTAGTGCGCAATACATACAGCAGTACTTGCATAAAGCGCATAAGAAATGTGCATGTTATTGCCTCTGTTAAAGAAATAGTTTAGCCAAAATGAAAGTTTACTGAAAATGTACTCAGGCCATCCAAGATGTAGATGAGTTTGTTTCTTCATCAGAACAGATTTGGAGAAATGTAGCATTATATCACTTGCTTGCCAATGGATCCTCTGCAGTGAATGGGTGCCGTCAGAATGAGAGTCCAAACAGCTGATCAAAACATCACAATGATTTACAAGTAATCCACACGACTCTAGTCTACCAATTAATGTCTTGTGATGTGAAAAGCTGTGTCTTTGTAAGAAACAAATCTATCATTAAGGTGTATTAGGTTTAAATAATGTCTTCTGGCCAAAATTCATAATAATGCATAATAATTAATTATAGTTATAAATTATATAACTTAATAATAATAAAAATAAATCATAATAATGAATAATAATAATAATAATGTCCTTTTGTATAAAACTGTTTTGGACTGTTTTCACTTGTAAACAGTGCTTGATCTGTGCATATTTTTCTCCTGATTCAGATGAGATGACTTTTCACTGGAGAAAGCAATATTATGCATAGAGGAATATTTTAGCTGGAAACAATGGTTTGACGTTAAAAACGTCTTAATGTATTTGTTTATTACAAACACACAGCTTTTCCCTTCACTGGAGTCGTGTGGATTACTCGTGGGTTATTGTGATCCACTGTTTGGACTCTCATTCTGACGGCACCCATTCAATGCAGAGGATCCATTGGTGAGCATGTGATGTGATGCTAAATTTCTGTAAATCTATTCCGATGAAGAAAGAAATTCGTCAACACCTTGAATGGCCTGAGAGTGAGTACATTTTCAGCAAATTTTCATTTTTGGGCAAACTATTCCTTTAACTATACTGATATGTTTTCCCTATTACAATTCGTCCAGCTCCACTTTCATATACACACTCTGGTTTTACATTATATGACATTATTTTTTTTGTCTTCACTCACCTCATCATCACAATATTATCTGTATCTAAGGCCAGTTTGGTAGGCTAACAGCCCAGTGTTTATAATCAGGCTAAATGTTTAAAAGAACATCTGTTTTGTTCTTGATGTTGTCATTAGTCTGTGTTAAACTTAGTTGCTGTACTGCAGTCAAGAGTGTGCGCTTATCCGACACGAAAGCCGTGATTGTTTTTTAATGTGGTTTTGTTGAACCTTTCCCCTTTTAACATTGTATGAGAAACATCCTTAAGACTAATGGACATTTACATTTTGAATAGTTAGTGGTTCCAACCATTAAACCAAAACATATTTTACTTTCAGTTAATGTAATTTAATTTTACTAAGATGTTGTTGCATTTATCATAAGTTTGTAAACTATGGTAGTAGTCAGTAAATAGATTGTGCAAAGTTGTCTTTACCCCAATGAAGTCCATTTTTAAGCAATGTTTCCCTCTTGTTCTGCTTCTTTACAATATTTTTTTCCCACGGAGAAGCAGGTGCTTGTGACATTTTGGTGTCTTATATATTTTTTTTAATTAGCATCTTTGTGTTTTTGTTTCATTTTTGATCATTTCTATGAAGTTATCTGTGTTTTTAACACATTTTAACATTTAACACTTCATGTTCCTCAGTTATTGTTTCACTGTTCTTGTTGCCGTGCCAACATGCTTATTAATTCTTTCTGATGCGTCACACTAACCAAAACGCAGAAGCATCTAAAAAAAATCAGCATTTTTTGCTTTTTCCTTTTGTAGTCCATTCTTTTTACATCCTCCAACATCATGATTATGATCATTTCATTCAATTTGCGGGAAAAGTCATTAGCTCTTCATTAGCTATTGTATTGTTTTCTTTCTCTCCACTGATGAGAATCAGCAGAAAATTACATTCTATTACTTGAATACAAATAAGTGCATCACTTCGGAGTATGATTGAGTTCTGCCTCTTCATTTCAGAAAAGTGCTGTCACTGATTAAAAATATACTTTTGCAGCTCCACTGTTGCAGCCTTTACAAAAACGCCATGTTGTTTTTGATACATTTGTCTGGTATGTCTGGTACATTTGTGCAGTGCTGTTACACATCTGCAGATATGTGTCAAGTTTTTCTAATGCACTAAATCTTAGGCACTATGGCACAGCATGTTCCTACAAGATGTTATTGTTGAAGAAGTTCAACTCTTTCATTCTCTCTCAATCAGAGTGGCCAGAGTTTGTGAAGAACTATGCTCCATGGTGGGCATCCCACACACTAGACTGGCTGAAATATGGGAAGAAAGTTCAAGTGGTACACTTTGAGGATTTAAAACGGGACCTTTTCTCTCGGTTAAAAGGCATGATCATCTTTCTGGGTCTGGAAGTCTCAGAGGACCGCCTGCTGTGTGTGGAAGGACAGAAAGATGGGAACTTCAAACGCTCTGGGCTGAGGAAGCTTGAATATGACCCTTATACGGCAGAGATGCGTGCCACCATTGACGGGCTAATTAGGACTGTGGACACAGCACTCAGAAAGAGAAACCTGTCTGGTGTACCTGAGGACTACAGGCCCAGATGATACTCCTCTCTTCACTTATGCTTTTTTTCACACCACACTCCCCCCCCCCCCCCCCCCCCCCCCTCCCCCCCCCACCCCCCAGCTATACCCATTTTTTTCCTAGAATATGAAATTGATTATCATCATTTTCCTTGTTTGCTTTCAGTTTTAAGAACGGTGTGTATTGTGAAACTGCTAAAAAACTGTTCTTTCTTTTCATTAATAATCTACACTGTATAGTAAGACATGGGCTTGTGCAACAATTTGGCTTTGAGTTTAATCACCATGGATCCATCTTCCTTATGCCAGTATAAGTGTGTGGTAACTACAAATTCAGTTCAGTCATTAAGAGAAATGACTGTTCACACTTCTAATGAAAGTGTCTATTGCCATCAAGACATCCGGGACAGCTGTTTAGACACTACTGGACTCCCTTTTAAACACTTCAGCCTCATTGGGAATATATGGACAGCGATTTCATTTTTAACATCTGAACCCCAGCTTCCTGTTACCACAAATATCTGGAAATTGCCTTCAGATGTTATGATGCTTCTTAAATCAGTGATCAGTGATTACTTATGATCAGTGAAATAGTTATATGGGCAACAAAAATTCTCAAGATATACCACGTGTATTAGATAAATGCATGGGCAACTCGAAAACACGTGGTCTGGTACTTGCCTTCAGTGATTTGCAGGCAAATTGCAGCCCTTATTGAGTTATCGATTTAAATGAAAGCAACCAAGTTCTTCTGTTTTGTGTTTAGAGCACTTTTAAGTTGAGACTGTTTCATCAAGTTAACTTTTTTTCTTACTGAGGTTTTAAGGTGTATTTGCAGTGGATGATAAAAAGAAGGGGGGAAAAACATTTCATAGTGTGCTCACAAAGTAAAAGAAATGGGGGCTTCTTGTAAATTGCTTACAATGACATTGACTGACCCTTTAGAATGAGTTTTTTTTTTTTTACCCCTTTTCTCAATCACAATTATTTTAATCTGTTAAGGGGATACTGAAGTTTACCCCAAAATGAAAATTCATTCAGTTATGTTTTTGACAGACATGGTCTTTAACACAGCTCTTACATGAGGAGTTGTGTATCAATATTTGTAATCATGTGAGGATGAGTAAATTATGACAATTTTCATTTTTGGATGAACGATGCTTTTATGCAAAAAAAACCTTCTTCACTAATTTATGTCCCAGGTTAGACTTTGAGAGTAGTTGCACTGCGTACTGTGTGAGGTGCATCCCCACAAAATCAAATAATTCCTTTCAAAATATCATTAGATGTCAGGTTTTGGATGCAATTATAAACTTGTTCCCTGCAGAAATGTTCAGAATATTTATTTTTGTTTTTAGTGTTTTAATTGCAGGAGTTTTTATTCAAAACAGCAAATCAGCTTTATAATTTATAAAATAATCTTGAAGGGGTGAAGCAATGTGCAAAAGAGACAAAAAGCACCTTGCGGGTAAATTTTTGCTTGTCAGCTAGAGACCTAACAAATATCATTCAATATATGTAAATCCTCATATATATTTTTGTAATGCTCACAGGGAGAATGACTTTAAAGGACAAATTGTCACCTATATTTTTGAAAAGGCTTTTAAATTTGAGCATTACATGCTTTTCATTTCGAAAAGGAACAAACTGAAGTGGTTTTCTGAATGTATTTTGTATGGAGTGAATGCACGGAATTTCTACCAAATAATTATGGAAATCAAAGAATACATTGCCAGCAATGTAAAGGAAATTAAATTATTGCTACAAGATTTTTATTAGAATTGTAAGCTGAGAGTGTGAGTATGAGGAAACGTTTTGCACTTTGGATGATGTGTCGGATGTCCTGATTAATAAATTGTTAAGCCCCAAATTCTCAGAGGCCCAACGTTGATTTATGTATGTAGTTGCATAGTTTTATATTTATTTATTTAGATTTTATGTGTGCATTTGATGAAATTGTTGGTTTTCATGGAAATGCTTTGGGTCTACCAATTTGCCCAACCAATGGCAGAAGTGTAGAGTGTTTGGGGAAAAGAAAAAAAAAAAAACATTATTTATGCAATTGTATTAGTTGCTAATGCTGTAAAAATTGTGCACTTCACCTACCTTTAAATCGCTCTTTACAGCTCTATTTACATTGTATTTTAAATGCTGGTTATTTTGCAACTTCCTAGAATCAGAGTTAATGGGTTCCAGGAAATAGCACAAAGAAACAAGTTTCCAGGCTGCAACGCCTTTCTGAGGACAAACATACTTTCTGAAACATTGCATCAAATCATGCATATTCAAAAGTCTTAGGTTAGTCCAAGTTTTACAGCTACTTGGAAACTCATGGTAGGATTTATTTCCAAACACTAGTCAGTCTGTTTTACTTGGCAGTTATAAAATGAACCGCTGCTGTACACTAAATGGTCAAAACCAATTCAAGACTGTTTTGTGGATCGTTTTGACTGGTCATTTATCAAAATGACACAGAAACAACAAATGCATGCCAAGGCAACTAGGTTTTAAACTATTGGCTTAGATTTTAACATTTTATCACATTGCAACCATTTGAGTTGCAGCCTGCAGCCATGCATCTGACTAATTTATTGTTAGGAAGTGTTTTTTTTACATGAAAATCCAAATCAGTTCTATAAATCTATGAATATGAAATAAAGCGTAAATTACTAAATGCATGATGCATATTTATTTTTGTAATGCTTATAAAGCAGGAAGTATTGAAAGATAGGAAGTATCAAATATTTACCATTTCAAAAACTAATAATGCTGAAGTGTCTTTCGAATGTGTTGTGTACGGATTTAATTTAGGCATATTAAATAATTAAGAGAATTACCAGCACTTAAAGAAACCAATAAAGATTTTTATTATATATTTTTATTCATATGTTACCAAAACAAAGAGAGAGAGATGTGGAGCGTGACAACACTTGTTGATCTTGCCCAAATTATATTTAATACATTCAGTACATTCTTTTATACCCCCCACCCCATATATTTATGTATATGTGTTCATCAGAATCATGTGTTAAACATGCACAAATGATAAGATAAAAACAGTAAATATGTAATAGCTGTCATCAAGAAATCATTAAGTAAAGTGGCATTTTAATTTACAATGACTTGTAAAGTAGCTTTTATTGAACCTCTATTTACATTTATTCTTTTTTTTTTCTTTAGCTTGTAAAATCTATTTGTAAATTTCCAAACTCAAACATGCAACAGACTAAACAATTGCATTACTTGTTAATGCTGTCGCATTACTTGTTAATAATGTCGTTTCTATAGGCCGGGTCACACTTGGAAGAGAATAAAGAGAAATATCTTTAATTTCAGACAGCAGTGGAAAGTCTGTTATCCACAGAATTGGTAATTGAAGTTGCTCTGAAAGCACTTCGGGTCTCTTCATCAATGGCGCTCTCAATCTTCGAAAGAAAGGAATAGCATTTCTTCTTTAAGTCCTTGGCCATGAATGCATAGAGGAACGGGTTTAGAAAGCTGTTTGCACTGGCGAGGGTAGCAGATACTTTTTGAGCTGTGTAAAAGGCAGAGTTGTGCTCAGATCTGTCTAACTCTAAAACAGAAACTATCTGAAATGGCAACCAACAGATGAAAAAAGTTGCGATCAGTAATGCCATGATCTTGTAGGGCTTGGTGGATTTGGACATTTGGTTTGCTCTAAGTTTACGGATCAGGATGGCGTAACAGGTGAAAATGGTCAGGAATGGAATCAAAAACCCAAAAGTAAAGCGCATGAACACGACGGTTTTGTGGTGATCCTCATATTTGCTGTAGCATTCTTCTGTTGATTCATTTTGAATCTCTCTGAATTTGGCAGATGGAATGCTAAGCAAAGAAGACACAAACCAAGCCAACACAACAACTAAAGAAGCTTTCTGTACAGTGCGTTGATTCTGGGCCCAGACGGGAAACTTGACGGTGATGCAGCGATCCACACTTATGATGACCAGGATGAAAATGCTGCTGTACATATTGAGGGTCATAACAAAAGCGTTGAACTTGCACAGGAAGAGCCCAAAGATCCAGCTGTTCTTAACTATGTTGTCAATGGTGAAAGGAAGAGTAGCACAGAAAATGAAGTCAGACAAAGCCAGACTCAGGTACCAAGTGGTGTTCACTGACTTCTTCATCTTAAAACCAGTAATCCAGATCACTGCACCATTTCCAGTGATGCCAAGAAGGAATATGATCACATTAAAGATCACTGTGATTACACATGCTGCTTCCCTGCAGTATCCAGGATGTAAGTCTGTCACATGGCTGTCTTTAGTGAGCGCTTGTAAAATATCATCATAATTGGGATGTACAGTTGAAGTCATTGTGACTTCTATTATAACGGAATAGGAAGCAGAATTCTGTAACAAAAACAACAAACAATTTATCCAACTACATTTAAAGTGTAGTCATTTTGCATATTTTTAAAATGACTAAAGTGGCTGTGCAAAAACATGGTACTATTACCACACAATCAATGCAGAAAGTCTCTGATTCAACTGCCTTTCCTATAATTTCCATCAAGTTATTTGAGATATTAAAATGAGTTTTCAGCACATTGCAGATTTTGTTTTTTGTTTTGTTTTTGTTTTGTTTTGTTTTGTTTTCTAGAGTTAACCAATAGATCATTTTCATTGGCAGTCTCTTGGCGGGTCACTATTTAAAATATAACAACAAATTCTGCATGATGCATACAATATATTTCTGATCAGTCCTTTTCTGACATGCAGAACTGTCAGAAAAAGCCAGTAAAAAGCACAATGCTAGCAGAATTCTCCCATAGCTTCCCTTTTTTTCATGTAAACTGCTTACATCCTTTCTGATTATACTTTTGACCATAAATGATATTTGATGAGTTCCATGTATCCCTGTTTGTATGAGGGAAATTGCCTAATTTGTTACTTAAAAGCTATTTCGAGGTTTAAACCACACAGAACAGAACAATTTACACAAGTGGCATGTTATTCGCATTTGAATCTTAAGTGCAATTTTAAGTGTAACTTCATGACTGCTATGTTTGTTAAGTTAGTAACATTTCTCATTTTGTATTGTATCTGATATACTGCCTGTAAAAGTGGTTGCAATCCTAATTTGGAAAATATCTTGAGTTGATTCTATTGAAACATAGAATTGTTAATCACATGCATCTTAATTCTTTTGCTGCTCTGTCTGTAAAATTAAACCGAAAAAAATTGTTCACTGTATGAACTATACACATCTTTGATGCACTGGTTCTGATTACATCTAAAGTTAACTTACCTCACAAAGTAAGCCACGCAGTGCTTCAGAAATCAACTTCTGCTGCTGGGTTGTTTGCTGATAAGTGCATACTGAGCTATTGGCCAAACATTTTAACACCTAGTTCCTCTGTACAATGCAAACAAATTTCTGAGAACTGAGAGTGTCAATGGCCACACTTAACAAGAACCCTATTCAAAACTGATCTGTTTATCTGATAGTTAGCGATGGGCTGGTTTGAGATTAAAAACCGAGAATATAGCACCATTGCAGTGAGCTGTCCAATATACATCTCTACCGCCTTTACCATTGTGGGAGGATGCTGAAGTGTGTTATGCTGTGAAGCTCATGGTACCATAATTGCAGTCAAAACAATAATGTTTATTAGTCACAGAGAATTTCAAAAGTATTCCGAACTGTACAAGATCAGTACAAGTGGTTATGAAGATTAAAGAATGCTAGCTTACATCAGGAAACCATTTGCATTGTTCATAATGATAGTTTGATTTACTTGCTATAAAAATTAAGATTGTAAATCACTTAAAATTTATTAAAATTTTAAAAAAATATACTAATTGCAAAGCTGCAAATGAAGGCTTTGACAAGTAAAAAACTGTGGCAGACAAGTAAATAGTGGATTTAGAAGTCAAAATACTTTTATTTCCTTATCATTGAACATAAACATATGACTTTAGAGGTTGTTCACACAGGACAGGTTTTCAACATTCAACTTATTTTTGGTCTTTGTACATATAAAATGTTTTTGGTCAGATGTTTTTGGTTATTGCATCACATCTCTGTTGCATCTTGTACACTGTTTTACGATGCAGTATTAAAAGTCAAGATAAAAGTAGTTTTAAATGTGTCTTTTTGCTGCACTTAAGCAGTTTTGAATGCAACAATGCATCCGGTAAAACAGAATCAATTTAGGTGGCATTTCAAGCTTAAATTGCTCAGATCAGAGATGCCCAAAACGGATGTGACCTTAATGGGAGTTAAAAATATATATGTGATTTATTAAAAAAAGGACTACATTTCAATATAGATTAATATAATGCAACATTTACTTTCAGCCTTTTTACTTTTCATTTACGTTTTGGCTCAGATATTTCATTTAAAAAAAATGTTGCAATTTTCATCCAGAAGTAGCTAGTAAATTTTACAAATAATTACAAAGGAAATGCAAGTAACACATTGAATTCAACATGAAATTTTGAAGTAGAAAGACATATAGTATTTTCTTGTAAAACATAATTCAATAATCTTTCTTTTTCTATTTACAACTTCTATTTTTTTTAACTGTAGGAAAATTCCTTATGGAATTTACAGTCAGGAGGCACATTTAACTGTGTTATTTTAGTTTAGTTTAGTTTAAAATGAATCATACTAAACGAATGCATTAAATTGACAGCCTGAAAAAAAATATTACTTTCAGTTTATTCTTCAGATATGAGTGGACGCCCTGGCATCCACTGAGCTGGAGCGAGACAGGTAGCGACTGATCGTTCGGCCGTCTTCTCCAATAGCACTCTCAATCTTTGATAAGATGGAGCTCCTGAACTTCTTCCTGAAGTCATTGCCCATGAAAACGTACAAAACGGGGTTTAGGAAGCTGTTTGTGG
This sequence comes from Sinocyclocheilus grahami, assembly GCF_001515645.1. Taxonomy (NCBI): domain Eukaryota; kingdom Metazoa; phylum Chordata; class Actinopteri; order Cypriniformes; family Cyprinidae; genus Sinocyclocheilus; species Sinocyclocheilus grahami. The sequence goes on along the minus strand of NW_015505390.1, from coordinate 1,287,549 downwards.
CAGCAACAGTGGTGCCAATTTTCAGTCCGTGAGAAATGACCTCAGCGTGGAAGGTTTTGTTTTGTTCGATTAGCACAAATGTGTGGTAGGGCAGCCAGCACAGGAAGAAGGTCAGAATGAGAGCCGTCATGATCTTAAATGGTTTGTTGGACTTTGCCATCTGGGTGGCTCTCAGTCGGAGGATGATGATGGTATAACAAACAATGATGAGGATGAAAGGGATCACAAATCCAAAAACAAAGCGGCTCATGGCTATGATTTCATGGCTGTACTGGCTGGATGTGTAGCTGTTAATGCACCGGTTTGTGCCCAGGTGATTCTGGACATCACGGTATATGATAGATGGGATACTTAATGCTGTAGAGATGATCCATGCGATTACGATTAGTACAGATGCTTTTCCAGTAGTGCGGTGATTCTGTGCCCAAACTGGAAACATGACGGCGACGCAGCGGTCCACACTGATGATGACGAGGAGGAAGATGCTGCTGAACATGTTGAGGAACATGATGAAGGATGTGAACTTGCACATGAAGAGGCCGAAGATCCATTCCGATGTGACGCTGTAGGCAATGTTAAAAGGCAAACAGGCACAGAATATGAAGTCAGATACAGCCAGACTCAGGTACCAGGTAGTATTGACTGACTTCTTCATGCCTAACCCTGCAATCCAGATAACCACACCATTTCCTCCAAGACCCAGCAAACAGATGATCACGTTGATCACCAGCAACAACAGGCAAAGGACCTGAGTGAAACACGTGGTGGTGTGGACGTGGAAAAAAACTTCTTCATAAGTTAAATTATCGGAGGAGGTGAAATTATCATAATTCATATAATTATAGTCAAAAACAAAATCTGCTGATTCCATTATAATGTACGTTGAGTCCCTGTAAGCAGAGAACAAAAATAACATTTAAAGTTAATTAAATATTTCTTCAGTAAAAGTATAAATATCAGCAATATCACAATCACTGTTCCTAGATTATTATTTCTCAGCAATATGTAATTTCAACCTAAGTAATATCATGAACCTTCAGGGTAACACTTTTTATGAAGCCCGTATTTATAACACATTATAAGGGTATTGTTAAGGCATTATGATGAATGTATAATGCATTATAAAAAAAAAGCTTATAATATGTTGTTTCATCTCATAAATAATCATAACAACAATTATAATACATTATAGAAGTTACTTATTTGTGGTTATAACTTTTATGAGTATGATTATTTATAACATGCAATGAACACCATTTTAAATCCACTTAATTTATAATGAATTTTAAGTCTCATATCTTGACATTATTTAATTAAGATCTGCACAGTATCTTACTGATATTACATTAAATATGATTAAAAGCAAATGTGCCATATAACACATTCATCTGATCAAATATCTAATCTTATGGCTGTTTAAAAATTCTTTTTTTAAATGTATTATTATTATTGTTGTTGTCTTTGGTATTATTACTTATAAGTGGTCTTTGTCTGCTAATGGCCAGATATGAGACTTATAATACATTATAACCATGGGAAATATAATCCATTGTAAATTAAGTGGATGCATTGTGTTCATTGTGTGTTATAAATCATCATACTCTTAAAAGCTATAACCACAAATAAGTAAATATTATAATGCATTAAAACTGTTGTTATGATTAATCATGAGATGATACGACATATTATACGTTTTTTTTATAATACATTATGCATTCATTATAATGCCTTAATGTATTATAAATACGGGCTTCATAGAAAGTGTTACCAAATTCAATTTTGAAAACTAAAATATAAGTTAGATTAGCTACAATAGATTTGGTTCTCTTAATCAATAAAGAGAAAATATTTTTTTTTGAGAAACATCAAATATTCTAAAACAATATAATATATATATATATATATATATATATATATATATATATATAAAAATGAATGTGTCTCTGTGGACAAAAACACTCAAAGGCAAACACTTCAGTGTGGTTTGGAGTACATTTTCATAAGTCTTATAAAATAAGGCAATCTCTCACCTCAGCCTAATAGCAGTGTCTCCAGCATTACTGCACCAGCACCAATTTGTCATCTGACAACTGTGTCACTTTTATAATGAATCCGTGTCCTATCCTTCTCTTGAGCAATATTGTGCATGACTGCACATGCTGTACTTCCACATAATACTTCCACAACTGTTTTTGTTTTCCTCATCAACAAGATCCCCTACTTTCACTTCTTGATTGTGTTCTTTTACTTTAGGAAAAAACTGATTCAAGAAACAAACTCAAAACTTTGGCCCTCTACATGATCTGATGTTAATTCAGTGCTGTTATCTGATGCTAAGACCAGGTAAGACAACATGTAGAAAGTCCCTGTAACCTGGAACATTTAAATAATAATTTAGCGACTATATTCCTACATTTACCTGTCTGCATTGTCTTAATACAATAAGTTTTCTTTTATCTCAATAAAATAATTTAGTGATCATTTTAAATCATTCCTCGCTTAGAAATGTTCCAGAAGTTTTTCTTCTTCTTTTTTCAACCAAACATGTTTACTTGTGAATATTGTTTTAATAGGTAAATATTTTATAGGGTTTCATGTACTCAATATCACTTCTTTTAATAGATAAAATAACAATACAAAATCACTGCTAGGGGGAGGAATGAACAACATTATAAGAATACATTAAAGAGTGCACACGATTGTCAAATATAAATAGCTTTTTGTTCCTTCAAAGGCAATATTGACTCAATATAATGCTTCACTTCAAATTCAAAAACTATAAAGCATGTTTTGTTTTTAGTTTTTTCCTCAAAATGTACATTTATGAATGAAATTTTGCAATTAAAATAAAAAAAATTGATGAAATAAACATGGGCTTGTTTATCTTTGGAGTTTACAAAAATACCTAAAAGAACATATTTTCACTGTAAAATTTAATTTACATCAACATTTTCAACAATAAAGTCAAGGACTTTTTATTTAGAAAAACTAAACTATCTGGTCTCTCCTTTTTTGACAAATGTTTTAATAACAGTTTTATAAGAAACTCCTTTAATGTTGGATCCAATCCTCCATGTAAATCAAAATGGCTTAACCTTCATTGTATATCTTGGCATTGCATTTGGATATTACCATATAAATGTTATTTCTAATAAAGTAAAATTATTCACAGATGTTATAATGTAAATGCAGCTGTTAGCAAATATATTCATAGTGTTTGTGATAAATGTACCTTTTGTAACATATATCAGTTGAAGATATTGAACATTTATTTTTCTATTGTCCTCTATTTCATTTTGGGTTGACTTCAAAATAGACATTATAAAAAAAATTAACAAAGCCCTTAATTAGAACCTCATGATATTTTACTTTGTTTTCAAAACCCAAATTTTTTCTGAAAAACAAAATTACATTATTAATCTGTTAATTATTTAGTGTTATATTCATAAGTCAAAAATAATTCAAAAGAAACCATTATATATTATATACACTACCGGTCAAAAGTTTGGGATCAGTAAGACTTGTAATGTTTTTTAAAGAAGTCTCTTATGCTCATCAAGGCTGCATTTATTGGATCAAAAATACAGAAAAAAAACAGAAATCTTGCTAAATGTTATTACAATATAAAATAATAGTTTCTATTTTAATACACTTTAAAATATAATTTATTTCTGTGATGCAAATCTGAATTTCAGCATCATTACTCTTCAGTGTCACATGATCCTTCAGAAATCATTCTAATATGCTGATTTATTATCAGTGCTGGAAACTGTTGTGCTGCTTTATATTTTTTTGGAACCTTTGATACTTTTTTCAGGATTCTTTGATGAATAAAAAGTTAAAAAGAAGAGCATTTATTTCAAATAGAAATATTTTCTAACATTATAAACTACAGTTCAAAAGTTTGGGGTCAGTACATTTTTATTCTTTCTTTTTTTTTTTTTTAAGAAATTAAAAATTTTATTCAGCAAGGATGTGTTAAATTGTTAAGAAGTGATAGCAAAGATTTATATTGTTAGAAAAGATTTATATTTTGAATAAATGCTGTTCTTTTTCACTTTTTATTCATCAAAGAATCCTGAAAAAGCATAGCAGTTTCCAAAAACATATTTGGCAGCACAACCGTTGCCAACATTGATAATTCTAATAATAAATCAGCATATTAGAATGATTTCTGAAGGATCATGTTACACTGAAGACTGAAGTAATGGCTGATGGAAATTCAGATTTGCATCACAGAAATAAATTATATTTTAAAGTATATTAAAATAGAAGCCATCAATTTATATTGTAATAACATTTTGCAAGATTACTGTCTATTCTGTATTTTTTATCCAATAAATGCAGCCTTGACGAGCATAAGAGACTTCTTTATCTTCAGTGTCACATGATCCTTCAGAAATCATTCTAATATGCTGATTTATTATCAGTGCTGGAAACTGTTGTGCTGCTTTATATTTTTTTGGAACCTTTGATGAAGGTTGATGAACCTTTGATTTTTCAGGATTCTTTGATGAATAAAAAGTTAAAAAGAAGAGCATTTATTTCAAATAGAAATATTTTCTAACATTATAAACTACAGTTCAAAAGTTTGGGGTCAGTACATTTTTATTCTTTCTTTTTTTTTTTTAAAGAAATTTAAACTTTTATTCAGCAAGGATGTGTTAAATTGTTAAGAAGTGATAGCAAAGATTTATATTGTTAGAAAAGATTTATATTTTGAATAAATGCTGTTCTTTTTCACTTTTTATTCATCGAAAAATCCTGAAAAAGTATCGCAGTTTCCAAAAACATATTTGGCAGCACAACCGTTGCCAACATTGATAATTCTAATAATAAATCAGCATATTAGAATGATTTCTGAAGGATCATGTTACACTGAAGACTGAAGTAATGGCTGATGGAAATTCAGATTTGCATCACAGAAATAAATTATATTTTAAAGTATATTAAAATAGAAGCCATCAATTTATATTGTAATAACATTTTGCAAGATTACTGTCTATTCTGTATTTTTTATCCAATAAATGCAGCCTTGATGAGCATAAGAGACTTCTTTAAAAAACATTACAAGTCTTACTGATCCCAAACTTTTGACCGGTAGTGTATATCTAATATGAGATCACAAAACAAGAAGCTTATAAAAACAATAACAATTCTAAAGCTTTTCAAATTTATGTAACTGCCCTAACATTATATAGCACATTTTTATCCTAGTATTTTTATATCCTAGTATGTTTATGTTCATTTTATGGTTTGTTGTTGTTTTTATTCTGTTTTACATGCTTTAAACAGTACAACATTGCCTTATACTTGCCTTGTAATTTTTGCCTTGTACTTACAAGTGCTGAAACTAAAAAAAAAAACACTTAACTACCCACTTCCTCTGGTTCTCAGTTACATCACCCTCCAGGAATTGACCATTTTAGTGAGAAGGCAACAGCACAAATATCTGTAGGTGTGGATTTAATGAATTCTGTGATGTTGTGTGATTTTGATTTATTTATCTCATTCATTCATTCAAACATGTAAAATTATTAAAAGATTATCAAAAGATAACTTTTATTTTCTCACTGACTGAGCAACGGCTAACTTGAGCTCTTTATTTCCATCCTGTTAGGCTGAGTTCATCCTGTTTGGCATCCTATAAATTTCATTCCATTGTGTTGTGTAATTAGTTTCAGTTTAAGCGATGACTCATCTGAACACCTCTGATTGGTCATTGTATTCATCAGCTCAACAGCATCGTGTGTGATTGGTTAATGCGCAGTGCTGTAAAAACGCGTCTATGAACGCAGATTTGAATTTAGCAGCTGATGATATGACACACTGAACGTTATAATCACGCTGGTGTGATTGTATTAAATATAGAAAATATGAATAGGCTATTTTTTGTCTTTTGGAAGCTGCATTCAAAATCCACTTGGCTCAAAAATCTGAGGGGGCACATGCCCCCTCACTTTGAATGGGCATGATGCCTCTGGTCAGACCAGTCAGCATACATTTACATCTTCTCGCCCATACACATACTCTTTTCACCTTTTAGTAAAAACAAACAAACTAAAACATACAGGTAAATGTACCTTTAAACCTTTCAAAGATGCATGGAACACATCAGATACTCCCCTATATATATTGAACTATACCTAAGTACATGTTTATGGTGTACCTGAGTCTAGATAATCATCACCATCTAAGATTATGTGAATGAAATCACTGAATAATTTGTCAGATGATTCAAACTCTTAACTCTTTGATCTTTCTGAAACACTATTGCAATAACTACCCCTAAAGGGTCATGAAACCCCATTACAGCAGGGATTAGTTCTCACCACAGTTTTTGAATATGCTGCAAGTGGGTGTGGTGTGGTGTGCTGTGGAGTGGAGGGGGAAGAGGGGAGACAGCCAACACAACAGTGCTTTCTGATATAAACTTTATTCTGCTCTCATTGAGTTAAAAGCATCAATGTTTCCCACAAACCTTCCCATGCTGTGTTGGAAAATTAGGGTACATGGAAGAGAATTTATGCCACACAGAAACTCTTACAAAGAGTAAACACTTATTTTCTGTCCATAAACATCTCTCACTTACTATAAGCAATCTCACAGTTTGAAGCGTCTGTCATCAACACATGCTCTCATGAATACTCTTACCTGGGCTAAGGAGAAGAAGAACTGGACTGTTGCCCAGTGGTCCAAAGTCCTCTTTTCAGATGAGAGCAAGTTTTGTATTTCATTTGGAAACCAAGGTCCTAGAGTCTGGAGGAAGGGTGGAGAAGCTCATAGCCCAAGTTGCTTGAAGTCCAGTGTTAAGTTTCCACAGTCTGTGATGATTTGGGGTGCAATGTCATCTGCTGGTGTTGGTCCATTGTGTTTTTTTGAAAACCAACGTCACTGCACCCGTTTACCAAGAAATTTTGGAGCACTTCATGCGTCCTTCTGCTGACCAGCTTTTTGAAGATGCTGATTTCATTTTCCAGCAGGATTTGATAACTCCAAAAGTTAAAATTAATTGATGGCAACATCATCTTCTATGATGTGCAACACACTGTAAGACCACTTTGATTTCCTTGTGAAGCTAAACCTCAGGAACTCACAAAACATATGCCATGCAATAAAACAAACTTTCTAATCTGGAGGAGATCTAAAAAAATTTTTTTTTTAATTGTTTAACTGTCTCTTCACCATCCCTCCTTCCCTTCTGCGCACATGGCCTGGGTCACGGAAATTTGACTTAGAGGTGTCAAGAACCCAATTTACTATACTTACATACTGTATTTACTATATCTTAAGGATCTATTATTTTAACCCTTTCATGTTTAGCATCATTGTAAAGGTCTCCATGCGATTGGTAAAATGGTCTCAATTTCACAGCAGTCACTTATATTATGAGAAAGATTGAAAACGTTTGAAAAATTCTGTCCTGCTTCTGAGGGGTGGGTCTCCCTTAGGGTCTGTAAGAATGTTTTCTTATCTCTGGCCAGGTGTGACCCTTGGGTCACGAGATCCAAAAGGTCTTTTATGTTTTTACAACTGATTTAAAGATTTCTTTGTTCTGGTCTGGGTATATAAGCAAAGTGGCAAAACACTACTTTGGGATTCTGTAACCAGAAAACCCCCCACACTGTGTGTGTGTGTGTGTGTGTGTGTGTGAGTGTGAGAGTCTGGAGCTCTGCACTAGAACTCTCACATGCTGTTATGTCGGCTATTTCCCATATAGCTGCAGTAATCCATGTACAGGAGCATAGAATTGCTATGTGGTTACAATGTGATTCACAATTGCATTATCCTTTCTGAATTGGCTTCTAATTGTTTAATTATGTAATTGGCATGATAATTAATTTTATTTATTCTGCATTGTTCTTAAATTATTATTTCTAGTAGATTAAAGTGGAGCAGTGGCGGCTCGTCGGGGGAGGCACAGCTTCCCCATAATTCTGAGGTGAAAAGGGGAGGACGACGATTTAATGTTAATGAAATTCACAATTCATTTCAGTTCAGGTCTCAGAATGTGTATTTTTGTTTGCAATTTCACAGTTGTAATACCATAACGTGAAAGCGCCGTTTTTCTATCGCGAATTTGCAGAATCTGCTGATGTAATTGCAACCGGTAATGATAGAGAAGTGGAGGCTGGGGGAGAGTGTGAGCTCTCGTGCCTCCGTTGGTAAATTTTTTTTTTTACCAATCACCATCGAGTGTTCACTTTCAGCACTGAGGAGTGTTGAGAAAAGAAACCTCATAAGGGAGGCTAGCCTCCCTTCTGATAATCAACCAATCATCATAGAGATGTAAATTATGTGCTATTAGTTTGAACGTCTCCCGCTGCGCTGATAATGTACCAAGTACTTATGATGAGTAGCCATATTGAATGCCAACAGATTCACCAAGCTGTCATTCAAACCGTATATATACAAATTTAGGGAAAACAGCCTAAACTGGATATAGGCTACAGCAGTCGGCTTAATTAAATGGCACAACAGGCAGCTCTCTTTTAACACAGACTAAAAGTCTGTGATAAGTGATAGGCCAGGTAAGTGAAGTTATATCATCTTGCTTTATGTATGTTGTTTTCTTTACGTTTTCTGACTAAAAGCAACCAAAAAGCCCTTTTAAAGTGGTTAAGCAAATAATAATAATAATAATAGGCAGGGATCCCAGACCAATACAATTAGTGTGCCTCCTCTATTTTAAAACCCACGAGCTGCCACTGAAGTGGAGTCTGGTATTACCGCAAATCTGTGTTCAGGATAGATCATACGAAAGGCTCGATGAATTACATCATCTGAGACGTTTTCGATTTCTGACTATCACTGCCTTAGTAAGTTGTAGTTTTCATGAATATACAAAAACTATGCGTTTTGTTATGAGCAAGAAGAGCGCGGCCGACTTAAAAGGTAGATATTTACCCTGCATCCTCGGTCTAAAGCCTGGGATACACTGCACAATTTTAGCAATCCTATAAGATCATTACTTTATCGCACGGTGTGACATGGATCGTATGGTGACATGTCAATCAGCTAATCAACTCAAAACACCTGCAAAGGTTTCCTGAGTCTTCAAAATGGTCTCTCAGTTTGGTTCACTAGGCTACACAATCATGGGGAAGACTGCTGATCTGACAGTTGTCCAGAAGACAATCATTGACACCCTTCACAAGGAGGGTAAGCCACAAACATTCATTGCCAAAGAAGCTGGCTGTTCACAGAGTGCTGTATCCAAGCATGTTAACAGAAAGTTGAGTGGAAGGAAAAAGTGTGGAAGAAAAATATGCACAACCAACCGAGAGAACCGCAGCCTTATGAGGATTGTCAAGCAAAATCGATTCAAGAATTTGAGTGAACTTCACAAGGAATGGACTGAGGCTGCGGCATCAAGAGCCACCACACACAGACGGGTCAAGGAATTTAGCTACAGTTGTCTTATTCCTCTTGTTAAGCCACTCCTGAACCACAGACAACGTCAGAGGTGTCTTACCTGGGCTAAGGAGAAGAAGAACTGGACTGTTGCCCAGTGGTCCAAAGTCCTCTTTTCAGATGAGAGCAAGTTTTGTATTTCATTTGGAAACCAAGGTCCTAGAGTCTGGAGGAAGGGTGGAGAAGCTCATAGCCCAAGTTGCTTGAAGTCCAGTGTTAAGTTTCCACAGTCTGTGATGATTTGGGGTGCAATGTCATCTGCTGGTGTTGGTCCATTGTGTTTTTTTGAAAACCAACGTCACTGCACCCGTTTACCAAGAAATTTTGGAGCACTTCATGCGTCCTTCTGCTGACCAGCTTTTTGAAGATGCTGATTTCATTTTCCAGCAGGATTTGATAACTCCAAAAGTTAAAATTAATTGATGGCAACATCATCTTCTATGATGTGCAACACACTGTAAGACCACTTTGATTTCCTTGTGAAGCTAAACCTCAGGAACTCACAAAACATATGCCATGCAATAAAACAAACTTTCTAATCTGGAGGAGATCTAAAAAAATTTTTTTTTTAATTGTTTAACTGTCTCTTCACCATCCCTCCTTCCCTTCTGCGCACATGGCCTGGGTCACGGAAATTTGACTTAGAGGTGTCAAGAACCCAATTTACTATACTTACATACTGTATTTACTATATCTTAAGGATCTATTATTTTAACCCTTTCATGTTTAGCATCATTGTAAAGGTCTCCATGCGATTGGTAAAATGGTCTCAATTTCACAGCAGTCACTTATATTATGAGAAAGATTGAAAACGTTTGAAAATTCTGTCCTGCTTCTGAGGGGTGGGTCTCCCTTAGGGTCTGTAAGAATGTTTTCTTATCTCTGGCCAGGTGTGACCCTTGGGTCACGAGATCCAAAAGGTCTTTTATGTTTTTACAACTGATTTAAAGATTTCTTTGTTCTGGTCTGGGTATATAAGCAAAGTGGCAAAACACTACTTTGGGATTCTGTAACCAGAAAACCCCCCACACTGTGTGTGTGTGTGTGTGTGTGTGTGTGAGTGTGAGAGTCTGGAGCTCTGCACTAGAACTCTCACATGCTGTTATGTCGGCTATTTCCCATATAGCTGCAGTAATCCATGTACAGGAGCATAGAATTGCTATGTGGTTACAATGTGATTCACAATTGCATTATCCTTTCTGAATTGGCTTCTAATTGTTTAATTATGTAATTGGCATGATAATTAATTTTATTTATTCTGCATTGTTCTTAAATTATTATTTCTAGTAGATTAAAGTGGAGCAGTGGCGGCTCGGCGGGGGAGGCACAGCTTTCCCATAATTCTGAGGTGAAAAGGGGAGGACGACGGTTTAATGTTAATGAAATTCACAATTCATTTCAGTTCAGGTCTCAGAATGTGTATTTTTGTTTGCAATTTCACAGTTGTAATACCATAACGTGAAAGCGCCGTTTTTCTATCGCGAATTTGCAGAATCTGCTGATGTAATTGCAACCGGTAATGATAGAGAAGTGGAGGCTGGGGGAGAGTGTGAGCTCTCGTGCCTCCGTTGGTAAATTTTTTTTTTACCAATCACCATCGAGTGTTCACTTTCAGCACTGAGGAGTGTTGAGAAAAGAAACCTCATAAGGGAGGCTAGCCTCCCTTCTGATAATCAACCAATCATCATAGAGATGTAAATTATGTGCTATTAGTTTGAACGTCTCCCGCTGCGCTGATAATGTACCAAGTACTTATGATGAGTAGCCATATTGAATGCCAACAGATTCACCAAGCTGTCATTCAAACCGTATATATACAAATTTAGGGAAAACAGCCTAAACTGGATATAGGCTACAGCAGTCGGCTTAATTAAATGGCACAACAGGCAGCTCTCTTTTAACACAGACTAAAAGTCTGTGATAAGTGATAGGCCAGGTAAGTGAAGTTATATCATCTTGCTTTATGTATGTTGCTTTCTTTACGTTTTCTGACTAAAAGCAACCAAAAAGCCCTTTTAAAGTGGTTAAGCAAATAATAATAATAATAGGCAGGGATCCCAGACCAATACAATTAGTGTGCCTCCTCTATTTTAAAACCCACGAGCTGCCACTGAAGTGGAGTCTGGTATTACCGCAAATCTGTGTTCAGGATAGATCATACGAAAGGCTCGATGAATTACATCATCTGAGACGTTTTCGATTTCTGACTATCACTGCCTTAGTAAGTTGTAGTTTTCATGAATATACAAAAACTATGCGTTTTGTTATGAGCAAGAAGAGCGCGGCCGACTTAAAAGGTAGATATTTACCCTGCATCCTCGGTCTAAAGCCTGGGATACACTGCACAATTTTAGCAATCCTATAAGATCATTACTTTATCGCACGGTGTGACATGGATCGTTTAAACTTGGGTACGACAAGCATGTAGACTGTACGATGATGACACCTATTGAATCGTAGGCTGCGACACACGTTAGCACAACGTCATCAGCATGCGCTAGTGGTAAACAAATACTGGTACATCAAGATGGATCGCGCTTCGGCAGTTGTGCTTTTCATGTGCACTGAAACAAAGAAGAGGCGCCGGCAGAAGAGGGCAATATGGACCTGCTCATGTCTCAGGAAAAGAGGACAACTTGGGATGCCAGTTTGGCACAGGGAGCTTGGCAGCTGCAGTTCCTCCGCTATCTCCTTCCATGCTATGTCCTTTTTGGTGCGGTCATGATCGCAGCTAGAGGACACCTCATACAAACATGCCCTCTGCTGCCACAACTCAACAAGAATTTGTTCTTTATGGGTATCCCACATACCAGTATACCTTCTACTTTTTTTTGCCTCTATGGCATTGAAATTGTAGCGCCGCAGGTCACGTGGATCAATACATCATTTCATGTTGCAATTTCATTGGCTGCGGAGTAGACGCAGGTCGTTGCAGCAAATACACTGTGCACTGATCATGCTGAATTTCTGACATGGTCAGAAAACTATCGTAGGCTTTGGTCGCAAGACCGGGAAAACACCCATATTTGAACCTCTCTCACTGTACGACAAAGGACCACCGATTAAGAGCCATGATCACAGAAATCACCACGATTGCTTCAAGATGGCAATCTTTCATCTGGGACAGCCAAAAATCGTGCAGTGTATCCCGGGCTTAAGATCAGAACTGATTAGTTTGTGTCCGTGAGGCTGCGACCGGCCAGCGTAAGTTTTCTGTGCGATACCGGGTCCTTAATGAACGAATAACTGAAAGTATTGGATGTTCGGAATAATCAAATATCTAAATTAATACATAATTGATATCTGTGATCAGTTCTTAATAAGAATTAGTGTCAATTTACTGAACATTTGAAATTGGAGTCAGATTAAACACGGAGCTAGATTAAAATTTAAACTAAATCCTGATAAATGAAGTGAACTTTGCAGAAGCGCAAGTAAAAGACCTATACGCATTATACCTACGCCCACGTCATTGGATTCCATCGTTGGGCCAATTGGGTGGTTCTTATACATTTACCTTAAAGGGGTCATATGATGCTGCTAAAAAAAAATAAATAAAAATTAAAAAAAACACATTCCACATACTGTACATTGTTTCTCCACTATGCCCCACCTTTCTGAAACACGTCGATTTTTACAAAGCTCATCGGTCTGAAAAGCAAGGTGTGCTGTGATTGGCCAGCTATCCAGTGCCTTATGATTGGCCAAATACCTCAAGCGTGTGACTGAAATGTTACGCCCCTACCATACTGTGATGATGCCCTGTCAGGCCGGAGCAATTATTCAAAAACCCATTATAAACGAGGCATTCGTTGCATCCAGTGGGGACATAATTATGGATTATAATGACTTATACTGTCTTTTTTACACATTGCATTGCGCCGCGTAAACATAAAACCCATGTCTGCATTTGTGATCGGAGAAATGACAGACAACAAGCCCTACTCTACACTGCCCAAAAAAACTCGCTTTATAAAAAAAATAAATAAAACTTAAAATATATATATATAAAAAAAAAAATAAATAAAAAAAAAAAGTACTTACAGTCCGTGAGTCAGAACAGCCGACATTGTAGTCTACTCTACCAGGATCAGGAAACAGTCCTCCATAAAATGTGCTGCACACATCTGAATATTTGGGTTGAAGTGTTCTGGAACAGTGTTGTAAACAACTTAACCACTGATTTCTAGTCGTGTCCATTTTTGGAAGGCCAAACAAAGTAGTTTTGCTTTCACAACGAAACACAGCATCACGGCGGTGGCCTAGAGTGAGCGGAGGTGGCGGGCTTGAGAATGGCGCGGCCGGCGGATTCGACGAAGGAGCGGGCTTGCGGCAACCACATGTGACGACCCCGGGCTGGACTCCGCTTCGTCCACGGTGAAAGATGATCCGGTGATCCACAGCGCAAAGTTGATGTATTTCCTCAGCGACCAGCACGGATCAGCTCCAGGCATGACGAAGCCATATCGTCCTCTTTTGGAAGGCCAAACAAAGTAGTTTTGCTTTCACAACGAAACACACAGCGCCTTCACGACATGG
>NW_015505390.1:1270349-1272355 GCF_001515645.1 Sinocyclocheilus grahami | reverse complement strand
TTTAAACTTGGGTACGACAAGCATGTAGACTGTACGATGATGACACCTATTGAATCGTAGGCTGCGACACACGTTAGCACAACGTCATCAGCATGCGCTAGTGGTAAACAAATACTGGTACATCAAGATGGATCGCGCTTCGGCAGTTGTGCTTTTCATGTGCACTGAAACAAAGAAGAGGCGCCGGCAGAAGAGGGCAATATGGACCTGCTCATGTCTCAGGAAAAGAGGACAACTTGGGATGCCAGTTTGGCACAGGGAGCTTGGCAGCTGCAGTTCCTCCGCTATCTCCTTCCATGCTATGTCCTTTTTGGTGCGGTCATGATCGCAGCTAGAGGACACCTCATACAAACATGCCCTCTGCTGCCACAACTCAACAAGAATTTGTTCTTTATGGGTATCCCACATACCAGTATACCTTCTACTTTTTTTTGCCTCTATGGCATTGAAATTGTAGCGCCGCAGGTCACGTGGATCAATACATCATTTCATGTTGCAATTTCATTGGCTGCGGAGTAGACGCAGGTCGTTGCAGCAAATACACTGTGCACTGATCATGCTGAATTTCTGACATGGTCAGAAAACTATCGTAGGCTTTGGTCGCAAGACCGGGAAAACACCCATATTTGAACCTCTCTCACTGTACGACAAAGGACCACCGATTAAGAGCCATGATCACAGAAATCACCACGATTGCTTCAAGATGGCAATCTTTCATCTGGGACAGCCAAAAATCGTGCAGTGTATCCCGGGCTTAAGATCAGAACTGATTAGTTTGTGTCCGTGAGGCTGCGACCGGCCAGCGTAAGTTTTCTGTGCGATACCGGGTCCTTAATGAACGAATAACTGAAAGTATTGGATGTTCGGAATAATCAAATATCTAAATTAATACATAATTGATATCTGTGATCAGTTCTTAATAAGAATTAGTGTCAATTTACTGAACATTTGAAATTGGAGTCAGATTAAACACGGAGCTAGATTAAAATTTAAACTAAATCCTGATAAATGAAGTGAACTTTGCAGAAGCGCAAGTAAAAGACCTATACGCATTATACCTACGCCCACGTCATTGGATTCCATCGTTGGGCCAATTGGGTGGTTCTTATACATTTACCTTAAAGGGGTCATATGATGCTGCTAAAAAAAAATAAAAAAAACACATTCCACATACTGTACATTGTTTCTCCACTATGCCCCACCTTTCTGAAACACGTCGATTTTTACAAAGCTCATCGGTCTGAAAATCAAGGTGTGCTGTGATTGGCCAGTGTGTTGTGATTGGCCGAATACCTCAAGCGTGTGACGGAAATGTTACGCCCCTTACCATATTGTGATGCCCTGTCAGGCCGGAGCGATGATTCAAAAACATGAAAACCCATTATAAACGAGGCATTCGTTGCATCCAGTGGGGACATAATTATGGCTTATAATGACTTACACTGTCTTTTTTTACGCGTTGCGTTGCATCGCACCGCGTAAACATAAAACCATGTCTGCATTTGTGATCGGAGAAATGACAGACAACAAGCCCTACTCTACACTGCCCAAAAAAACTCGCTTTATAAAAAAAATAAATAAAACTTAAAATATATATATATAAAAAAAAAAATAAATAAAAAAAAAAAGTACTTACAGTCCGTGAGTCAGAACAGCCGACATTGTAGTCTACTCTACCAGGATCAGGAAACAGTCCTCCATAAAATGTGCTGCACACATCTGAATATTTGGGTTGAAGTGTTCTGGAACAGTGTTGTAAACAACTTAACCACTGATTTCTAGTCGTGTCCATTTTTGGAAGGCCAAACAAAGTAGTTTTGCTTTCACAACGAAACAGCGTCACACACGGTGACCTAGAGTGAGCAGAGGCGGACTACAGTGAGCAGAGGCCGGGGGCTAGCTTGAGGAACGGCTGGAGGGTTACAGAGAGCAGAGGCGGGTGGGCTTGAGAACAGCACAGCCGGCGATTTCGACGAAGGAGCGTCCGGAAGGACATGTGACGACTC
>NW_015505390.1:1267131-1269910 GCF_001515645.1 Sinocyclocheilus grahami | reverse complement strand
CGTGAAATTTTCTCAGTCTCCTTAGCAAGTGTAAATACGGCCGGGAAGTAAGAAAACACAGTCCATGTATTCTCAATACTTCAATTTATTCATAGAAATACAGATCTTATATAGGCCTGTCAAGGGGAGTTTCATCCTCTTAACCAATGAAGATAGGGGGGACATACCCATACAGGATGTTTTTCCCAAGAACATGCGTTTTGTATAAAATCGCCACATATACAGAAAAACATATCCATATAAGGAATAGACTTCCTGGCGACAGAGGCTGAACCCCCCTCACAAATCAGCACAAACTCCTTTACCTTGAATAGGAGTAAGAGACATTCAAACACCATACAAGAGAGAGAGAGAGAGAGAACAGATAGAGGAGGGGTGATTCAGAGAAGGAGAGAGAAAGAAGGGGTGAGGCATTCTCAAAACAGAGAGTGTTTTCTAACATGAACAAAGCCAGAAGACCAAAAAAAATAAAATAAACTACTTTTGGCAACCCTGGCCAAAAGTCTGGCAACCTGGAGGTCTTCTCACCTGTCCCAGCACTCAACATAAATCACATAGACTTTCGTAACGGTCTAGAAAAAAAATGTATTTAACAAGTTCAAAAGCGCACCAAGTACAGAGCAAATAAAGCTTCAGGAGGGAACCAGGCCAAAACAACAAACATAACAGGTCTAATTTACGAAAGGGGTACTTTCTAAATCGCTCAAAACAAACAACAAAAGTCTTACCTGATTCCCTTTCTAGCCAAAAACATGGACATTAAAAGAAACGGCATCCTCCACCCTAAGTTACTGCTCCAAAAATATTTATAAACTTCCAACTTAAATCTGACGTTGTGCGTTTACTTGCACAAAACAAAGAAACAACATCTCTCCAAAGCTATACACCAACAGGCAACAGGCAACTGGCAACTGGCAACAGGCAACAGGCAACAGGCAACAGGCAACAGGCAACAGGCAACAGGCAACAACTAGCACACAGGCTATTGTCTGGGGTAGACAGGGTACCACTTCACACAGAGTTTCAAGCTTTATCCACATGCTCTCCCTCCAGCAGCCAATCAGAGCAAGCTAGTAGTTGATGACAATTAGGATCAGCTGATCTTTATTAAGCTTTGCATGGAGTAGAGAGAAGAGAGAGAGAGCGAGAGAGAAAACAAAACACAACACTGCCAAAAGACAAACTGTATCAACATAGCAGCAATAACAAATACTGCCCAAATATAACACAAAAAAACAATAAAAATAAAAATAATTATGCCTTGGGATAGAGGTCTGCACAAGAGAGAGAGAGAGAGAGAGAACAGATAGAGGAGGGGTGATTCAGAGAAGGAGAGAGAAAGAAGGGGTGAGGCATTCTCAAAACAGAGAGTGTTTTCTAACATGAACAAAGCCAGAAGACCAAAAAAAATAAAATAAACTACTTTTGGCAACCCTGGCCAAAAGTCTGGCAACCTGGAGGTCTTCTCACCTGTCCCAGCACTCAACATAAATCACATAGACTTTCGTAACGGTCTAGAAAAAAAATGTATTTAACAAGTTCAAAAGCGCACCAAGTACAGAGCAAATAAAGCTTCAGGAGGGAACCAGGCCAAAACAACAAACATAACAGGTCTAATTTACGAAAGGGGTACTTTCTAAATCGCTCAAAACAAACAACAAAAGTCTTACCTGATTCCCTTTCTAGCCAAAAACATGGACATTAAAAGAAACGGCATCCTCCACCCTAAGTTACTGCTCCAAAAATATTTATAAACTTCCAACTTAAATCTGACGTTGTGCGTTTACTTGCACAAAACAAAGAAACAACATCTCTCCAAAGCTATACACCAACAGGCAACAGGCAACAGGCAACAGGCAACAGGCAACAGGCAACAGGCAACAGGCAACAGGCAACAGGCAACAGCTAGCACACAGGCTATTGTCTGGGGTAGACAGGGTACCACTTCACACAGAGTTTCAAGCTTTATCCACATGCTCTCCCTCCAGCAGCCAATCAGAGCAAGCTAGTAGTTGATGACAATTTGGATCAGCTGATCTTTATTAAGCTTTGCATGGAGTAGAGAGAAGAGAGAGAGAGCGAGAGAGAAAACAAAACACAACACTGCCAAAAGACAAACTGTATCAACATAGCAGCAATAACAAATACTGCCCAAATATAACACAAAAAAACAATAAAAATAAAAATAATTATGCCTTGGGATAGAGGTCTGCACAAGACTGTTTTTTTAGTCCCACTCCCGCAAGGTACTATTCCGCACCCACCCGCTCCCGCTATATATTCACTCTTTGTTCACCCGCTGTCCGCTTAGAATAATTTTCTTCCCGACCAGACCGTTCCTGCTAAATTTAGATCTTGTTTCCAGAATCTCACATTTAAATTTCCGCTACTGAAAGAAAGAGAGATAGGCTGACAAATAAAAGTGTATTCTGCACAAAATTGTGTTATTTTATTCGTCTTGTCAAGAGTCTTGAATTTATTGACTTTGACTTGAATTTATATGAATTATCTTAAGACAAAATTAGTTTAATATTTTATGCAACACAGTAGGAAAAAATTGTTTTTCTTATTTTTATTCGTCTTGTCAGGTTACAATTCATTTAACATTGACAACACAAAAGGAAAAATGTGTCGCAAAGAGAAAAAAAATAAAAATGTAGGTTGTACAAAAATAGCCTATTAGCTATTTTTATTCGTCTTGTCAAAATACTAAATTCGTTTGACATTACAGTTAACACAGTAGGAAAAGTGTCGGAAAAAAAAAAAAGACATCTTTCAC
>NW_015505390.1:1249142-1267111 GCF_001515645.1 Sinocyclocheilus grahami | reverse complement strand
GTCAGTAAGGGGAGACACCACTGTTGCAAAGTTTTTGCAAAATCCACGGTAGTAGCCCACCATTCCCAGAAACCGGCATAACTGACGCTTGGTAATGGGAACAGGAAATTCAACAACAGCAGCTACCTTAGCTGTTACGGGTCTTACGCAACCATGACCAATCTTTTTCCCAAGGTAAGTTACCACAGCTTTAGCAAACTCACATTTTGCTAGATTCAGAGTTAACTTAACAATCACCTGAATAGACCACAATGTCATCCAAGTATGCTTCACAGTCGCACAACCCTGACAAAACTTTTTGCATGAGCCTCTGGAATGTGGCTGGGGCATTTCGCATCCCAAAAGCCATACAATTGTACTGGAGAAAGTTGTCAGGGGTGACAAATGCAGAAATTTCACATGCACGTGCAGTTAAAGGGACTTGCCAATAGCCCTTTAATATATCTAACTTTGTGACAAAATTTGAAGCACCAATCTTCCATACGAGGTAATGGAAAAGAATCAGGCTTTGTGATGCTATTTACCTTTCGATAGTCCATACAGAAACGAAAGGTAGAATCAGGCTTTGGGACCAGCAGGCATGAAGAACTCCTGGGACTTTGGCTAGGTACAGCCAGCCTGTTTTTAAGCAGGTAGTCTACCTCAGTCTTCATGATCTCTCGTTTTGCAGGATTTACTCTCTACGGGTGCTGTTTGATAGGGACAGAGTTACCTACACTCTTAAAAATAAAGGTGCTTCAAAAGGTTCTTCAAGCGATGCCATAGAAGAACCATTTTTGGCTCCACAAAGAACCATTCAGTCAAAGGTTCTTTAAAGACCCATCTCTTTCTTACCGTTTTATAATCTGAAGAACCTTCTTTCACCACAAAGAACCTTTTGTGAAACAGAAAGGTTCTTCAGATGTTAAAGGTTCTTTATGGAACCATTTAGACAAAAAGATTCTTCTATGGCATCGTGAAGCACCTTTATTTTTAAGAGTGTACATCAATATCACGAGATAACACTGTGGTTCTTCCTGGAATATCAGAGAACAGTGTGGGATATTTTTGTAACAATTTTACAACATCTTCATGCTGATTCTTTGGCAAGTATGACAAATGTGAATTTATTTTACCCAACATGACAGAATTATTCGGACGCACACCAGGAGTCTGAGGTTCAGCCAGCAACAAATCTCCATCAACAGGAACACAGTCGGGAACTACTGTAACACAAGGTTTACACTGTGGTGCAGAGAGAAGTGTTGGTTGAGTTACGTCACGTGCAACATAGGACTTCAACATGTTAACATGACATACTCCATTCCTGCGTCTGCGATCAGGGGTACCCACAACATAATCGGTTTCATTCAGTTTCTGTTCAATAACATAAGGCCCCACGAAAGCTTAGCCTGTAGAGCTGAGCCAGAAATAGAATGTAACACAAGAACATACTCACCTGGCTGAAAACTGTGCTGTACTGTTTTTTTGTCAAAGTGGGCCTTCATCTTTGACTGTGCCATGGAAAGATGAACTCTTGCCAGTTTGCAGGCTTTGTGCAGATGTTCACGGAAAGAACTGACATAGTCTAGCACAGAAATAGGTGCCCTGTCCTTGCCTATTAACTGCTCCTTTAACAACGTCAAGGGGCCACGAACAGTATGTGCAAACACAAGCTCAGCAGGGCTTTTTTCGACAGTAAACTGATGTCCCCGCTCTCTTTCTGACATACTCCAAGCATTCGCGCTGCTTCTGACCTGAAAGAGAAATTGATTCATGACATGACAGTGCTCGTGTCCAATGTAAATATGTTAGGATCGCAAGGAAGGCAATTCAATGCCTATCTGTATGTATCATCTGTATGGTTCTGTTGATGGAGTAATCCTGTGTTTGCATCTCTCTTTATTTCCTCTCCTACTACTACAGGTGCATATCAGTTGGAGCAGCTAAAGAGGCTGTGATGTAGAAGCAGGCGTTGATCTTCTCCTGTGGAGGTGGTGTTTAGCCACACTATTACGTCATAAAATGGCACATTCCAAAATGAGTCGTTTTCTGATCTTAGTTTAAAAAATTGCTGTTTTTAAACTAGCGAAAAAGTTTTGAGTTTTGAAACTTTCAGGATGTTTTTATAGTACACTGACCTGTTATATGTCAAAAGATGGAGGGAAATTTGATTTCTCAGTTCATGACCCC
Source organism: Sinocyclocheilus grahami (assembly GCF_001515645.1). Lineage (NCBI taxonomy): Eukaryota > Metazoa > Chordata > Actinopteri > Cypriniformes > Cyprinidae > Sinocyclocheilus > Sinocyclocheilus grahami. Next base: position 1,264,939 of record NW_015505390.1, on the reverse strand, counting down.
TTTGAAGGAATAGTTAAGCCATTCATCTGACGAGATTACTTTTTCATTGGAGATAACTACATATAGGACTTGTATTTTAGCCGGAAGCAACAGTTTGAAGTTAAAAACATGGATATGTTTATTACAAACACACAACTTGTGGATTACTTACATTATTTGTGGACAACTGTGGTGCTGTTTGATTTGGGGTAAAGTATGTGAGGAGTGCAACCACTAAAAAGCACTGCTAGAAACGCTGCTGTAATAGACCTGACTGCTTCATTTCAGAAATATGTAAATACACAAGTAAGCTGTGTTAGATTAGAGTTGGAGCTAAACTCTGCAGAAAAGTCAGGGCCAGAGTTTCCCACCCATTGTCTACAAAGATTTCTCTTGATACGTGACCACAAGCTGACTAGCTACTTATTCAAATACTGTATTATTTCTTTAATCTTCAAACATTCACTTTATAATTGAAATTAAATTTTATTTAAATAGCTCTTTGTGCAATAGGTTATTGTTCCAGAGCAGAGAAGCAATGCTTTAATACTCTTTGTAATCCAGCCAATGCAACCCCACCTAAAATAAAAATCAAAAGCAGGAAGAAGCCTTGGGTGGAACAAACATCACATCCTCTTCTTTAAGTTATTTAAACTGACAAGTAACGGAACTTGCGACCACCCTTTTTCCTTAGTGAGAAAAAAAAATTAAGGTCAGTGCTTCATTCTGTCCATTGGGAATTGATTGGACAGTAGAAAGTTGGTGTTACAAACTAGAGATAGATTTGAATGCAAGTTTGTAGGCAGTCGTTGACTTAAACCTCTGGTTGTGTTTGGGTTTTGACCCGGAGAGGATTTTTTTCCCCCCAAAAAATTAAAGGTATAAATTCGTGGGGACTTATGTCATTGAACAGAAACTGAGTGAATTAAAGGTAATGTTACAACTGACAAGTAACGGAACTTGCGACCACCCTTTTTCCTTAGTGAGAAAAAAAAATTAAGGTCAGTGCTTCATTCTGTCCATTGGGAATTGATTGGACAGTAGAAAGTTGGTGTTACAAACTAGAGATAGATTTGAATGCAAGTTTGTAGGCAGTCGTTGACTTAAACCTCTGGTTGTGTTTGGGTTTTGACCCGGAGAGGATTTTTTTCCCCCAAAAAAATTAAAGGTATAAATTCGTGGGGACTTATGTCATTGAACAGAAACTGAGTGAATTAAAGGTAATGTTATTGCATTGGGCTAAAACTTATTGACTTTGCTCACACAGGGCATAACATTGTGCTTTGTACTTGTTTTGAGGTATTTTTTCCCACCTTATAACACTTGTGTTCCCAGTCAAAAATGACCAGCTTACAAAAAACAGCTTATAAATGTCTTGTTTTGCTATATTATCACCAAATATTCGATTCAATCTTTTTGTCAACTTGTTTTCTTACAGTTAAGGTTTTGTGTTTCTTTTTGGAACTGATTGATCGTAGGTGTCATTAAAGGCACAATATTTACGATTTTTTTTATTAAAATATCCAAAAACCACTAGAACAGTGTTATATATTTTGCTGACTTGTGTACTTACATTATCCCAAATGTTTCGAAGAATGTTTAAATCCAGAGAAAAGCAATTTTAACTAGTTTAACCGTGTCCATAGTGTCATTGTATCGCCTGCCAATGACGTCATACACCCTCGATTTCTGGTTTTGTTTTGTAGAAAACATGGAAACACCAAAGACGCTTTAATATGTTATGCGTTTTATTAGACAGGTGATGACTGTACAGAGTAGCATTATAACAGAACTTTCAAATGTATCTAGTATGATAAAACAGCGCTGCTTTACCCCACATACGCACGACCGGAAGGAGCGGAAGCAGTCGACTGTGGCATAATAAAAGCTCTGCTGCTTTCGAGCCATCACGCTCGTTCAGCGGCCTCGTTTCGCTTCGACGGCTTTCAGCCTCACCCTGCTTCATTCTACTACGAGTCCCGTCAGATTGCATCGGCTGTGGGGATGAAGACGACAACTCCCATGATTCCACACTCAGTCTCGGCGTCATCAAACTACGCCTTTGTTTCTTTTTTGTTTTGAATACGCGCCCTCTAGTGGCGAAAACTTACAAATTGTGCCTTTAATCTGAGCTATGAACCTCAGTTTTTGAGAAAAAAAAACGTATTTGTGGGTAACTTTGTCAATATTCAATAAAATATTCCCGGTCAAAAAAACAAAACAAAAAAAAGCTTATAAATCTCATTATGCTATATTATCACCAAATATTGGATTAAACTTTTTTGTCAGCTTGTTTTCTTTCAGTTAGGAGAGGCTTTATATTTATTTTTGAAACTGATTAAACGTAGGCATCATTGATCTGAGCTTATATTGGTCAAAATCAAAAATGAATAGGGGAGACTGAAAATAAAGTGTTCAGGAGTATGGTCATCATGTTTATGTTCACATATGTACATGTGTGCTTGCAAACATAAAGACCTCAGACATGTGCACACGTGGATACATGCACACTCACATTACTGCGCATACAGAACACATACACACTCGTTTATGTATACAAACAAGCTATTTTGAGTATTACAGGGGGGGCGAGAGACAGCCACTGGAGGATGATGTTCTCTCTTTAACATCATCTGATCCAGGGGCCAGTGCTCTGCATGGATGAAGAGAGCGAAGAAGCTGAGGCTGAGCCATCTCAATCCTCCTGCCCTGCATATGATGAGCTCTTAGAGGTTATGGATCGCGCCACGGCAAGACTTGACTTGCCATGGAAGCGGACTAAGGAAGTGGCGTCGCGAGGTCGTCTCGCCGAACGTTATCTTTCTGGCCATAACCCTCCAGCTCAGGTGAGTCTTCCTTTCCTTCCTGATCTCCATACGGAGATCTCAGGTGAGCCTTCCTTTCCTTCCTGATCTCCATACTGAGATCGAGAAGGAATGGAAGAGGCCATTTTCCTCACGCATCCATCGGTTTCAGCATACCAGTTATGCGAATATCGAGGCGATGCGTTAAAATGGCTATGAGAGAATGCCCCCTGTAGAAGAGACGCTAGCTAGCTATCTCTCTATGGGTGAGACATCGTCGCTCAAAACTCCCTCCTTGCCATCCGTGCCTCTTCAAGTCTTCAGACACGGGTCACGACGAGGCGTTACCCATAGCGACCCCTAGAGGACGCAGTGTCTCGTTCCCTACTCAGGGAACCATGGTTACATAAGTAACCCGAGACGTTCTTTTCCACAGAAATGAACTTTATCATCAGATCATTGAGGCTCAGATCAATGAGGCCTACGATCATTTAGTTTCAAAAATAAATATAAAGCCTGTCCTAATTGAAATAAAACAAGCTGACAAAAAGATTGAATCAAATATCTGATGATAATACAGCATAACGAGAGATTTATAAGCTATTTTATGGGGGAGGCAGGGGAGGCACAGCTTCCCCAAAATTTTGAGGTGAAAATGGGAGGAGGACAATTTTATGTTAATAAAATTCACAATTCATTTCAGTTCATGTCTCAGAATGTGTATTTTTTGTTTGTAATTTCACAGCTGTAATAGCCTACCATAACATGTTACTAAGTTGGAAAGCGCCGCTTTTCTACCGTGAATGTGCCGAATCTGCTGATGTAAGTACAACCGCTAGGTGATAGAGAAGTGGAGGGGAGGCCGAGGGAGAGCTGAGCTCTCGTGCCTCCGTTGGTAAAAAAAAATAGCCAATCAGCATCGAGTGTTCACTTTCAGCGCTGAGGAGTGTTGAGAAAAGAAACCTCGTAGGGGAGGCTAGCCTCTCTTCTGATATCAACCAATCATCATAGAGATGTAAATTACGTGCTATTAGTTTGAACGTCTCCCGCTGCGCTGATAATGTACCAAGTACTTATGATGAGTAGCCATATTGAATATTTGAATGCCAACAGATTTATCAAGCAGTCATTCAAACAGTAGGCTATATATACAAATTAAAAATAAAGGGAGAACATGCCTAAGATGATATAGGATACAGCAGTCGGCTTAATTAAATGGCACAACAGGCAGTTCTCTTTTAACACAGACTTTTAAGAAGGGATGGATGTCTTGACAAATACATTCATGGAACACGAAGGGAATGAAATACTCTGTAAATCATAAAGAAATCTAGTCTTAAGCAAACGCAGTCTGCTCGTGTTTTGCAAATGCACAGTGATTAGTCTTGATCAATTTATATTCTCTCTTTCTCATTTGTAAAGTCAAGTCACCTTTAATTATATTGTGCTTTATACATTACAGATAGTGTTAAAACAGCTTTACAGAGTTAAACAGGAAAATATTTTTTCAATGATGCGAACAAAATACAGTTCTGCTGTAAACCAGCTCTAAAAAGAGGACAATAGTAAACAGTCAAATCCAGGTGACTATGGTGATCTCGGAATAAGAATGAAACAGACAGACTAATATTAGTATAGATGCCATTCTTCTTACAATGTAACAAGTACATTGGGTATTATGGGAAGTGTTCACGGTTCTGGTTGATCTAATTAATACAGCCTAACAATCCTTTAACAGATTTGAATTATAGAAATGTGATAGTGTTTTGTGTATACCAGATTAAAAAGATGGGTCTTTAATCTAGATTTAAACTAACAGTGTGTCTGCCTCCCAAACAGTGCTCGGAAGACTGTTCCAGAAATAGGAAAAGGATCTACTACTCACAGTTGATTTTTATATTCTAGGTATTGTCAAATGGCCAGAGTTTTGAGATTGCAGCAGACATGAAGGACTGTAATGAGATAAGACCATTCAGGGCTTTTTAAGTAATCAGCAGGATTTTAAAATGTATACAATGTTTAATAGGAAGGGAACCGGGCTAATATGGTCATACTTCCTGTTTGTAGTGTTTGTAAAACATAACATATGAAAATATATGAATATGTATTATATTCATTACACTGTAACCATATATAGACCTAAAACATATACATACACATTCTTAAACTTATAATAAAGGAAACATTACAGTATTATGACAAAACAGCAACAACATTACGACACACCATCAATAAAAAATGGCTTCAAATGGTCCTCTATATGAGGTTGATATTCTTATACAACAGGATATAGATAGTGTTTCTGTAGCAATGCTTATTCTAGCAATGTGAAGGTTATGAGTTTGGTAAGTGTATACATGTGATGCAGTTTTTCAACAAAAGCAGCATATAACTTGAAGCAAAGCATGAACCTGGACCAAACAGGACCAATATTCAGAATAATCTTAGTTTTGAGAGTTTGGAGTTCGGATTAGAATTTAAAAGAAACAGTCCACTTTTCAGTTTGCATACAGAAACTACTGGCATGCATTTTTGTGGATGTGCTGTTCATTGTTGTGATCTGGGTCATCCATCCATTCTTGCTTATTCTCTGTAGGGTCTCAGGGATCCTGGAGCCTATCCCAGAGTCTCTCGGGCCACGGATGGAGGAAACACTGGACGGGGGATACTCTCACTCTCATTCACTTCACAGACAAGTTAGTGTCTCCAATTCACTTATGAAAACCTTCACACAGACAGACCTTCTGGCTCATTTGCAACTTGATCCCCTGATAATCCCCCATTTCATGATCTGGGTCATGCGCCATCCAATTCATTTTAATGCTGCATCCCAATAACAGATAGATGAGCGGGCTGGTAAAACAGTGGGCTGTGGCCAGTGCAGTAGCTGCTGGAAGTCCATATCTCGACATATTTGGACCCAAGCTGTTGTTTACAGTGGCTTGAAGCATGGTTAAGACGATTTGAGGGCCCCAGAACACAAAGTAGACAATCTTTATAGCGCAGATTATCTGTGCCTGCTTCTTGCAGTATTGACAGTTTCTTTGAGCTGATGCCAAACAGCTTAGAAACATTATCAAAGCTGGTACGAGAAGCCCGATGAGAAATCGCATGACAACGACAGCCTTCAGCCTTGTAATGCCACCTTGAGTTGATTTTGATTTGTCCAAGTCATAATCATCAATGCACTGAGAAAATTGGACCTCTCTGGAAAGCAGCGAAGGACATGCCAAGATTGTTGCAATGGTCCAGGAAATTGAAATCAGAATCAGGTTATAGTTCTTGCACTTTTTTGTGCACCCGCCTTTTGAAAAAGTAGAGCTAATGCTCCAGAGACTCAGCATGGCTGCCGTGGAGAACATACTGCTGTAGCTGATATAGGATGACAGCTTGCAGCTTGCACTTCCGTAATTCCATATGAAGTTATTGTAAGCATACAGGAGCTGAAAAACAACAGATATGCTGGAGACTAAGTGTGTTGAAGCCAACGCCATAATCCAAGTAGCAACCTTTGGAGAATTCTTGTTTTTCAGGCAGCCGATGACAATGATGATGAAGTTGAGGGTGACACCAAGGATGAGGACATGTAGTGTAGCTATCACTAGGGGAGTGATAAACGCTGAAACAATACTCGGCAGAGGGAAGGGATCAGAGTGAGTGTTAAATAGTGAGGGAGTGATATGAAACAGCTGGGTGCAATCAGTGTGAACAGCTGTGTGCAATCCGTGCTGAGTGCAATCAGTGCAATGCATGATGGGAAATGTAGTCCGGGGTGATGTGCAACAGTGTGTGGTGCGAGAGTCAATGAAATTGGAAGTTCATGGACCGGATTCGTGACACAGTCAACCAACAAAGATCACTCCAAAAGCAAGACTTGTAATAGTCTGCGAGGTTGCAAAGGAACCCAGGGTAACTTCTAAGCAACTAAAGACCTTTCTCACATTGGCTAATGCTAATGTTCATGAGTCCACCATCAGGAGAACACTGAACAACCATGGTGTCCATGGCAGAGTTGCAAGGAGAAAGCCACTGATCATTTAAGTCATTTTACCAAAGGATGGATAAAGAAGGACAAAGTTAATGTTTTGGAATGACTGAGTCAAATTCTGGACCTTGATTCAATTGAAATGTTGTGGAAGGAGCTGAAGCAAGCAGTTCATAGGAGGAAACCCATAACATCACAGAGTTGAAGTGGTTCTGTCCTGAGGAATGAGCTAGAACTAATACAAGATGTTGTGCAGGACTGATCAGCAGTTACAAGAAACTTTACCTGCAGTTATTGCTTCAAAATTGGGTCACACCAGATACTGAAAGCAAAAATTCACATACTTTTGCACTGCACAGAAATGTAACACTGGGTAATTTTTCTCAATAAATAAATGACAAAGAAAATATTTTTGTCTCATTTGTTTGACTGGGTTCTCTTTGTCTACTTTCAGGACTTGTGTGAAAATCTGATGATGAATTGGATCATATTTATGCAGAAATGTAGAAAATTGTAAAGGGTTCACAAACTTTCAAGCAGCACTATATATACAGTATCTCACAGAAGTGAGTACACCCCTCACATTTTTGTAAATGTTTTATTATATCTTTTCATGTGACAACACTGAAGAAATGACACTTTGCTACGATGTAATGTAGTGAGTGGACAGCTTGTATAACAGTGTAAATTTGCTGTCCCCTCAAAATTACTCCACACACAGCCATTAATGTCTAAACCGCTGGCCACAAAAGAGAGTACACCCCTAGGTGAAAATGCCCAAATTGGGCCCAATTACTTCCATTGCTCTGTGGGGGGGATATCCTCAACCACAACCACCACCAGTGTGCAGCATCCAACCATGTGATTATAACCTGCCCCTTCCTGGACTGAATAGAATATTATCCTTATTATCCTTGCAGACAAAACGCTTTACAGAACTGGTCATTATTAACTTTTTTTTTTTAATGGAAAAGTGCTGTGTGATGATTCTTCAAACATCTTTTTTTTAATCCAACAGAAAAATAAGCACCAGGCTTAGGGAAGAAATGACATAATTTTTTTTGAGTGTTCCTTTAAGGAGGGGAAAAAATGTTTCTCTTTTCAAATGAGGCACTAGTGAATGCATGGAATAATCTTCTGTTCTATACTATCCTAAAGTATAAACATCTGACACTATGGTCAGTGATGAACCTTACATTATAATCAGTGCAAAACATTAGATACTTAATAGTAAGTAAAACTTAATTATTAATAAATGTATTTATTTAATATAATGAATAAAAAATGAATCTCCAAAACAAACATAAAAAGCATTACCAGAATTAGGGTGCAAAATAAAAAAACAGCCACATCTGCGTAACAACACTGCATTAAAAAAAAACTCTTATTGTAGGCTACATTTTTATCAAGTTAAATCTGCATGTCAAAAAAGATCTTACATTTTCGCCAAAATCCCTTAATGTAGTTCAAATGCTTTGCTTTCTGCATATTTTCTGCAAAATGTTCTTACCTTAGGCAGCAAACGAGCAGAGTGAAGAAGAACAGAAACCTGTGTCTATCTGTGAGAACGGTGTACTGAATATGAAAGTAAAATGCTTCTTTTTCCTGAAGCACATTTGTTTTCGACAGCTGCAATTTGAGCTGCAGCACATTGGTTCTGGACATATTCCAGAGGTTTAAACAGTCCAGTTCCTGTCTATACAGGCATGTCGGAATAATGTTGTTACACAACCAGGGGCGGTACATGGAGCCGAGGGGTGGCACTGGCCCCCAAAGAAATCTGGTTGGCCACCCCAGGTACCCCCTACCAGATTATGATTGGCTTGTTTTTATTAAATTTCTCACTGCATCTGGCAGTGGCGGATCCTGGCATGGGCAATGCAGGCAGCTACATAGGGTGACTTTCTTCTCTTCTATATACTTAGAATACTTGTACTTCTATATACTTTTAGGCGGTTTCTATAGTTATCTTAATGACAAATGTCGAGAGCGCAGCAGGGGTGGATCTACCGGGGTGGCAACTGCCACCCTAAGAAAAAGCTCTGCCACCCCAGAATGATCACAGAATGAAATATAAATGTAAGCAGTGTTTCATGTGCTACTTTTGAGCTGCGGCGATGACAGCGTAACGCAAAATAATGGCAAAAACACATCTTTTAATAAACTGTGCACGATGGTTGCACGCACATGCAGCGTGCCAGTGTAGTCGGCTTCATTAACAAATGACTCTTATGAACAGGTTCTTTTTGGGTCAAAACCACAAAGCGCGGCCATAAATTAAATGACATAAATTATAATTTAATTTATGTATACTGTAATAGACATTGAACTGCAAAAATTCCTGAATCCTAGTAAGAGTTTTTTTTTTGTTACATTGTTATTGATGGCAGGAAAGACATCTGTGTATTTGAATTGTAAGCATTTACAGGTTTTTTCAACTGCTTACAAACAAAATTTTTACTTGTCACACAATTTCTGAAAGCAGACACTCAAACAGCAAGGACACACCAAATTTGCAAAACCATAGCTAATTCTCGGCCTTTGACTCCGTTTTCAATTTCATAAAACACTTTTTGGCAAAACACAACACACAATTCTCTATGTAACACACAAACATCTAACAGCAATTAATATTATGGCAAAGGTGTTTGAAAATGTTTGCTTTTGAGATGTGTTTGTGATATTTTGAATGCAGTGCTTCATTTCGCAATAGATGTGATGTGAGGCATTTTGCATTTTGTGTGTGCAGTTCTTGGATTTGTGTGGAAAGTTTTGAAAAAAAGAGGCAAAGTTTTGAAAATGTGTGTAAGCAGTTGAAAAGAAAACCTGTAAGAAAAACTGTAATAACTAGATTGTTTGAAAGACAAATGTATGCTGGCTTGTTTAAAAGTCTTGTTTAAAAAACGTAAGTGGTTCAGTCAGTTAGATGTTCTAGATGTTTGCTAAAGTGTTGCTAGTTGGTTGCTAGGATACTCTGGGTGATTGCTAGGCTCTTGCTATGCAGTTGCTGGGGTGTTGCTAGAGTATATGGTTGATAGAGTTTGTTCTGTGTGATTACAGACATTCCCGCCTCTGTTAATAACAGAAAATCAAACATTGTTTTCAAAACTGATCCAGTTTCAGTGCTTTGATATTATTGTATTTCTTTCTAATGTTAGGAAATTCAAAAGTTTTTGTTGCTCTTAAACTTGCACTAAACGTGATTATCCATCTAAGTGTAATAGGGTGGAGGTAGGATAGGCAGTGGCTCTATATTAGGCTTGTTTAGTACTACAAATGTGTTGGACTACAAACCCCATGAGTCCAAGTACTATAAAATAGTAAATCAAACTTTTTGGCCTTCTCTTTGTGGTACCATGTGCTAAGCAGGAGAAGCTGTGTGGCATGTTTCAAGGCTGTGTGATAGATGCCTTGTGAACGGTATGGAAGTAAATTGTGGAGGTAAGGGTTATGACTCTCATGGTTATAGTTAGTGTGCCTCAGAGAATTGAGTAGATCTATTCAATAACACGGGTATTGATTTTAATTGAATTATTGGAGTATGTGAAATTTGTTTTAAAGTTTTTCTATTGTAAGTTGTGTGTTATGTTTTATTGTGTTAATCAGAATCAGAAAGAGCTTTATTGCCAAGTATGTTTGCACATACAAGGAATTTGTTATAGTGTCACAAGCTTCCAGTCTTCTAGTCATTATAAGACTTCTAGTCTTAAAAATTTTAATATGTATAGATGTATGTAAGCAAATCAGACAATTATCTTTTCTTGTAAAACGTGACACGCGAATTAGAAAGTGAAAGCAGCCGAAGCCCGGCTTATAACATTGCTAAAGAGAAACTCCCTGTTCACAAAATTCAAATCACAAATAATACTGATGAAAAAGAAGGGGTTGAATGTTAACCACTTTCGTTTTTCATATAACTATAAACTATGATAAAAGCTCATCAGCATGCATTGATTAATCCCTAAAAATAAAAATATTGCGACCAAATCATGTGCTGGTCTGACCAACTGAGAAGGTCGCAAAAGAGCGACCAGTGGGAAGAATGAGTCTGGAGCCCTGAGGCATAAAACACAGTTTTATTACATTAGATATTTGAACATGTTATTAAATAAACTGTTGTCAGTCATGTTTTCATTTAAAATTTTCATACCGTTACATCCCTAAGCTGAACCAAACCAGACAGTTATTGAAGTGCACAGAACAGACTCGATGACGGCTGAGTAGAACTGCTTCAGCAGCTCCTGTGGCAGGTTGAATTTCTTCAGTTGGCGAAGGAAGTACAACCTCTGCTGGGCCTTTTTAACAGTGGAGTCAATGTGAGTGTCCCACTTCAGGTCCTGAGAGATGGTGGTGCCCAGGAACCTGAATGACTCCACTGCAGCCACAGTGCTGTCCATGATGGTGAGTGGGGGGAGTGCAGGGGGGTTCCTCCTGAAGTCCACGATCATCTCCACTGTTTTGAGCGTGTTCAGCTCCAGGTTGTTAAGACTGCACCAGACAGCCTGCTCTTTAACCTCCTGTCTGTAACCTTGATGAGACCGGCAGGTTTTCAGACAGGCTGGTGTCACACCGTCTGGGCCTGGTGCTTTTCTTCTCTTGTTCTTTCTGAAGACCTGGTGCACATCATCCTCACTGATCTGAAACGTAGAAGTGGGGGAGAGGGGGGTTGCAGGAGGTGTTGATGGTTGTGTGGAGAGATGTTGTACAATCAGGCATTTCCACACTGATGCAGGGTCATTGGCAGAAAACTGGTGTTGTAGCTTTTTAGCGTAGTTCCTCTTGGCCACTCTAATCTCCTTATTCAGTGTGTTTCTGGCCTGATTGTACAAGACTCTGTCCCCCCTTTTGTAGGCGTCCTCTTTGGCCTGACGAAGATGACGAAGTTTTGCTGTAAACCATGGCTTATCATTGTTGAATGTTAAATGTGTCCTGGTAGGGATGTACATGTGATGATGAAGTCTCTTCTAAAACTTTAAAGGAGACAAATGTGAGATTGTTAGATTTTTTGTCTCAGGAGACCTGTTTAAGAAGCAGGAGACTCAAGCAAAATATCTCCATTCAATCTTAAAATAACCTAATTTCTGTCTAGGAGATATATTTGAGATGTTAAAGAGATCATACTTTTGATTTTTCTTTCCTCTGGGTAAGGTCTGTAAAAATATGGCCCAATGTAGGCTACTGTGTTAAGATGAAGGAATTATCTGTATTAATTTTTCACAGGTGTCCATAAGCTTAACAGATAATGGTCTCATGGCAGAAAATTACAAGTACCTTTCAATTTTTCTATTGATTTTTTTTTTCTTACCGTGAAATGTTTGAACAGGTTTCTTTTGATATCTTGTGTTCACTCAATATGTTGATCTCTCCAACTTTTCATGAAATGCGTTTGTTCGAATAAGATGAGGTTAGATTGTTTGAGTTGTTTTATGATTGTTTTAGTTGACTACATTAATGTGTAGTTTACCATTAGAATATCTGTTGGGAGACAATCAAGATAGTGTTAGCAGATATTAAGCAGAGCAGACAGTCTACTAATACTCTAATGACTATAAGCTGGCATGTAGTTGCAGTTACTTATAGTTAGTAGAATGTCTAAGTGGACTATCAAAATAAAATGTTACCTCTGGATCCCCACCTACATCTCAGGCGATCGTCGCTATGGCGATCATCATTTATTTGATTTTAGTTGAATTTATTACTGAAAGTTTTATTCTGATGTGTGTGGATTTGACATAGATGACTTATGAATCATAAACGGCAAAATACCCTAAGAACATCATTGTGCAATCATATTTCAACAGAATATTAATATTACTCACTGTACACGCATTCGTTGCATAACCCCAGATTTAGTTGTATAGTGAGAGGTCTTTTGTTGTTCACGTCTGAGGCCTTTCAAGTCATCACCTTTATTTATATAGCACTTTATACAATACAGATGGCAGCTTTACAGTGTTAAATAGGAAAAGTGTATCAATAATAAAAGTGGACAAAGAGTAAATTTTTCAATTAAAGTCAGTTTATTGTTGATTCAGTGATGTCATCATTCAGCTCAGTTCAGTTTTCTTCAAATAGTGTCTGTGCAATCAAGCTGACAATATTGCCAGAAATTAAGTGTCCCCAACTAAGTAAGCCATAGGTGACAGTAGCAAGGGCAACTGTTACATACTGTCACATACCAAGCAAATGTTCCTTTGGACAAGTTTCATTAATAGAAGAACATGTTTCTTCCTGTACATCAAAAGCAAACTGTCAAAAGTCAATAAGGATATGATTATATTTGCCCTATAATAGTCATATATCTCAAAGTGCTAATTGTATGGCATTCTTAACTCATTGAACCAGTTTCACTCACACTTCATTGCCAACGCAAACAAATGCACTCTGAAGCACACAAGGCTCATTCTCAACTCTGTTTTTGGAGGCACACCAATAGTACAAAATTGAGGTCTACTCTAACACACCTGAAACAACACATCCACTTGTTAGTATAGTACTGTGTCCAAAAACCGAAGACAGTTGCCTTGCTGCCCGAAAGAGAAGCTGAAAAATGGCCAACCAATTTTGGTATAAAACACCCTGCCCTATAGATAGAATGACAGATAGTTCCATTTATAACAGTCTCTCCCTAGCGAACAGGGCTTATTCAACAGCTGGCCAGTCTGGCTCAGCGCTTCATATGATGGCGGTGCTTCAAGTATTCCAGGCGAAATTTCTCCGCTCCATGGAGGAGTCCGGCCAAGGTTCTGAGGCCTTCAAAGAGCTGCACACAGCGTCTGACTTGGCTCTGTGCACCACTAAGGCCACTGAGCCAAACAAATGCACTCTGAAGCACACAAGGCTCATTCTCAACTCTGTTTTTGGAGGCACACCAATAGTACAAAATTGAGGTCTACTCTAACACACCTGAAACAACACATCCACTTGTTAGTATAGTACTGTGTCCAAAAACCGAAGACAGTTGCCTTGCTGCCCGAAAGAGAAGCTGAAAAATGGCCAACCAATTTTGGTATAAAACACCCTGCCCTATAGATAGAATGACAGATAGTTCCATTTATAACAGTCTCTCCCTAGCAAACAGGGCTTATTCAACAGCTGGCCAGTCTGGCTCAGCGCTTCATATGATGGCGGTGCTTCAAGTATTCCAGGCGAAATTTCTCCACTCCATGGAGGAGTCCGGCCAAGGTTCTGAGGCCTTCAAAGAGCTGCACACAGCGTCTGACTTGGCTCTGTGCACCACTAAGGCCACTGAGCAGGCGATCTGCAAGGCCATGGCCTATTTGGTGGTGCTGGAGCGCCACCTTTGGCAAAATCTGATGGAGATCAGGGACGCTGACAAGGTCGCCTTCTTAGACTCACCAGTCTCTCCTTAAGGACTGTTTGGCCCTGCCGTGGATGGGTTTTCCGAGCGGTTTACAGCAACACAGAAGTAATCGCAGGTGTGACGGAGTGAAATATATATGTCTGTGTAATTATATTTGAATCTTTAAAAATGTTTAGAAAATGCAGACAAGTGATCTAAATGATTTTGGTTAGTCTGTGATCGATTGGTTTGGCACAATAAGGTGTGTGATCTATTAGTCAGGCCTTGTTGAACACTGGGGGAGAACTCACGGTGTTTCTCCATTACACAAAGTTTGCAGTGGGGAAACATCATCTACTGTGAATGTGCTTAATCTTCTCCCCCTTTTCAGGTATTAATTTGAATTCTTTGTTAATATAATATGAGTTTATTGAAAAAGATGTTTTGAGGCTGTGCAGATGTCATTATATCGATTGCGTTATAATTAACATGTTGAAAAGTGTAATTAGAGATGTGTAAGCTCTGAGCTCCATTTTGAGTATTGATGGCACGAGGCCCACATAATGGCGATAGGCCACAAGTTCAGCGATTTAGCATTAAATATTTAGTATGCATGCTTGTAATTAATGTTTAATTTGGTTTAATTCTGCTCATTTGATTTGCTGTAAAAATGTGAATATATTGAGAAATGAAACTGAAAATCGAATTAACAAAGAGAGTGTGAGACATCTATGCAGTGCCCGATAAAATAATTCCTAAAAGAGAGCATGTACATGTTGTTTAGAATTGTTTGTGCTAGTTTATATCTATGTATCTGGTTAAAAGGAATAAGAAGTGATTTCCAGATATTTATAAAATGCCTAAATGTCTAGTTAATAATTGGTATGATTGATTATATAAAAATAGCTAAAGAGGGTACATTGTTAATAGATTGTCACAATTATTGAATGTCTGTGCAAAGAAGAAAAGACCAATGTTACGGTTTTGGAAAAGTTGTTTATTGTTAACTGTTAAAAAAATACGATTACACAAAGTTTGCAGTGGGGAAACATCGTCTACTGTGAATGTGCTTAATCTTCTCCCCCTTTTCAGGGGTATAACATTTGGAGGCACCGCTGGGATCTACTCTTCGGAGTGCGGTCATCACTTACCTGGCAGACGGCTTCTGATGCAGTACATCCCTCCCTAAAACAACCCAGGTTGACAGTGAGGTGGAAAGAGCTCCTGCAGTAAAGGCAAGAAAGAGACCAAAGAACCGTAGACCTGAGGCCACAGAGATCATCAGGTGAAACAGACGAGTTTTGTCAGTCTCAAGTAAGCCACTACTCAGTGAAAAGGTCCACTCTAGTGTCACAATGGAGACAATAGTGCTTGAGGAAATGCAAGTTGAGGTTATCACCATGCTAAATTCCCTATCAAAAGACAAGCTTTTAAGTGTTTGTGAATTCCTTTATGTGGCAGAGCCAGAGAAGATTGTATCTAAATCTTGCATGTCTCTGATCTCTTGCGTCCTCCAACATCTCAAAGACATCACTGAGCTGGAAGATGGTGGCATGTCTGAACTGTTAAGATTGAGAGATCAAATTACAGAATTGAATACAGTCATTGAAAGTGAGACAGCAGGCCCGAGCGAAATCACTGAAAGAGATAAATTGCAAAGGGAGTTAGATGAGCTAAAAAGTGCAATAAAACAAAAACTGAGTTTACTTCGACAATTGGAAGAGGT
>NW_015505390.1:1243612-1248876 GCF_001515645.1 Sinocyclocheilus grahami | reverse complement strand
ACAGAGGACCGTTGCATGCATTGTTTCAGATGTGGCAGTGGCGAGCACTTCCAAGCAGGATGCAGGATCCGGGGCATTAAGCCTTCAAGAGAGAGTCCTTTAAATGGAGAGTGGTTACTTCCGCGGGACAGGGAGTAACCAGACCCACTGACCAGTCCCAAAGATGTGCAGCCTGTGAAAAAACAGAGAAGCAAATGAAGCAGTGTGCACGATGTAAAAAGATACTGTATTGTTCTAAGATCTGTCAAAATCACCATTGGACTGAACACAAGCAAACTTGTATCAACCTACCCAGACCAGTTTCAAATTCCTACCTGACGATGAGTGTCCACGCCCCCTGCAGTACTCGAGTTAACCAGCATTCCTCTGTGACATCACTAGTTGGGAGGCAATGTCTTGTTGAATGTTACCTGCATGGCCATCGAATTCAAGCACTGTGGGACACAGGCTCTCAGGTATGTGTCATTGGGGAATTGTGGAAACAGGAATACTTACCCGAAGTCCCCCTGAGAGATGTTTCAGACATCCTTGAGTCTCCAAACACTTTGAACCTCGTGGCTGCCAATGGTATTAATATGCCCTACATTGGATATGTGGAAGTGACTTTCAGACTTGCCATACTCCCATACTCGTAGCTAGGGGTCAAAATCTCTCTCACCCTATCATAGGTTTCAATGTGATGAAACAAATTGTGAATTCCATTGAACAAGCCCAGCCAAGTACTGTGAGTGACAAAACGCTTGAGAGGACTGTGAAAGCCGCATTCCCCAGCCTAAAAAGAAGCAAAGTCCAGACGTTCATCAAACTTGTAAGTGCAGAATGCTCACGTGAATACACAGTAAAGACCATGAAAGGCCATGTTAACATTCCCAAATGTAGTACTGTGCAGATCCAATGCCGTGTGTACATGCAGCCAGTTAAGGAGGACAGCACACTCATTTTTGAACCTGATGTGAATCTTTGCTGGGCAGATGGGCTTGAATTCAAAGAATGTTTAATAAGGCTGAAAAGAGGGGCTCCAACAAATATCACAATTGAGTTCTACAACGACACTGATCATGATATCACTCTGATGGGCCAGACTCAGATTGGTACAGTACAGTTTGTCAAGAATGTCTTCCCTGCTGTGAGATGAAAGAATACTTACATGACCTCATAACACAAGGCTGGATTGAAAAATCCAACTCATCATACTCGTCTCCAATTGTATGCGTAAGAAAGAAGGATGGCAGCCTCCATTTATGTATAGATTATCGAGACCTGAACAGAAAGACTCACCCGGACAGACAACCAATTCAGGGGTTCATGTCTAAAGAAAGTAGGCACCTAACTGCTTTCGTGACACCCTGGAGCCTGTATGAATGGGTGCGTATTCCTTTCGGGCTGATGAATGCTCCTGCAGCCTTCCAGCGATGTATGGAGGAGTGTTTAGATGGCTTGTGGGATGAGATCTGCATTCCATACCTCGATGACACCTTGGCGTTTTGTAAGACCTTTGAGAACCACGTCCAGGATGTAAGGAAAGTGTTGCAGAGACTTAGGCAACATGGCATCAAACTTAAACCGAGTAAGTGTGAGTTCTTCAAATCTGAAGTCCGCTACCTGGGTAGAATAGTCTCTGCTGAGGGAAGTAAAGTTGATCCTGCAGATACAGAAGCTGTCAGATCCCTGAAAGACAAACAACCAAAGAATGTGGGTGAGCTGAGGAGAATTCTTGGTCTGCTTAGCTACTACAGACAATACATTAAAGATTTCTCTCGCAGAGCTAGCCCTTTGTATGACCTGTTAAAAAGTACTCCAGAAGATAATGCTCACCTGAAAAATAGTCAGAGACAATCAAAGACAAAATGCATGAAAACTGGTGTTCCATCGAGTAAGCCCATTAGCTGGACTGAACAACATCAGAGCACTCTTGAACAGCTAATTGACTGTTTGCTCCAGCCCCCTGTATTAGCTTTCCCGGACTTTTCACAGCCTTTTATACTGCACACAGACGCGTCAGCTCAAGGCTTAGGTGCAGTATTATACCAGAAACAAAATGAGAAACTTCGTGTGATTGCTTATGGGTCCCGTACTCTATCTGCTGCTGAGAAAAACTACCACCTACACTCAGGCAAGCTTGAATTTCTTGCGTTGAAGTGGTCAATCACCGAAAAATTTCGTGATTATTTGTATTATGCTCCAACTTTTACTGTATATAGTGACAACAATCCCCTTACGTATGTCCTGTCAACTGCCAAATTGAATGCTACCGGTTGCAGGTGGGTGGCTGAATTGGCAGATTTCCACTTCACAATCAGATATCGCCCAGGCCGTGAAAATATTGACGCTGATACGCTGTCCCGATTGCCCCTCGATATCGGTACTATGATGAAAGAGTGCTCTGAGGAGTTGTCGTCAGACATAATAGGTGCAACCATTCAGGGTGTAGAAGCTCAAGAAGGACCCAGCATGTAAGACCTTTGAGAACCACGTCCAGGATGTAAGGAAAGTGTTGCAGAGACTTAGGCAACATGGCATCAAACTTAAACCGAGTAAGTGTGAGTTCCTCAAACCTGAAGTCCGCTACCTGGGTAGAATAGTCTCTGCTGAGGGAAGTAAAGTTGATCCTGCAGATACAGAAGCTGTCAGATCCCTGAAAGACAAACAACCAAAGAATGTGGGTGAGCTGAGGAGAATTCTTGGTCTGCTTAGCTACTACAGACAATACATTAAAGATTTCTCTCGCAGAGCTAGCCCTTTGTATGACCTGTTAAAAAGTACTTCAGAAGATAATGCTCACCTGAAAAATAGTCAGAGACAATCAAAGACAAAATGCATGACACAGGCACTGCGCCACTACCTGCCGAAGTGCTCCAGTGTGGCGGCTGGTTCAAGTTGCCAGAAGGCTCCAGCAGCCTGCCAAGCTGGCACCACCTCAACCCCAGCCTCAGTCTGAGCCTGGGCTTCAGCAGTGCCATTGGACGGCGAAAAATGTTACCGGTTTCCAAAGCGCCAAGGTCCCCACCCCAAAGTGACACTGGACTCCGAGCCTCAGAAGCCGTCCTGATCTGTATGCAGAGAGGAAGAGGAGAGTGTCTGTTCTCGCCGAGGCCGGAACTTCCTCAAAGAAAGCGCTCGCTCGCTCTTCATCCCTCTACTTAACTCTGAGCGATGAACGCTCCATTCAAGCTGGGCCCGTCCTTCTCGCTCCGTGTGTGCCCAAGCAAGCTACCGCTGTGATAGTGGATCCACATACCCAAAAGAACAATTCTCCTCTCCTCATTACCACTCATTGTCAGTTCCCTGCCTCCATGTGGCGGACTTCCATTAAAAAAAACTAGAACCACTTGCCATCCAGCTTCAGGCTTGACACATCCCGGATGTGTCAAGTTGGGTTCTAAAAACCATAGAACAGTGGTGGCGAACTGCGGTCCTGGAGAGCTGCAGCCCTGCAGAGTACAGCTCCAACCCCAATTAAAACTCACCTGCCTGTAGCTTTCTAGTAACCCTGCTCGCTCGCTCTTCATCCCTCTACTTAACTCTGAGCGATGAACGCTCCATTCAAGCTGGGCCCGTCCTTCTCGCTCCGTGTGTGCCCAAGCAAGCTACCGCTGTGATAGTGGATCCACATACCCAAAAGAACAATTCTCCTCTCCTCATTACCACTCATTGTCAGTTCCCTGTGGCGGACTTCCATTAAAAAAAACTAGAACCACTTGCCATCCAGCTTCAGGCTTGACACATCCCGTCAATGTTTCTGCGCAGATACCCACGATCCTGAAGGGCGACGAGAACACCGGAGTGGCCGTGCTTCACGCGGGGGTTAACGAGGCCTAGCTGCGGCAGACGGAGACACTGAAGAGGGACTTCAGGAGCCTGATCGAGAAGGTGTGCAGCACATTGCACGCGACGACGATCATCGTGTCAGGACCGCTTCCCACATATCAACGAGGACACGAAAGGTTCAGTAGACTTTTTGCTTTAAATGAATAGTTATTGTCATGGTGTAAAGAACAGAAACTGCTCTTTGTTAATAATTGGAATCTTTTCTGGGAGCGTCCTAGGCTTTTTCGCGCTGATGGCCTGCACCCTAGCAGAGTCGGAGCAGAACTCCTGTCGGACAACATCTCCAGGACGCTACGCACCATATGACTAGTAAGTCAATCATCATCCAGCTCAGTTCAGTTTAAATAGTATCTTTGCAATCAAGTCAACGATATCGCTGGAAATGCAGTTTCCCCAACTAAGCAAGCCAGAGGCGACAGCGGCAAGGAAGGCAAGGCAAGGCAAGTTTATTTATATAGCACATTTCATACACAATGGTAATTCAAAGTGCTTTACATAAAAGAAAAGAAAAAGAAATAATCACAACAATAAAACAAGGAATTTAAAAACTTTGAAAATGATTTAAAAAATTTATTTAAGAGGTTTAAAATGAATTTAAAAGAACGATTATACATAAAATATAGTGCAATCAGTTCGGACATCGCACAGTGCTCATTCAATAAATGCACAGCTAAACAGATGAGTTTTGAGTCTGCATTTAAATGTGACTAATGTTTTAGCACATCTGATCTCTTCTGGAAGCTGATTCCAACTGCGGGTGGCATAATAACTAAAAGCACATTCCCCTTGTTTTGTGTGAACCCTTGGTATTTCTAACTGACTCGATCCTAATGATCTGAGTCGTCTGTTAGGTTTATATTCAGTGAGCATATCTGCTATATATTTAGGTCCTAGGCCATTGAGTGATTTATAAACGAGTAAAAGTACTTAAATCAATCCTAAATATAACTGGAAGCCAGTGTAAGGACCTGAGGACTGGTGTAATATGCTCAGATTTTCTGGTTCTAGTCAGAATTCTGGCAGCAGCGTTCTGGATGAGCTGCAGCTGTCTAATGCTCTTCTTGTGAAGCCCTGTGAGGAGACCATTACAATAGTCCACCCTGCTGGTGATAAAGGCATGAACAAGTTTCTCCAAGTCTTGACTGGAAACAAAACCTCAAATTCTTGCAATGTTTTTGAGATGATAGTATGCTGATTTAGTTACAGCTTTGACATGACTACTGAAACGTACCCATAAGTACACATGAACTAGACGAAATTACTAGCAACATGGGCACTATCTTCTCTAATACAGTAGAAGCTGTTGCCCCCATCAAATTGAAAAAGGTTAGAGAAAAAAACGTACAGCGCCATGGTACAACAGTAATACCCATTCTCTCAAGAAAAAATATAGCTATAGACAGGCTCTAAAAGCTGCCAGGGCCGAGCATATCACA
>NW_015505390.1:1240701-1241409 GCF_001515645.1 Sinocyclocheilus grahami | reverse complement strand
CTTGTTCAGGTGTGTTTGATTAGGGTTGAAGCAAAACTCTGCATGCTTTAGTTCGTTCGCAGGCCACATCGTTTCAGAGGTGTTATTCAAATTTCGGTACAGGACAATACTTATGTTCTCTGGGCCGTGGAAAGAGTTCCTTAAACGAACAGCAAGTCAGGTTTTTATAGCTGCTACTTCCTTGTTCCCAAGAAAGATGGTGGGCTCAGACCTATTCTCAATCTCAGACATCTGAACCACTCGCTTATGAGGCGGCCATTCAAGATGTTAACTTTGAGGCAGATCCTCGTGCAAATATGCTCCGAGGACTGGTTTCTGTCCCCAATTCAGAAGGTTAGCAGGGTCCTAATCCACTTTGCCTAGTTCGGGCTCTTAAAGTGTATGTTGAGCGCTCTGGTCCATTTAGGCACTCAGAGCAGCTCTTTGTATGCTTCAGAGGCCGCTCTCAAGAGCTGCCGGTTATCTTGCTGGATAGTTGATGCTATAGCTCTGGCTTATGCCTTAGCGGGCTTGCAGTGGCCTATAGGTGTGAGGCCCACGTCACCAGAGGAATGGCCTCCACCTGGGTGTGGTCCAGTGGGATTTCTATTGGTGATGTCTTTGCGGCCGCCGGGTGCTCGTCAACTTCTACCTTCACTAGGTTTTATAACCTGGACGTCTCTACCCTGCAAGCATGGATTCTGTCTGCTTAACTCTACCCAATCCCCT
>NW_015505390.1:1218295-1239820 GCF_001515645.1 Sinocyclocheilus grahami | reverse complement strand
TGCAATGTAACACAAGCAATAATGTATGATGCCCTGAAATCCTCTTAAGCCCGAGGCAGGAATGTTAGTGTTGAAAACAAAAAATTTAAAAAACAATAACATCAACAATATGTATTAGAAATGTCCCATTGCTGCCCAGATGCTTATTGCTTTATAGAGGAATGAGGCACACTGCTCTTATTATATGCTGTGATTCATACACTTTATTTCCGCAGGTGGGCCACCCGACCTTAAATTTTGAAGCACTGGTGTGAAATCATGATTGAGATTATTCCCAATGTAATTTCAGTGAAAGCATGATCATCATACCTGTCAACATTCAGGTATCAAAATACCGGCGACTGTGGTGGGGCGGAGTCAAAAGTATCAATTATTATATTATTATTAATTTATTATATTAATTTAAACAATTATTATCAAACAATTATATTCATTTACTAACATATAAGCATATCTTAGTGTAGGCTTTATCTTTAGAGTTTTATCATTCATTATCTTCTTGTCAATCCACCGGACGACATTTATAACTGCTTGTTTTCTGCGTAAAAAATAAGGGTCGTTTTTGTTTTTGGTCTACTCTAAACAAAGAGTGTAAGGGCCCGTTCACACCAAGCACGATAACGATAAAGATATAGTTCTAAAAATCGTTCTCAATATTAAAGAACACCATAGTTCACACCACAACTATAACGATACAGAGGAACGATATCGTTGTGATCGCTTTCAAAACTTTTTTTTTTCCAGCTGATGAACGATAAAACACTGACGGCCAATCAGAATCCATCCTGCTATAACAGAGCTCAAGAATTTAAAGCGGTAGACAGCATGCGCTTAGAATAAACAGACAATGTCGTTTGTTGGTGTGGATGCTAATATCGTTATCTTTATAGTTATCGTTCTTGGTGTGAACGGGGCTTAAGGGTTTATTGAAAAATACAAATTCATGCTCTGCCAGCAGGTGGCGCTTTTCGCCAGGAATATAGCCGTTTCCCCGGTAACCGCAGTAAACAAAGCAGTGCAGCAGCTGACTTTGAAACTTGCAGCGCTCATTTTTAATCAATTAAACCATAGCCTTTTGAAGTGTAAGCTATATCTCAATTTACATTGTTTTTTTCACCGGAGCACCACCTGAGTCTTCTCCTCCCATTTCTACCAGTGATCCTTGTTTCCCTCCCGCGGTGCAGATATCAATAGCATCACTGGGCTGTAGGTTGCCAAGTTGAGGGAATAAATCGGTTGAACTTTGTATGCGTCTGTAGAGGACATTATATTTGAGCAAATTTCTCTGAGACCATACATGCCACAGTTTTACGTCTGAATGTCCTGTTTCGAGCACATTCAGGGCTTTTCGGCGATAACAAATGATTGGACGTTTAACCATGACAACTCCACCTCCTAGGTCTTTAAATATGACAGACATTGACTGTATGACTAAATTCAGCACTCTTATGGAAATATGGTAATATTTTGAAATTATAATTTAAATCCGACTAATTTTGTTGTAAATTCAAAGCAGAATATGGCTTTCTGTTGTGAAACATGCATCAATTTCATACATGTCCACTATAGTGGACACCAGGACATACTTCATGCTTATCAGGTATTTTAGGCACTAGGGAGACATAATAAGTGAATAGGGAAAAAAATTACATATCAGTATTTCTATGAAATATGAGATGTTATATTATGAAAATGTTTAATTTTCGTTATTATGCTTATTTTTTCATTGCATGTTGCCCCCAAAAAAACATTAAAGTGCCCCTATTATGGGTTATGAAAGGTTCATATTTTGGTTTTGGGAGTCCCCAACAACAGGTTGACATGCATGCAAGGCCAAAAAACACTTTCATTGTCTTATAATATGCATTTATTTTTTACCTTACTTGCTCAACGACTCCCAAACGATTTATTTCTCCAAACCCCTCCTTTGCATGACGCTAATCTGCGGTGATTGGTCCGATCGGTCTCATTTTCATTTCATCTTGCCTGTAATGCCTGATAAAGCGGTGTTTGTGAGCGCAGTGCTGCTTTGTGTACAGCGTTACCGGGGAAACCGCTATTTTTACCGCTCCAAAAGCAGCACCTTGGGGCAAAGAATGAATTAGCATTTTCATTCAGACCAACGCGAAAAGACCAACAAGTGGGCGGGCAATATGCTAATGTTTCATGTTGCCTTCAACATGAAAGGGCTTGGGATTCGTTTTAAAAACGACTCGTTTCAATGATTCAGAGTCGACTCTTTCTTTTGAGAGACAATAACTTTATACGGTGCACTTTCAGATTTAAAACCTTGCAGGATGTTTTCATTCACTTAGAGCTGTTACACACTGCATGAAAGGTCATTTTCAAAAATCCATAATAGGAGCACTTTAATATGCAAATTAGAGACAATTAATAGATGCGTTGATTATAATAGGAAAACCCAGCCTAATGTCTTTCATATCATAGTTGAGAATCTTTGTACAGATCAAAGTTTGTTTCAGGTGGAAGTTTCCTGGAGTTAATTTCCATCAAACACCTTTTAAGTGCAGACACTAGTATTCATACAAAATATAAATATTCTGTAAATATCCATTTTATAGAGGAAAATTATAAGAAAAAATAGCCTGGAACCTAAAAATTGACTGGTATATTGAACATACAAATGTAATATAAAAACAAAAACATTGTTTTCATAATGGGGTCTTGTTTTCATTTTCTTATTAACTGAGTCCTGGTGTCCTCTACATAGGACATATAAAATATAAACATAAAAATTTCAATTATTCATTTATTCATCTTAGAATTAATTTGATTAATTCAATTTTTGTTTACATTTCTTTAATTTGAAAATTTTCAGCAAATATTTATATTTTATTTCAGCTTTAGCTTTCAGTTAACAGCAGTAACACTTCTGGAAATGCCAATTTTTTACGGTTCAGAGTCTCACCCTCTTTTTTTTTTTGTTATTGAATTTCCTGTTCTAATTTAGTTATATATGTTCAGTAATGGAAAAGTTTGCAAAAGGCATTTCATTTTTTAGATTTTTTAAATCTAATATTTTTGTCTCATTCACCTCAGGCCAAAGTTGAAATCATACTCATTAGATTATGCTCATTAGAAGCTCATTGCAATCAGGTTTACATGCAATTTACTGTGTCGTAAATTTAGATTAAACAGATACAACTATGAAAAATAATTAAGAATGAAACTTACTTTCAAGTGTTCGTGTCTATTGATTATGCGTCTCTCAGCTGGAATGTCATGCTGTGAAATGCTGACCATCTGTTTGTTTACAGAGACTCAGTTGGAGGCAAAGGCGGCTCTCCAGCAGGCTTTGGAGATGAAGAAAAATGGCAAGAGGGAGAAGGCTCATAAGCTGCTCATCCACGCACTCAACATGAACCCAGAGTTTGTGGAGGCGCTCACTGAATTGGGCACCATACTGGAGGAGGAAAAAGACGTTGTCCAAGCAGACCACCTGTACACCAAGGCCCTCGCCATCTCACCCTGTAACGAGAAGGCTCTGGTGAGCAGGGATCGCACGCTCCCATTAGTAGAGGAAATAGATCAACGCCACTTTGGAATCATTGATGGAAAGGTACGACGTCTCATGTCTATACCCAAAGGCAACTCTGCTTTGCGTCGAGTCATGGAGGAAACCTACTACCATCATATTTACCACACTGTAGCTATCGAAGGCAACACGCTCACTCTGTCGGAGATTCGCCATATTATTGAGACCAGATATGCTGTACCAGGAAAGAGTCTACAAGAACAGAACGAGGCAATTGGTGTCGATGTAGCCATGAAGTACATCAACACCACCTTGCTGTCCCGCGCTGGAGCAATCACTGTAAATGACATCTTAGAGATACACCGACGGGTACTAGGCTACGCCGATCCCATTGAAGCCGGCCGATTCCGTGCCAGCCAGGTGTTCGTGGGACATCATATCCCACCGCACCCGCAGGACTTGGACAGGTACATGCAGGAGCTGGTGCAGTGGTTGAACTCCGAGGAAGCGCTGCATCTACACCCGGTGGAGTTCGCAGCTCTCGCACACTATAAACTGGTTTACGTGCATCCGTTCGTGGACGGGAACGGACGGACATCCCGACTGCTCATGAATTTAATCCTAATGCAAGCTAGTTATCCGCCGATCACCATTCGGAAAGAGCAGAGGGCGGAGTATTACGCCGCCCTGGATACTGCCAATGAGGGCGACGTAAGGCCCTTTATTCGCTTTATCGCAAAATGCACCGAAATTACACTTGATACACTCCTGATAGCCACAACCGAGCATGCAGTTGGGCTGCCTGGGGCTAGTAATCACGCCTGTCCTGACTGTAAACACACCATACCTGTGCATAGCTGATGGATGCATGTTCGTAGATGCAAAAAGTTTGCATGTGGTGTAAATTTAAGTGCCATATGGGCCATGTCAGCCTCTGTAATGAATCACTCTCCAACCTTATACTGCTAGCATGGGACCTACATGGACTAATTGTGGATCCATTTTAAGTGCATTTGTGCATTTACTGTGTAGCTATATCCATTACAAATCCTTTGTTTGTTTTTTATTTTGAAATGTAGACCGTTCAAAATGGCCTGGTTTAGTCTCTACTTTGTTGTCCGTTTTAAATGTTCTTTTCCACTGAATGAACCGTATTAGGTCAGATCTTCAGATCCTTTAGCAACTAAATCCTTCTGCTTGTGAGTTAATGTGGCATAAATGATCTCTGCTGTCTGTTGGGAACAGTATACATACTCATACTTTTGTGGTGTTTATCTCTATACTTGGACTTTTTCTAGTCTCAAAAAGCAAGATTGAGTTAATCTATTATGAAGTTTGCTTGTAAAAAGAACAGGTCTGTGAAATGTGAAAGAGTGCATTTTTTAAGTGATGGTTTACTAGCTGAAGTATATTTTGTGAACTCACAAAATATGACACATTTCTCACTTAAAGCTGGCAGGTTACAGCCAGGAAATGTCATGTTCAAAAATGAGTGTCTGACAAACTCAGTTTGAGTAATGTTTTATAGTCCATGATTTTTTTTTTAAATTTTGAGGTTCTTTAAAGTTTTGTTTAAAAGATCATTTATTTTGAGATGTTACTAAAGTGCTTTGAAATGTAAAAAAAGTAATTTTCCATTTGAAATGATTTTGATACATGATGCAAGGAATATTAAAATAATTGCATACAGCTGTTAATTTTTATTTGGGAAGATGTATTGATTACAGGAGTGTTGAACAGTTTTATTAATAATAAAATAAGGGATTTTCAGTCATTTCATTTTTTTGATTGACATTTTGATTTTGCCACTACTGTCAAGCACTTTAATCTATTAAAATTAAATAGATTAAATAGATTAGGTTTACATAGCTTTAAATTATTTGACTACTTGTAAAAGGTATTTTATTATTGTGTGTAATAAATTATTGTGCAACTTCATTTCCTTCTAGTATTTGGTGGACTTGTTTTATTTTCCTTTCATCTTTTCATATGAAGGATAATAGCCAGTACTCACTGTTGTGAAATATGGAATATGTCCGCTGTACCCTGGACAAAAGATCAAAACAATCCACTTAGGATTATATGGCTAAATATGGCTAAAACAAAATGAGATGTGAACACCAATATCACAAGTCATACATTTGACAACCACATACATTTAATTGCTTCATTAAACAATTTAGGCCTTAAAACAAAAAGGAAAATGAAAACCATATGACTACATATAATTTGAGCAACACAGGAAATACAACAGGAACATTATTAGAAATAATTATGAGTGCCTAAAGATGACACTGACAGTGGTAAATAAAAACGGCCAATCTATAATCAAATAACTGATACAGTAAACCAAAAGGAGGAAAATACATGATTTACCATGTGTATACCAGGTTTTCGTTATTTTTAATGTTTGAACAAGACATTGCAACAGCACGTTTTTTTTTTCTTTTCGTTTTTTTCTCAATCACTACTTCAGGCCACTGTGGTGATCAAACGCAAATATATAGAGCTACTTTTCATTTAGAGTTCAAAATATACAAATGTTTTACAAAACTATGGCCAACCATTGAGGGGTGTGAACGCGAATCAAACAACCAAAAGAACAATGCAGGAGGGAACTGCCTAGTGTATGACACTGCAGTTAAAAAAAATAGATCAGCTTAACATTTAATAGTGGATGAAATACACAAATCCATCATAGCCATCAAAACCAGTAAATAATACGAATATCCAGGACATTTTTAGATGATATCTGTTGTGTATATATACACACAATACAGTATAGGATGGTTCACAATTAGGTGAACTCAGTGGAAGGTTCTAGCGATATACAGCTGCATAGATTCTTCAACTTCAGGGAAGATCCCAATCGGTTCTAAAGCAACAACAACCAAGCTCCTCAGCCAATCCTTCAACTTGAATATGAACGCACAAGCAATTGGGATCGAAGGTTCTAGATTAGCTAAAGCTCTAGCTCTAAACTGAATGTTGAATTGAATCTGGCTGGGGAGGACAAGCTTTACCCTTCAGACCATTATTGAGCACACAAGGTAAGGCAGGTTTACAAGCTGTGTCAGCAATTAAACTAGAATCAAAGGGCAGCACTTGGAGAAATACAAAATGCACGAAAAAAAAAAAAAAATTTATCTACTCATTTTCAGGACAGGACAGTGCACAGCTTTTAATTGAAGCGCTGCAGTCTAATTAACACAAGTTAAACCTCTTAGTCACGTGTTGTTGGCAAGGTGCTGGATTTTATTTGCTGACAAGATCATCTATTACTCCATTTAGTGCTTTTATGAAGACTTTATTACAGAATTAGTTGTAAATCTAAACATGCAAGAATGTTTCAAATGGTCATGGTACAGCAAATAAATTTATACAAGCAGTTCAGAGAATATGTAAAATAAAGGTTTTGATCTTTATTTTTTTTGTTGCCTTTGACAAGGCAGAGGTACAGGACGCATCTACATATCAACTGCCCCAAAAGGGACCTACTGAGAAATGAAGCCGTGTTGAAACCTATTTTTAATACATCATGTATCTTCATATGAAATGTTCTTGCATATACCTTTTAAAACAACGATTCACATCGTTTTTTTTAACATCCCGTTAAAAAAATACTCGCTGACAAAATCTGAAATCTGCCCCCCAAATCCCTTTCGTTATTATTAAGAAATAAAGAAAACAATACAGCTCACATCTCCATGGTTGAGGTGTTAAAATAGTTTTACTATATATCGGGAGTGGTCACGTAGGCTGTAAGCTAAATTAAAACGCTGTGTCTCCGCCAGACTTTGAAAGGACACAGCATGGCTTTCTGTCAGAAGGCAGGTATTCTTCTTGTGTTATCTGCATACAGTTTCACTTCTTGAGGAGCATCCTGGCAAAGTCCTCATTGGAGAGAGACTTGGTTTGAGTGTCCAGGCTTGCGGATCCAGGTCCTCCGTGCACCCCATCTGTCACTGTGGTATGTGGTGCAGAAACGGTCCCGTTCTCTGCTTTGGCATCTGGAGTACTCTGCCGGTATAGAGAGCGTGGCAGCAGAGAGATCTGGGTGCGTCCTTTCCCTCTTCTGAAAAGAAATAAAAATGTGTAAAGAGAAAGAACTGATGTGTTTCAGTTAACCAGGACTATGATGAAAACAAAAAGAAAAACAAATGTGAACCACAAAAGGCTTTGTCAGAAAATGATGTATGATAGTAGGGCTGCACGATTTGGGTGGGAAAAATGTAATTGCAATTGCAACTGATTTAAAAAATGTAATTTAACCTATTTAATGTGAAGATTTAAGAAACAATAGTAATTCTATTTTATAGTATTATAGTAAAATTACAATATTAATACTCATCTCATTTCTTTATTTTCAAAACTCAAGCTTTCTTTTTTGCACAAAACTGTGGGGAGCCCTCAAAGTTTCAGGTTTATAATTGCTTCTCATTACAAATCTGGTGTAACGGCTGGTGCATGTTGTGTTCTCAAATGCACATTATAAGCAACCCAAACTCTCAGCACATGCAGAGATGAGTTTGGTGGAGCAGCACTTACTGCAAACCAAGCCACTCTGAGACACTGAAAACACCAGATCATGAGTACAGCCCGACCGATATATCGTTTTTCAGATTTTATAGGCCGATATGAGCCATATCTCCGCAACGGCACGGTGGATCCGCACCAAGTTTGGGGGATCCCTTCAGCTCGAGGAGCCCTCTCGAACGCCGAATCGAGTGAACGTCTCGAGGCACCCTTTATGAATGAGACCATCCCCGCGTTGATAGCCCGATACCGACACGCGGAGGGTGGCATTCGAGAGGGCTCCTCGAGCTGAAGGAATCCCCCGAATTTGGTGGAGATCCGCCACCACATTCGTGAGATAATGACACTAGGGCTGGGCGGTATGACGGTATATATCGCTATATCGTGTGTTCCGTGGTATGCAAATATATCTGCGTTACATAGTACTACTTAAAAGTTATATACACCTTTGAGTGACAAGGAAATATGCATGAATGAGAAAAAGAGTGGGACACACTTGATAAACTGCCATAAGCAGTGAAAAAGAACTCAATGTGGTGCTCGCGCTGACTGACACACAGCCGAAGAGCGCACACTGAAAGCCCCTTGCATGCGCTCACGAAAACAGATTTCTTTCATGTTTGAATGGTCAAATACGCACACAATCGTAAGCAGGGGCGGACTTACTCATTAGGCAAAGGTAGGCGACCGCCTTGGGCCCCCAAAAGCCAAGGGCCCCTTAAAATTCTTTTCATATAGGATATGCGCATGTTTTCTGTTTACGGTGTTTATTACCACGACAACCGTCCGAGTCTTTGGCGCCTGCAGGTGTACGGCTGTATGCACGGAGTACCACGAGCGCTCAGACTGATCTGAGATTTGCCCCGTAAACATTTCAGCAGTTATTATAGGCCTGTGTGTCCGTTATTTCTGTCGACTGAACCCATGCCGTTAATTATGAATTTATCAGTCTTTTGCGTGCCAAAGTCAATTTCTGCATAGAAATATTACACCAAATAGAAGCAGAAAATCGTGCTATAGGCCTACGCACTTTCATGAGATTGGGTTAGCCTACAACAATGAATTTGTTGGCTATTTTACAAATGGGAATACAACAAATTCATGACAATGTTTACATTCAAGCTACCCGAAAAATTTATAGTGAAAAGTACTTTAAAAGCGTGTGGAAAGCAATAAAGTAATTTTAAAGCTGTTTTTTAAAGCATTTGCTTCATGGATAAAAAATATAAATAATTAACATATCATACAAAATTGCGTTGCAGCAAATCCTTTAAATTTTAAGGTATTCAGAACAGAGCAACAAAAATAAGAAAAAGCAGCTATACAATTATAGGACAAAGTTTTACATATATGCCATTATAATTAGTGTTTTATTTTTTAACTGTACGGAATAATAAAATAAAACAAATTATAAATTTTACCAGTTTTTAACCATACTTTCAAAACAAAAATTAAAATAGGAAAAATATGCAATATGAAAATAATTGAAGACAAAACGTGTTTTGCTAAGAAAACACAAGATTTGGTAGGACAAAGTTTTACATTCCAAAAGGTACATCTGGAAAAAGGGGGGTCGTCTTATAATCAGGGTTGTCTTATATTCGGGCCAATATGGTACTTGAACTGTTTTATATATATTTTATATATATTTTATTTTAGGCAAGTCCTGATGATTTGAGAAGGCTAAATTGATCAAACATAGGCTATAGACTATGATCAATTCACTGTCTGCTGCTGGCCTTTACTTAAAAAAAAACAACAAACAAAAACAAACAAAAAAAACTTACATTTAACGAACAAAAAAAATACTCCAAATGTTTTTCTAAATTTACTATATAAAAAAACGAAACGAAATATAATCACTTTTCCATTTCATACAATACCAGTTTTTAACCATACTTTCAAAACAAAAATTAAAATAGGAAAAATATGCAATATGAAAATAATTGAAGACAAAACGTGTTTTGCTAAGAAAACACAAGATTTGGTTTTTAAAAAGCCTTTTTTCCAAAAGGTACATCTGGAAAAAGGGGGGTCGTCTTATAATCAGGGTTGTCTTATATTCGGGCCAATATGGTACTTGAACTGTTTTATATATATTTTATATATATTTTATTTTAGGCAAGTCCTGATGATTTGAGAAGGCTAAATTGATCAAACATAGGCTATAGGCTATGATCAATTCACTGTCTGCTGCTGGCCTTTACTTAAAAAAAACAACAAACAAAAACAAACAAAAAAAACTTACATTTAACGAACAAAAAAAATACTCCAAATGTTTTTCTAAATTTACTATATAAAAAAAAACGAAACGAAATATAATCACTTTTCCATTTCATACAAAACTGAACTATTTTAATAGCTGAAACAGTAGTATAAGCTTTTTTTGGGAAAAGGGGAAAAAAGACGGGCTAGGGCCTATATTTAAAACCCGTGCCCCATTCATACATTTTGCCTAGGGACCCAAATTCACTAAATCCGCCCCTGGTCGTAAGGCATATTCACGTAAACACAGTCGGTTATGGGTTAAATAAACGTAAACAGTTGGGTGAAAACAGGATGTGTATCAGTATATTGGATCCGTGCAGTTGGCCTTAAAGGGACAGCAGCCTTATTTTCCTACTACTGTCTGTCATTATTAATCACTTGACTGAATCACTTTTGGATCTTTAATAAGAATCATGTTCATGCTTGATTGATACAGTGAAGACTATGCAGTGTTTTATTTATACACTTTATTCAATTTCTGTAATATTTCTTACATGTTCAATAAACCTAGCCTACTGTAGCCGAATAAATTAAAAGTTTATTTCATATTTATTTGTTCTATTGTGTTTGTAATTAGCTTTTTTTTGGTCTTATTTTTAATATCAAAAATAAAATAAAATAAAAATAGCTATATCAAGTTATATATCGTTATCATTAAATAAAATGTATCATACCATGAAATAAGATTTGGGTCATATCATCCACCCCTAAGTGACACCAGCCAACCCTTTCACTTCAGTAAGGAGGTCACTTGTTCAGGCAGCAGCATTCAAGCGGTGTCTCAATGGTAAATTACTAAACTGATGTGTGCGGTGGTGGCTTGAGTCTGTTGAATGGTGATTTAGCGCTACATTGTCACCTAGTTGGTGAGACGCAATGCTATTAAGCAGCAGTTCTTAATCTTGTTCCTCGCAACTACCGCTCTGCACATTTCTCTTATCACTTCAGAGGTTTGTTCTATTCGACCGTAATTGCCCTGCGAAGTGGACTTCACAGGATATTCTGCCATGATTCCATTTCGAAGGGACCATACATTAGGGCTGCACGATAAATCGAAATGGAATCGAGATCGCGATTCGACAGAAGCTGCGATTGTCGTGCGTATCTTTCAGTGAAGCACGGTTCTGTGATCAGCAGTAAATTTCCATCCAAAGGCCAGAGGGTGCTCTCGCACTGAAACTCCAAATACGTCTCGCAGAAGAAACCCAGAAAATGCCTATCGCTGCAGCTGAATAAACAGAAGATTCAACTGCTTTCATTGATTCAACGTGACTAATAAACACACGACTACGGCAATATACGGTTTATCTGAGTTCTTATGATAATTTTCATTAAAATAAAGCATATTTATAATGCAATGCCTTTATCACTGCTTGAATACTATGAAATATGTTGCGTGCCTTATTCTGTGTAAGAAGCCACATCATCTCACAGAAGGATTTATTTCAAACACTCGACTGAGGTTATGAAGTGAGTTTGGAGTAAAAATATGTTATTAAGTGTGGTATTTTCACATGCTTTCAGATGGAGGGGCATTTACTTCACAGAGCCTTAGTTCACTGAGAAGCTATGCAAACAGCTGTCATTATCGCAAACGATTTCATAATCGCGCAATAAAATCTTTTTTTTTTTGCGTAACTTGTCAGTGAACTACGGCTGTGTGTAGTAAATTCTGCTCCATCTGAAAGCACGTGATGATGATTTCCTGCTGATTACAGAACCGGCATTACTATCAAAATGCGCATGACAATCGCATTCAATTAATCGTGCAGCCCTAACATTCATGTTACATTCAAAGGGCATTAAAGTGTGCGAGGCGTGAATTTAAATAGTATTTACTTACAGAGGTACATTATGTCACACTTCACTTGTAAGTTTTGTCTGTGTGTGAAGACAGAGGCGCAAATCCATGAATGAATGTTCCGAAGTGAAATAAACTTCAACGGAATAAAGTTGAATGGAATTTAATTGAAATAAAGTTGAATAAACTTCAACTACTGTTCAGTGCACTGATGTCAGACTCATTTTGGATAATAAAGTTTATTGTTAAATTGTTAAATACCCTGCCTCCATTACATATCTTTGTCACGTCATTATAAGTGTTTAATCACCATATTTGAGTTATCATTGCAAAAAATATGTATATATTCTGTTTATGTATATACTGCATTCTATATATAGTACCAGTCAAAAGTTTGGACACACGAATGGGAAAGTGTTCATTTTGACAGGAGTCTTAGTCACATTTTAGTCTTAGTCGTAGTTTTAGTCGACGAAAAATCATTGCATTTTTGTCAATTTTTAGTCATGACTTTTAGTCAAACTGCAGTTACCAACATTTATTTTGGTAGCTATTTTATATGTAGTCTTCAAACAAAAATAGTCATTAATTCTTCTCTCTTTAGACCAAATCAATTAAGCTTATGAGAAATGTGAATCAAGGATTGAATTTGGAAAAACTTGAATAAATGGTGACAATTTTCATTTTTGGGTAAACTATCCCTTTAACAGTAGTGAAAAGGGAGCAACTTATAAAAATTATAGTTGTTCATATATAATATAATTTCTAATTTTTGAAAAAGAAGCAGAATAAGACAATAAGATAAATACGAAAGAGATACAAATTAACCAAATTTTTCAGATACAGTAGGTTTACTTAACATTTATTTAACGCCTTTTGTTTGGCTGACATTAATGACACTAATGACACGGATAGGTACTTAATTAGGAATGCTGTCCCTGGTGATGCTGTGATGGAAGGCATGCATGTAATACTGACACGCGTTCAGTTTTCACCCACCTGTTTACATTCACTTAATCCATAACCGACTGTATTTACATGAGATACTCTACATGATAGACATTTGGTCTGCTGTGTGTGTATTTGAGCACTGAGACCTGATCGTGCACTGTATATAAGAACTGAAGAAGTGGAGCGTGCGTAAGAGAGAGCACTTCTATCAGCGCGATTCCGCCTATCCCACCTTTACTAACTTTAAGTTAATCGACAACGAATTGTGACTCCCGGGAAAAATAGGACGTCTGGCCACCTTATCCCTACCCCTTCGGGTGCTGAGGCTATTGTTTCAGGTCGCTAGTTCGCATTTTGGTAGCCTATCCATCCACTGCAGCTGCCATACTGAGACTAGATATGCAAACGCCCCTTATCCGATTGCAATCCAATGACAGGGACAAAATTTGAAGGACAAGACAGTAGCCTATAGGATGCATTTTGAATGTATGGTAGCCCTCAAATAACATTAGTTCTGTCTCGTCTTGTTAACGAAGACACGGCATAAATTTCATCATAGTTTTTATCAGAAAATTAGTTTTAGCTCATCCACATCTCATCTTAGTCAAAGAAAAAATGTTCGTTAACGAATATTTTTCGTCATCGTTGACGAAATTAACACTGCTGTACTATAATATATACAAAAGAATATCGGCCGATATATCGATATCGGACTTTTTTTACTCCCAAATATTGGTAAAAAGGCCGATATCGATATATTGGCCGATATTCTTTGTGTCAGAAGAAGTCAGAAGTCTTCGGTATCGGCCCTCAAAAAACCCATATCGGTCTAGCTCTAATCATGAGCCGCTTCATTCACACAGCATGTATTTTTATCTAATTAAATTGCAGCCTTTGATAATCGCACTAAGCCGTATTGCAATTCTGATTTTATTTCGATTAATCATTCAGCAATTTATATAGTAAGGGGCAGCTGAACCTGATTCCCAAATCAAATTTTACAGCAAATTTCGACCATAATTGTCTTTCCTCTGGAGACACAGGTCTTCGTATCCAAGACCACAAATTTCCACAGCATAATTACTGACATCCACATAGCAGTAATTCAACACATGTGACCAGCTAACCCGGCGTATCTAGTACTTA
This sequence comes from Sinocyclocheilus grahami, assembly GCF_001515645.1. Classification (NCBI taxonomy): domain Eukaryota; kingdom Metazoa; phylum Chordata; class Actinopteri; order Cypriniformes; family Cyprinidae; genus Sinocyclocheilus; species Sinocyclocheilus grahami. The sequence goes on along the minus strand of NW_015505390.1, from coordinate 1,225,622 downwards.
CGCTCCCTGAGGTTGCCTTGGCATCGCTGCCCCCAGGAGTCGACTAGGCACTCCTTTATCTTCCATCTTTCTGCCGGGGGGGTTGCTAATGGCAACAGAGAGTGTGAAGTTCTCCAACATGGTGCCATCCAACTTCAGCACAGCCTGTGAGGCCTGTGCTTCATTCTCATATTCTACATACGCCAAACCCTACAAAGCACATAAACACATTAATGTTAAGAGACAACGACATATTCCTTTGATTATTTGTTTAACTCTAGGACATGTAATGTATCTACAGGAATATGAATCAGTGTTTCCCATACATTGATTTATTTGTGGCGGCCCGCCACAATATCAAAACTGACCACCACAAATAGATTTTCTAAAAGGCTATGACTTCGTTGAATAAACATGAGCATTGCATGTTTCAAAGTCAAAACGTGGCACGGATGTTTTTATATGAATGTATCTTTGAAGGGAACTGACTGCCTTTAGAAAAGTTTCGATGTCATTTTCATTTAATCTTTCCTATAATGCCTGATAAAGCAGCGTTTTTGAGTGGAGCGCTGCTTCGATTACAGCCGTTATGGGGGAAACGGCTATTTCTGCCGCTCCAAAAGCGCCTCCTGCTGGCAGAGAATTAATTTGCATTTTTAATCAATCAGTCATCTGCCGTTTTATATATAGCCTATATTTCCCACAGGGGAAGTGCCACCACACAGAGTGCAAGTCTATGGGAAACACTGTGAATATTATATTCTAAAAAAAATTAGCTTGGAGATGACTATACAGGGTTTCAGGTTTTATAAAGGTAAATTTAGAAAAATATGTCAATATTGTGTCTAAATGTAATCTAGCGAGCAGACAATGACTTGTATTAGCAACACTTCAAAGTTTAAAGCTTCCAAATTAATCTCCATTACTACTTAATTCATTTAAAAAGGCTTGAATGGCTCTGCTCCCAAACACTGGAATATGGAAATAACTTTTACTGTTCCTTCTGATCACACTGCAAAAAAATGTGCTGTTCTTACTTATTAGTTTGCTTTCTTATAATCTTGTTTTCCAGTGCAAATATCTAAAATATTCTTGAATCAAAATACATTTACTTGAGAAATTAAATGACAACTTGTTTTATGAGAAATTTGTTAAAGTTGAGTTCATGATTAAAACAAGAACAAATATCTGCCATTGGGCTCATAAAAAAATACTATATCAAATGAAAAAATAAAAAAAGATTGTTTTTATACCCCATTGACTAATATTTTTTTGCAGTGCATACAACATTTAATGCAATGACTATGAATTTAAGACTTTCTGAACTTATTTAAGAGCTTTTAAGGCCTTCATTTTTGGAAGGGTGAATTCAAACTTTAAGACAGCAAAAAATACAGTACTTTCAAAAGTAGGGAATCATTATGATTTTTAAATGTTTTTCAAGTCTCTTATGCTCACCAAGGCTGCATTTATTATCAAAAAAACAGTAATATTGTAAAAATATTATTACAATTTGAAATAACTATTTTCTATTTCAATGTATTTTTAAAATGTAATTTATTCCTGTGATGGCAAAGCTGAATATTTAGCAGCCATTACTCCAGTCTTCAATGTCACATGATCCTTCAGAAATCATGCTAATATGCTGATTTGCTGCTCAATTATAATTTGTGCTCACTTATTAATAATGGTTATTATAATTATCATCAGTTTTAAAAAGTTTTTGATGCTTAATATTTTCTTGGAACATTTCAGGATTCTTTGATGAACAAAGTTTAAAACAGCATTTATTTGAAATAGAATATTTTGTAACATCAACTTTTCACACAATTGATCACTTGATCACTTTTCATTAGTACTGTATACATTCATTTATAAATAATACATGTGTGTGTGTGTGTGTGTATATATATACATATATAGAGAGAGAGAGAGAGAGAAAGAGAGAGAGAGAGAGTACACCCCTCACATTTATGTAAATATTTTATTATATCTTTTCATGTGACAACACTGAAGAAATGACACTTTGCTACAATGTGAAGTAGTGAGTGTACAGCTTGTATAACAGTGTAAATTTGCTGTCCCCTTAAAATAACTCAACACACAGCCATTAATGTCTAAACCGCTGGCCACAAAAGTGAGTACACCCCTAGGTGAAAATGTCCAAATTGGGCCCAATTAGCCATTTTCTCTCCCCGGTGTCATGTGACTCATTAGTGTTACAAGGTGTCAGGTGTGAATGGGGAGCAGGTGTGTTCAATTTGGTGTTATTGCTCTCACTCTCTCATACTGGTCACTGGAAGTTCAACATGGCACCTCATGGCAAAGAACTCTCTGAGGATCTGAAAAAAAGAATTGTTGCGCTACATAAAGATGGCGTAGGCTATAAGATTGCCAAGACCCTGAAACTGAGCTGCAGCACGGTGGCCAAGACCATACAGAGGTTTAACAGGAGATTGGCCAAGCATGTCTCCAGACCTAAACCCTATTGAGCATCTGTGGGGCATCCTCAAACGGAAGGTGGAGGAGTGCAAGGTCTCTAACATCCACCAGCTCCGTGATGTCGTCACGGAGGAGTGGAAGAGGACTCCAGTGGCAACCTGTGAAGCTCTGGCAAACTCCATGCCCAAGAGGGTTAAGGCAGTGCTGGAAAATAATGGTGGCCACAAAAAATATTGACAATTTGGGCCCAATTTGGACATTTTCACTTAGGGGTGTACTCACTTTTGTGGCCAGCAGTTTAGATATTAATGGCTGTGTGTTGAGTTATTTTGAGGGGACAGGAAATTTACACTGTTATACAAGCTGTACACTCATTACTTTACATTGTAGCAAAGTGTCATTTCCTCAGTGTTGTCACATGAAAAGATATAATAAAATATTTACAAAAATGTGAGGGGTGTACTGTGATACTGTATAAGGGCTGTCAATCGATTAAAATTGTTTATCAAATTAATTACACAAATCTGGATAAGAAATTACCCACAAAAGATAATTTAATTTAAAGACATTATTTTGTTACATGAGAAAATCATGAAATAGTCATTACAAAAAACTGCTTTAGACAGAAATTTGAACTCTCTCTTTTACTTGTTTTTTATTAATGTTTTTTTCCCCCAGATTTTTATTCATACGTAAATTTGAAATCATTTTTAAATAAATGATACTCTAAATAAGAAACTAAAACCACCAGTAGGTGGCAGTAAATATCTTATTGAATAAATCATTTATTCACTCATTAATTTCCTTCAAATTGCAAATTTATTCAGAAATTGTGTTGCTAGGAGATGCACAACAGTTTTACTGTGGCTTTAAGAGGTAATATTTGCATTGGCAAAACTGAGCATTTGTGTCTTTAATTTTAGGGGCATATAACTGCATTATAAAAGTTGGATCACGCTGCGAGTTGTTGACCTGCATCATGTTCGTCACAAATCAACTGTATAGGTGCTTCGACTTGAAGTGGAGCTGCACAGATTGATCGGTGTATGACATCAAAATACCACGAGAGTTTTAGTGAGCAGATGGCTCTGTATGCTTTCGAATCGCTTTCGCGGTATTTTGATGCCACACACCGATCAACTGAACACACCTTATGAAATGTAAGATGACATAACGTGAGGTGAGGGCAGGGCTGGTTCGTTAATTGCGGTAAAATTTTGAACGCGTTATTTCTTTTCATAACTAATTAATTACATTAACATGTTAAATCGACAGCCCACATATATATACATATATATATATATATATATATTAGTGCTGTCAGTATGTGCTATATTTTGCAGGATACTGGATAACTGTATATTTATGTTAATGACAGAGGCCTACACACCTTGGGTTTGCCAGAACGGTTGGTGACCAGCCGGATGGCTTTCACTGTGCCGTGCTGTTTACAGAGATCCTCCAGTGTCTCTTTAGTGCACGTGTACGGCAGGCCTGAGATAAAGATCTTGTGCTTTTCCATTGCTGTTTTGTACTTAAATACCTAAGACACATTTTACAAATGATTAACATTTTTATGATTATGATTACCAAAGTGAAAGAAATGTGCTAGAAATTGTGAACATCAGGGAACACTAAACACCAGGTCACAAATTGAGTAGTATACATTCTAGATACCTTGAAGTCAGGATTCTTATTCTTGTCCACACAAGGAGACACATACATGGGCCGCCCATCCACCTCCTGCCTGTCCAGTTTCAGTGCCTCAGGTACAGCCAGTTGGTCCTCAAACTGCACATAGCAATAGCCTCTAAACACACCATTCATTGAAAACACGGGCCGCACCTGCTGTACAGTCCCACAACCCTGAAACAATGTTCGAAGCTTGCCATCTGGGTCATCCAGATTAAAAGCCAAGTTACTGACAAATACACTATTTTCATCTTTGCGTGGCTCCTTTGATACGTCCTGGGGTTGTCGCGGTGCTTCAGATGATCCCTGCTGATTCTTACGGAAACCAGGTGGCTCAGTTTTACGTGGTGGAGCTCGTCGGCCGAAAAGCCCACTTTCTGTCTCCATGAGCTCCTCTGTGGCTGTGCTACCAAAGTCCTTCTCCCCTCTGAGCCTCTTGGATGGCAGCTCTGCACACATTTGATATCTCAGTACAGCTGAAATCTGAACCACACTGTTAGCTTTTACAAATTGACATTTTGTTTGAAAATGACTTCCAATTTGTCTGGAAACAGATTTTTTTTTTAACACAATAGAATTACACAACTTAAAAAGCTCTTCACCCATACCTGCATCCTCTCCCCATTCCTCCTCGTACTCATCTTCAGCCTTCCGTTTATCCCCCGTTCTGTTTGCTTTCTGGCTCTTTTTTTGGCCTTTTTTATCTGCCTTGGCTTTCCTCCGGTTCTCGGCTTTGTCCTCCTCTTGTCTGGCTTGGAGAGCCTCTTTTTCAGCCACCTGCAGAAACAGCATTCACACTGCTCAAAAACCGCAGCAAAAGGACATGTCTACATGGCGAGCTTGCTGACAATTACATTAAACATGATACATACAGTATAACTGCTCACTTGTTGCTACATTATTTCTGTTATTTTCATAAGGAAAAAGGACAAATAAAATTAAACACATGCCAAGTATGGGAAAAAAACAAAAAGTTAGGAGCAAGTTAGGACTTACTCTTGCTCTCTGCTCATTGACTCTGTTGATTTTAGTCTCTGTTTTTTGGACAGCAGCATCCCAGTCTTCCAGAGAGCCTGAGAGAGACAACACCCACATGAACATTAAAAAGCTGGCAACCCATATAAACAGCAATCTATAAATGCATCAATTTAACTCACCCTCCACTCTTTCAAAGTTGAGCAGGACATCACAGACATGCTCAGGATAGTCTGATGTACACTGTACAGCTCTGTGGAGAGCCTTCCTGCAGTGAGAAGCATCTCCATATGACCTGATCCACAAACACATTAAAAGAGTTACAACATATGCAGCCTTTACCTGGCGAGTTTTAAAGAAAAAATGAAATCAAAATAACATCCACCCTAACTTATTAATACGTATCATTCTGAAAAAAAAAAAAATGCTTGGTTTCTTAATATTTCAGAAAATGCAATAACTTGCTCGATCACTAAAATTGAATAGATTTTTCTGCTGATATAACCAAGGTCAAACAACCAGGGAAAATTGATATTAACCAGTATTATTGCACACAACCCCCTTCTGATCCAGTAAAATCCTGATGGATAAACATTATCCCCACATTACTTGCTGAAAAATTTGCTTCACTCAGAAATGTTACACTATTGAAGTCAAATGTGTTGTGAATGCTGTTTCATGCCATCTTTAAAACAGTCATATAACACAATATTCAAAGGCTCCCTCAATATAGACTAAGATATTTTTGGTATTTCTGATCTGATCCTGGTTCAGAACTACTAATAAAAAAAAATAATGCTGTGTCTAAAAATCAGAGAACACTAGTGAAAATGCTTCCTTTTGTCCGCCAAATGTACAACCCCCTCAAATGAACATGAATTTCAGAATATTTAATCACAGCAGCATTCAAGCTGCATGAACGCCACAAGATTGCGTAAAATCTGCTGATCATGTTCTCCATCATCATAATTTGAGAATGATCCAAAAAGCATCAATGGAAGTGAAAACATCTCACTGGTTGCACAAACTGATGAAAAAAAACTGACCTTTCCAGGTTGTAATATTCCAGCCACATGTTGGCATGTTTTGCATTTCCTTTTGTCATGATGCTGTCCCACAGTTCACGGGCCTTCTGCATGTTCTTACAGTGTAAGGCCTGTTTAAAGCAATCAAACACAAGCAGCACTGAAACAACTAAAGACAGACTGTAATCAGCAGAACAACATTAGTTAATGGAGGATGGACAGATGCAACAGTATAGTGTTTCCTCACCTCTATCCTTGCCCAGATCTGCATTATTGTGCAGGACAGATCTCCACTTTCACTGAACCCTGAGAAGTGAGATGGTAGTTATATGTGCCTTTTTACTACAAGTGTGCTCTCTCATACCTCATAAAAACAGAACGATACTCACTCTCTTCTACATCTTGTTTCAGGTAGTCAAGGGAGCGTGCAAAAGCTGCCCGCAGCTCATCCAACTCCCTGCTCCATTCTGCAATAATCAACAAATCCATCAATAATAAATCATCAAATTCATTCATCTGATATCAGCTGCCAAAACTTTGAGAATGTAAGAGCAGATCAGTAATAAGACAGAAAAAAAGGCATATGCTTTTGCCTTTGCTGAAATCAACACGTCTCCTCAGGTAGTCCAGATAAGATTGCCAGATTTCTACATAATCAGTCGCCTGGATGAACCCTGCGTTCAGGGCCTTTTCAAACACATCTGAGAACAAAGAAATTATAATGCTTCTTAATGTCAATTCTTGTGTGTTAAAATCATTTGTTCCATTCCTGAAAAATGTTTCTGGCATTCATAAACTGATTCAATATTGCTAACAGTGTTTTCATATTTTTTGACCATTGAACTTCCATGATTTCATGACTATTCATACTACATACTCACCGGCCACTTTATTAGGTACACTTGTTCAACCGCTTAAGGCAAATATCTAATCAGCCAATCACAAGGCAGCAACTCCATGTCCATCCCTTTATGATTACACTGTACCCATCTTATGATTATGGATGGGTACCGAAACTCGGTATTTAATCGGTACCAGTGCTAAATTATGAAATACTGGAGTATCGATAAGCTCTGACGTTAACGGTTCTGCTATCAGTACTGGAAAAATTAATAAAACACATACATTTATTATAACTATATATACATTATCTTGCAAATTCTATCTCATCAGAGTCGCCAGCTGTTTTTCAAACATTTGTCTATGATGCATTT
>NW_015505390.1:1212213-1217655 GCF_001515645.1 Sinocyclocheilus grahami | reverse complement strand
CACGGGAAAATGACAGCACTGTTTATTTCATTTCATTTGTTTTATCGCATTTGTCAGCTTGTTTTACTTTGTTTCTTTGTTCATGTTCTTACTGTATCTTATCTTATGTATAAAACACTAAAAATGCCTGCACACAGTTGATGTTTTATATTCATTTCATTAAATGTTTATTTTACATTTCAGAATATAAAGCAATGTTAATTCAGCTCTTAATTTGTCATATATATATAAAACAAAAAGAACCGATAAGAATACCGTTAAAGTACCAAATCAATAAGCAGTATCGATAAGAGCAGTAATACCGTTAAAACCTTAACGATACCAATATCTGTCTGCCACACAAGAAATTAAGGCAGTTCAACTCGGTACTAGCAAGATATAGCAAATAAAGTGGTCAGTGAGTGCAGGACTTTCAAAGACTTCAAAAAGACTTCAAAAAGACTTCATGCCAATATTGTGATTAGCATAACTAGAATACGATTTTTTTTAAATATATTTCCTTTTTTTTTTTTTTGGAGTACCTGTCATTGTCTGATGGTCAGCCTTATGCCTCTCTAGAGCCAAAATATAGCTCTTCCACAGGCCCATGGTCCAGGGACAGTTCCTGACGGCTCTCTCATAAGCAGATAACACTAGGTCTTTAATTTTCAACTGACGATCCTGAGGATGAACAGAAAAAAACAATGAGCAAAGTCACAGATTTATTTGTGAATTGTTTTTAGCAGTCCAAGTAGATGAGTAACCCAGCCAACATCCACTAAGAGCAGCTCTTTGACTAAAACTAGGGATGTCAACGATTAATATCTGCTCACTGCTCTTCAAAATGACTTCATCAAAGACTGAATGATGATATCTGCTGAAGTATGAATCATGGTTGCATCGTTCTTTAAAGCATACCAAGTTTGTTAGTAGGGATGAGCATTTGGAGTGCTAAAGTATGGCAGATAAAACTAGCCAAATATTCTATTCTTTTGTATGGAAACTGATCCAACACTCTGTCCTAAAGTGGTGCAGGTTATTAGTTACATAGGAGGCTTTAGATACAATACAGCACTTTGCAAAACCAAATAATAACCCCCTATATCCATTAGGCAAAGCAGCTCCGTGACTCACAGTGTGAGGTGCATATAATTTAGTTAAGCATCTCAATTTAAACACCTAAGAGAATACAAGCATGAAGGCTTGATTTAATTACTTCACACATCCATAGCTGCCAGGAATTCAACTGCCTGAATGGGCTCCACCAACACACTCCAGCCCATAGCCCTTAATGCAGAAGTTCATTAAGTTCAGTCATTGAATCAGAAAGCCCAAATGGATTGCAGCTTTGGCTGCTAATATGGGGAGGTGTTATTCTCTCCACTTCTCGTTCTCATTTTTCTCTCCCTACACACCTCCCACCATCTCTCTTTCTGCCTCGTTAACTCGCTGTTTTCCCTCCCTCCATCTGGTGAGGAGCTGGCTCTTCTAATATGTTCTCAGCTGCAACTGAACTACGCACTGCTACGCATTTGTGGCTTGTGCATCTCATTAGCATCCCATTAAAGCAATTAATATGTTTCTGAATAAACGGAGGGAGGTGTGGGATTGGCACATGTGTGGATCATTCAGTTTGTGAGCTGTGCACAGTGCTGTTTGGTGAAAGCAGACATGTGCTTACGCAAGTCGCTCACCAGATATGTGGTGTATTTGATCCACAGGTCCGGCACAAGGCAATTCTCCGCCAGCGCTCGCTCAAATATTATCTGGACACGAGCCGGATCTCCTTCCTTCATTTCAAAATCTATGTAGGCTTGATACTCTGCCAGCTTTGGAGTTTCAGAGACCAGCTAGAAATTAAAAAAGAACAGCGTTAGAAAGCTCAAATGAGAAACAACATCTTTTGAACGTAACGGTGAGAAAAAAAAAAGACCAGATTATATGAAGAGATTTATTTTATTTGTGTTACTTATTTATTTGATTTGGGGTTTGTTTTAAAATTTCAATTTAGTTTTGTTATTTACATTTACATTATATTTACATTTTGTAATTTAGCAGACGCTTTTATCCAAAGCAACTTACAAATGAGGACAATAGAAGCAATCAAAACCAACAAAAGAGCAATAATATGCAAGTGCTATTAGTATATTACTATAGTGCTATACTTCAATTTCACAAAGAAACATGCAGCATTTTGTCCAAGCAATAATAAAAGGACACATTTAGTTTATAATTTCTTAAATCTCATTTTGTAAAAAAAAATCGAATCATGAGTTGAGTGAATCATTACATACCTAGTAACTGGGTAATTTAAGTGTGACATGGGCAACACAGCTGAACATTAGCAACAGCCATTTCTTTCATCAATTCAAACAATTTGTGAAGTACAGTGTAATTCAATGCACTATTAAAAATCACTTCTTTCTGGGAACATGGCACAGGCTTCGCTTTCTATAGCAACCTAGTCAGGTTGAAACATGCAGCATTTTGTCCAAGCAATAATAAAAGGACACATTTAGTTCATAATTTCTTAAATCTCATTTTGTAAAAAAAAATCGAATCATGAGTTGAGTGAATCATTACATACCTAGTAACTGGGTAATTTAAGTGTAACATGGGCAACACAGCTGAACATTAGCAACAGCCATTTCTTTCATCAATTCAAACAATTTGTGAAGTACAGTGTAATTCAATGCACTATTAAAAATCACTTCTTTCTGGGAACATGGCACAGGCTTCGCTTTCTATAGCAACCTAGTCAGGTTGCATTTGTTCTCTGACTTCAGTTCTTCCTGTGATTTGAGTGAATTATTAGTTGAATATGAAAATCTGCAGCTTAAATAACAGAATCTAAGTGTCAATTGTACATATTAATTTCTGGGAACTGCTTCACTGCCACACAAACAGGGTCACTCATTAGTTTATGTATTTGTCAGGCCGAAGACTACAAGCTTGACTACAAGCTTTAAAGTCAACATGATACCAATATACCCATTTTGTTTCTCTAATGTGCCGAATGTCCAAGAAAAACAAGATATTCTAAGAGGGGAAAAAAGGTAGAGCAGCTGATTTTGTCCATCGGGAATCAATTAAATAGTGAAAAGTGTGCGGATTTTGCAGTCAGCTGTGAAGGATTTCCGCCATCACCAAATGGTTAAGCAGCCTTAGTGATGTCAGCCAAAAAGGAAGTTGTTCCAGAGATGGTTCAAGTCTTTAATGTTTGTTGAAAAACCAAGATGAAGAAATAAGGAAACAAAAAAGACCAGGAATGTAATAAAGTAAATAATGTCATTAATTAAGATTTCATATTTTTTACTTCTCCTGAATAGGTGCTGATGAGCATATGCTTGTGTACAAAGAGCTTTTATTGCTACAGATGTTTTATTTAATCAGATTCTCTAAATGACACTTGTGTAGACTGATTTTGGCTTCAAGCAGGCTACTGCTATAAAATATTTTAAAATCACAATCACCATTTTTACCATCACAGCTGCTGCCAGACACATAATTTCACATTAATTTATAATAGAAACCTCAAATCAGAAAACCAAATGATCTCTACAGCAGTGAGATAAGTGTGCAGTTACCAAAGCCTCCTCGAAAGGTTTGCATTTCTCCAACTGTTGCAGGGCACGTCTGTACTGGCGTGTGACCATCTCAGGTACACCATCGTCGGCCCAATCAGAGTATTCCGCATATGTTCCCTCCATATCTACAGAACACAATATCAACACAAAAAGATCAGAAAGCAAGCTTTCTGAAAGCAATCTTACAAAACATTTTCTGTGTTGCAGGAACACACAGTGTTTTGTTCTGTTTCAAAGATGTTTTTCTGTTACTATTGCATTTCTCACCTATGTCTTCACTACAAGGTAACTTTCTGACAAAGAAAAAAGGCTATATAAACATGAGCCGTGCTGTACAAAGGCCTAATCTGTGAACTGGCTCTCTTAGCTAAGTGCAATGTGTTCAGAGCGTTCTCCTCTGCATCTCCGGTGCCAAAAGCAGCTGGCAAGAGAGAAGCTGAAAAAAAGAAGAAGAAAAAACCCCGCTCACAAAACCAGACCATCTGGCTATCTGCAGGCTGCTCCTGGCTCTCCTGTCAACAGCCTGTGTTACATTGTCTGGCAGGGCTGGTGTCTACCTGACAGGACCTATATTACTTGGCTTTCAGAAATGCACATGAAAGGAAACCACATGCAACGATCAATATTATTTGTAACTTAAGCCTTAATCAACCCCATCTCACCAGATTTCAGTTCGGTCTAGACATGTTGTTCTCAGTTTATTTTATTTCCGCCAAATTGCGCAATCTCATAGTCATAGTGTAAATTATTTTGGCATCCGTTCTCCCGACCCTTTTTGTCGGTGGACACAAGTTTTTCCGATTATTTCTTCCAACACTGGAAAAAGAAAAGAAAGAAAGTGGAGGACTGAAGGAGCAAAACGAGAGAAATAGAACAGCTCTCACCCATCAGAGGTACAGCTAGCTGCCGCCTAAAGAGCGTGTGTATGCGTTCGAGCTGGGCTTTCAACAACTCTTGCTGGTCCTGTGATGGAACGCTTCCAGGAGGAGGCTGGAAAATAGAGAAAAGGTGTTAAAACACCTATACAAGACAAACAAAACACTGCAATCATTTAAGAAATTTATTTAAAGGGGTCATATGATGTTGCTAAAAAGAACATCATTTTGTGTATTTGGTGTAATGAAATGTGTTTATGCGGTTTAAGGTTCAAAAAACACATTGTCCACATACTGTACATTATTGTTTCTCCTTTATGCCCCGCCTTTCTGAAACGCGTCGATTTTTACAAAGCTCATCGGTCTGAAAAGCGAGGTGTGCTCTGATTGGTCAGCTATGCAGTGCATTGTGATTGGCCGGATACCTCAAGCGTGTGACGGAAATGTTACGCCCCTACCATACTGTAATGCCGTCTCCCAGCACGACCAGACAAAACCAATAAAAACCCATTACAAACGAGGCATTTGTTACATCCAGTGGGGACCTAATTACTGATTATAATGACTTATACTGTCTTTTTACGCGCTGCGTTGCATCGCGCCGCGTAAACATAAAACCATGTCTGCATTTGTGATCAGAGAAATGACAAACAACAATCGCTACTCTACACTGCTGAAAACTCGCGTTTGAATCAATGGCAAATCCTTTAAATGAAAACTTACTTACAAACTGTGAGTCAGAATAGCCGGCATTGTTGTCTACTCTACCAGGATCAGGAAACAGTCCTCCATAAAATGCGCTGCACACATCTTAATATTTGGGTTGAACTGGAATAGTGTTGTAAATACAACTTAACCACTGATTTCTAGTCGTGTCCTTCCAAAAGAGCCGGTGGCTTCAGTGAGTGGAGGTCAGCGGCTAGAGTGAGCGGAGGCCGGCAGCTTGATTGAGCGGAGGCTGGCGGGCTTGCGGCAACCACATGTGACGACCCTGGGCTGGA
>NW_015505390.1:1209221-1212178 GCF_001515645.1 Sinocyclocheilus grahami | reverse complement strand
TTTAGGTAGGCGTGGTTGACTTAACTTTTATAAAGAATATCTCTTTGGATTTGAGTCTTTGCAACTTTACAGATCTTCTTTATGCACCAAGAGCTTGTAACACTCCGAAGAGAAAGGAAAAATTGAAATCGCATCATATGACCCCTTTAACATCCAAAGTCGTAATTCTCATTAATATTCATGGGATATTTAATAACAAGTATTTCAGTTTGGCTATTTTTATAGCAATTTAATGCCATGCTGATATCCTGTAATAAATCTGAGTAGGAACCCAGAGTAAATACCTGTACTGTGGAGAGAATAACAATCTCGAACTCCCTGTAGGCCTCCCAGATTGTAGCTCCTTTAGTCATGTGTAAACCCACTGCAGTCAGCGCCCTCTCAAAGATGGAGCGCACCCGCTCAATGCCTCCCTGGGCTCCCATTCCCCCGATGGAGTACTGTACGTATTCCAGCCAGATCTCTGGACCTGTGAATGGGTTTACCAGTTTATTTTTATTTTTTTAAAATATCCCAGCACAGGATTGCCTCAAAACAATCCATTTTACAATTAAGCAGCAATTACATGTTATTTATCAGATTATTGGTGGTAACAGATGTAGTATTTATTTATTTAGATTTGGTTAATGCCACATCAGCAACAATGGCTATATTCATGGCAACATTAACAATATCCTTTCAATAAGGGCTGGTAATTTAACGAGTTAATTAGATTAATTATGGTGAAAAATAACGCGTTAAAATTATTAACGCATTTAACGCACTTGCATCATACAGTTACATCATATAGTTAAGCAATATCACTAGGGCTGGGTATCATTCAAAAATTTTCGATATCGATACCTTGACTTTGATACTGGTACTTTTTTCGATACCAATTTTATGAAATCAATTTTAACAAGATTACATTATCTAAAAAAAAAAAAAGATGGGTTTACCAGTTTATTTTTATTTTTTTAAAATATCCCAGCACAGGATTGCCTCAAAACAATCCATTTTACAATTAAGCAGCAATTACATGTTATTTATCAGATTATTGGTGGTAACAGATGTAGTATTTATTTATTTAGATTTGGTTAATGCCATATCAGCAACAATGGCTATATTCATGGCAACATTAACAATATCCTTTCAATAAGGGCTGGTAATTTAACGAGTTAATTAGATTAATTATGGTGAAAAATAACGCGTTAAAATTATTAACGCATTTAACGCACTTGCATCATACAGTTACATCATATAGTTAAGCAATATCACTAGGGCTGGGTATCATTCAAAAATTTTCGATATCGATACCTTGACTTTGATACTGGTACTTTTTTCGATACCAATTTTATGAAATCAATTTTAACAAGATTACATTATCTAAAAAAAAAAAAAACTTTGGTTTTATTTTTCAGCTTGTTGATGTTTACACAAACTCAAAACCTCATCTCCTGAGCCACTGCACAAAGGAACAAAATGTAACCAACACAATAAATCAGTGCAAATAGTTTTAATAAAGCTCAAATAGTCTTCAGTTTACACATCTGTTAGGCTACATTTACACTAGTGCGTGTTTGATTTAAAATGCATAGCTCAGACAGAATCATGATCTCTATTTATTTTCCACTGATTTACTGATGAGCATTAGCAGCTTCCAGTGCTGTCTGCTTGTGTTCTCTCTTCCATAACCGCTGCTCTGACTCTCAGGTAATAACATATTTAATTTCAGCAACATTACATGGCCAAAACACACATTAGACGGCAATCGGAAGTTATTACAAACACTCGATGGTGGTTTAAAGTGAGTTTTGAGTAAAAGTTAAATCTAAATCGTATTTATTGTCTTATGTAGCATGATGCTACAGTTTGCATGAATGTTCACATAACACGCGCTTTCGGTCGTATAATGTTAGTATGAACGGACATCTGCATATGATCGGAACTCCACGCAGCTCCCGCGCTACTCTCCATTGGAAATGAATGACTGAATGACCGGTCTGTCACTTGACGTTTGTCGGAGATAGTAGAAAGCCGGCTTGAAACGCAGTGGGAACGCCAGTATGACGAGGATCGTTTTCATTTTAAAACAAACGCACCAGTGTAAATGTAGCCTTACATCTATGGGGACTGGGACGCATTCACACTACAGCCTCACGTGTGCGCCACATCTCGGAGTGTAACCGGTGTAAACTAGTAGGTGTGTTTGACTTGATGCGGGACCGACTGTGCAGATAGATCGGTGTATTACAGTATCACGAGTAGGGGTCGACCGATTATCGGCGCCGATATTAAGCATTTTTATGATTATCGGTATCGGTAATTTTCAAAACCGATTTGCCGATAAAATGACTTAATTTTGAAATGCGCTATTTGGCTCTGATGCAGCCTGTCAGAACTCACCACTTTGTGGCCTAAAGCAGTCTCCGCCCACCGCTCATCTGATTTGTTGGGAGTCACGAGTCCGACCAATCAAAGCGGAATTCACTCTCACTCCGAAAGCGCTTGCTAACTGGAGCTGCTTCAGTGATCACGCATCAGTTGTCTTTAAAGGTAAGGCAGCAGCAGACGTTGCTTAAGTTGAAATAGATCCCAATCCACTAACGTTACACTGAAGTTGCAAAACACCTCAATATTATCTATGATTTCCGTGATGCGGAAAACGTGGACGCAATACAGTCATATAAATGGAATTTACTGTATGACGCGGAATGTCACGGAATTTGTCAAAGTTTGGATGAATGAATCAAAAGTAGGTCAGTACACTTAAATAGAGTCGCAATATGGATTAGTATCTGTAAATATTCAGCCGCAAAAATACTGTTTAAATATGGATCCAGCATGTTCTGCGTGTCTCGGTGTATGTAAATGACACAGACGCGCGGTGTTGTTTTCTACACATACAGAGTGTGTGACGCTCGCGCTGATTGCAGCTTCTGTCATCTCACTACATGAGGACATAAATACATGAACAA
>NW_015505390.1:1208795-1209211 GCF_001515645.1 Sinocyclocheilus grahami | reverse complement strand
TGATGTACATAATACTACTCGGGGATTAAAGTTTTCCGTCGCTACAACGGATTTCCGTTTATTGAAAAAAAAAATGAGGGAAAAAGAAACATGTAGCACATTGTTGTTGTTCTGCCGGTGTTCTGACGATTTGTTGGAAGCATAATCTGATAGGTAGCATTATTTGTCAGAACACCAGCACACAAAAAACCCTCCCCGCCACGGCTGCAGCTTCTCACTGACAACATAATGCTCGCATCATTCACGGGTTATTAGCAGAGAACACAGAGCAGGACTTGAATTTCGGCGTGGGATTGCGGCTATTAATAATAATAATTCTACTCATTCCTGCAGGTTCCTCGTTTATCATTTGCACGTGCTTTTGAGTCTTGAGAACTCACTCGCGCGCTCTCATTTTCTGTGCGCCCACAGATCGC
>NW_015505390.1:1204196-1208062 GCF_001515645.1 Sinocyclocheilus grahami | reverse complement strand
CAAGCCACTTTTGTGTTCTTCTGTGCACCCTCTGTAGTACAAATAGATTTTTTATTAATACTAATTTTATATGATTGGTAACTTATTTGTCTTATTCTACTTATTTTGATTTTAATAGACATTTTAAAAAGCTTATAAACATACATTTTGAATTTGACAGATGAAAAGGATGCCATTACAAAGGTAAAAAGAAAATACCCCTGTAAGTCACTTTACGGAGTCACATGTCACCTCGTATTAGGAAGGCAAATTTTTGATCAGAATTTTTGATTATTGATCAGAAGGTGCTTCTTAAATTTTTTAATTAGGAGGACAAGCGCTCCTGATTACAAGACGAAAACCACTGCTCTTAAACTGGGTGTGTGACAAGTATGGCTGTGGAATGGGGTTTGGCCAAGGTTTTTTTTTTGCTTTAACCCCTGACTACTCTACTACAACAATTATTACAATGTTTGTTTAAAAGAATAATCACACAATACGCTATTTCTTCCATGTTTTAATTTTAATAATAAACCCTTTGTTTGCCAAAAATAAAGAGTTTAACGCTTTAAAATAAAGAGTTTACTGTGGGAGTACTACACTCAACGAACACCAGGGAAGGCAGTTTTTGTCAGAGCCCTTGTTATTCTTAATTTTGACATTAATTTAGATTTTTACACCAGACATATATATCGGTTCAAAATATCGGTTATCGGTCTACTTGATCTGTAACACATATCGGTCGACCCCTAATCATGAGAGCTAAAGAGAGCAGACTGCTCCGTGCGCTTTCGAATCGCTCTCGCGGATGTCAAACACTGATCGATCAGCGCCGCACCTCTTCTAGTTGAACACTAGTGCTGCAGGCTTATTGGCTCACTGACGCTGATGACATTAACCCCTTAGGTATCGAAATTTGGTACGTTTTTCGATACTCGACGGTATCTATGCAATTCGGTCGGTGCCTAAAAAGTATCGAACTCGATACCCAGTCCTAAATATCACACGAGCAATAAGTGCAATATCACATGAATGCAAATGTGATACTGATCTTATACAACAGTTTAGTAAGTAAGAAGTTAATATTGTGTTATTTTAGACACAATGTTGTCTGTTTTGCTCAATTTTGCCAACGAAAATATAAAGAAAAAAGCAGTACTGTTAGTCTCCGAGCAACACACAGCGGCATTTCATTTCTTAATGCACGTTTTGAACGAATTGGGTGAACCATGTGGCGCATTGAACCATTGGCACTTTGGATTTAAAGCGGCGCTGCAAAGATCAATCAGTGTATGACATAAAAGGACTGCGAGAGCGATTCAAAAGCATGCAGAGCTGTCTGCTCTCTATAGCTCTTGCGGTACTTTGATGTCACACACCGATCGATCTGATGGTGATGATCCGCTTTAAGTCAAACAAGCCTAATGATTCAATGGACCATTCATAAAGAACCATTTACTTCACTCCTGAATGAATCAGCTATTTGAATTAATCAAATGAATTAATAAATGACTAGATGACTTAACCATTAAGACATTTACCACCACCTACTGGCAGTTTTAGTTTATTATTTAGCGTATCATTTCATTAAAGAAATAATTTCTTATTTCCATAGTAATAATAATAAAAGTAATCAAATAAATTGACGACTTTAAATTATCTTTTGGGAGTAATTTCTCAGTCAAATTTGATGTGCGATTAATTTGCGATTAATTAGATTAATTAATCACCACATTATGTAATCAATTAGATTTAAAATTGTAATCGCTTACCAGCCCTAATTTCAATATATCATTTACAATAATATAACTTTTTCTTAAAGAAACAATCAAAAAACATACAAGAAACAACAATAGTACTGATAAAAATCACATACAATCTTTCCATTTAATCAGTGATAAAAATTCAAAAATTCTTCCAGGAGTAGGGATGGGTATCGTTTACATTTTATTGATACCGATACCGCTTATCGATACTGTTATCGATACTATTTGGTGCAAAAAAATATGAAGTGAAAAGTTGTTAAAAATTTCAAGTTATTTTATTACTGCTGAACTTTAGCAACTGTATTAAAGTTCTTCAGTCAAGAGTAGTGAGTTATTTTTTGTGAGTGTTTTATTTTATTAACATTAAAGGAATCGTTCACCCAAAAACGAAAATTGTGTCATTATTTACTCACTCTCAAGTTGTTTTAAACCTGAATGGGTTTCTTTTTTTCTGTTGAACAAATTATTTTGCAGAATGTGGGAAACCATTCAGTTGGAGCTGGAGCCGTGCGACATAATTCAGCGCATTGCTTGAGGTAGATGTTGTTTTGTTAGTAAATGCTTCATTATATATGACTAGTGTTTAGGGCTGTGCAATATGGACAAAAAAAACCTATCGCGATTTCTTTGATCAATTTTGCGATTTCGATTTTAATCACGATTTTGACATACACAGACATGCTTTACAGTCATAAATGCATTCGGTGTGAATTTGAAACATATTTCCAAAAGAAAACCAATTAGAGCTTTATCAAAAAGCTGTAACATGTCTCTAGAACAGACATAAGGCAAAATAATCACTAAGTAAAGGTGTAACAAAATGTCTCTAGAATAGACACATGGCAAAAAAAAAACAGTCATGGTAGTGAGGGTGGGAGAGAATGCTGTACATTCCCCCCCCCCACCTACAACCCCTGCCGGTACGAGACTCGAACCCACAACCTCTGGGTTACGAGTCCGACTCTCTAACCATTAGGCCACTACTTCCCCTGTCTTGTTGCGCTAAGTTCACACATACTCCGTCTGCAGTGTGTATACAGTATGTGTATGCGTTGCAGAAGCAGAAAAAACTCATTTTGCTTTCGCACAGGACGTGTTTGCAGTCCGCTCCTGATCTGCGGCTGTTTACTACAAACACAACATTTATCCATTATTTTGATTTCAAATCCAAACGTTGTTTCTGAAAATGCTTTTCCAGCATTGTGTTAGGATGTAGTTGTGTTGGTTTGGGTGTTTTGGTTTCTTTTTCTCTGTGGCAGGGTCTGTGATTGGAGAGTGAGTGTTTGGGTGTTTTGGTCTCTTTTTCTCTGTGGCAGGTTCTGTGATTGGAGTGTGAATGGAGCGCAGCTGATGCTCGTCATGGCTGTTATTTAAACCTGGTGCGAGAGTTCGTCAGGGCGGCTGCTCTTCTGTTGCTCGAGCAGTTTGCCAGAGCCGTGCTCCAATTGTGGCGTTATGTTTTGTTTTGCATCTATTCACTAGTGCTGACCACACTTCACTTGTGCATCCATTCACCTGCATTTCATACTGACTGATATTACTGACAGGCCAACTGACTTTTGTGATTGTTGATTTTGGTTATATTTCGTTGTAATAAATATTATGTTTTAAGTTATTCCGCCGTGTCGTCTCCCTTAACGTTACATCTTTGAGCCAGGTGTAACAATTGTGATTCTCTTTTATCACAGTACAGTAATACAATCTTTCATAGACATATTCACGTTTAAACTCAATAAAGTTCAACTTTGTTTAACTACCACCACGAGTGCCATCTATTAATGCCTTGTTTATCTAAAAGTGCACTTTTCCTTGTTTTAAATCTAGCCAAAAAGCCATGTGTTGACTGTGAAACAGTAGACTTTAATTATATGCATTTATGGTGTAATTACTACATTTCCGTGCCAGTCCATGTTATTTTTTACTGTGAATAATGCACTGTCACTTTCAGCGCGTGCTGCACAGCAGAAATAGACTCTTTGCGGAAACGATCACAGCATGACTGCTGCAGATGCACCGCTCCTGGAGCACCATGCCGGACCGCAATCGCGTGCAGTGTGAACGCTCTGATCCGTTAACATGGGCGCGGAAAAAATACGCACCACAGACGGAGTGTGTGAACCT
>NW_015505390.1:1183982-1203344 GCF_001515645.1 Sinocyclocheilus grahami | reverse complement strand
TCTTTTTCTCTGTGGCAGGTTCTGTGATTGGAGTGTGAATGGAGCGCACCTGATGCTCGTCATGGCTGTTATTTAAACCTGGTGCGAGAGTTCGTCAGGGCGGCTGCTCTTCTGTTGCTCGAGCAGTTTGCCAGAGCCGTGCTCCAATTGTGGCGTTATGTTTTGTTTTGCATCTATTCACTAGTGCTGACCACACTTCACTTGTGCATCCATTCACCTGCATTTCATACTGACTGATATTACTGACAGGCCAACTGACTTTTGTGATTGTTGATTTTGGTTATATTTCGTTGTAATAAATATTATGTTTTAAGTTATTCCGCCGTGTCGTCTCCCTTAACGTTACATCTTTGAGCCAGGTGTAACAATTGTGATTCTCTTTTATCACAGTACAGTAATACAATCTTTCATAGACATATTCACGTTTAAACTCACAACTTTGTAACTTTGTTTAACTACCACCACGAGTGCCATCTATTAATGCCTTGTTTATCTAAAAGTGCACTTTTCCTTTCTAGCCAAATAGCCAAAAAGCCATGTGTTGACTGTGAAACAGTAGACTTTAATTATATGCATTTATGGTGTAATTACTACATTTCCGTGCCAGTCCATGTTATTTTTTACTGTGAATAATGCACTGTCACTTTCAGCGCGTGCTGCACAGCAGAAATAGACTCTTTGCGGAAACGATCACAGCATGACTGCTGCAGATGCACCGCTCCTGGAGCACCATGCCGGACCGCAATCGCGTGCAGTGTGAACGCTCTGATCCGTTAACATGGGCGCGGAAAAAATACGCACCACAGACGGAGTGTGTGAACCTAGCGTTACGTTTGTATGTCTGCCCAGTCTGTTCTGTTCTCGTGCTCCATTTAGGCACGCTGCATTCTGATTGGTTCGGATAGCATACTGCGGGAAGTCGGGGGCGCGGAAAATCGTGCTATAAAGCGATTTAGAAATCGCGATTTTGATTAATCGCACAGCCCTACTAGTGTTGCCTCCTTCGTTCACTATTACACTACTGCATATATTGCATTTGACACTGGTGTCGCTTAGTTTTGTAACGTGAGCCCACATTTTCGAAATTTTCTCTCTTGCCGTGATGACTGATTGCACGCAAACACACCACACGTGCATGGATATCACACGCATGTCGAGTTAACGTCGGCCACATCATTCAGTGAAGGGAAATGACAAGCAGCAGCTTCTATTTCGTCGTTAACATTGAAGTATACAGAGATAAAACAACGCAAGTATAGATAACAGTATTGTTTGTCCTGAAGCTTATCGGTATTCCGGTATCAACCCAATTACCTACCGGTCTAAAAAAAATACCGGTTTTTGGTACCCAGGAGAGACTTTTTTTTTATTTTTTTTTTTTATGATTTTTAACAGATATATATATATATATATAAACAGTATTTTACAGTTAGCTCAAACATTTATCTATTATTACATTTAGAAAACAATAAAAAAAATTTGACCAAATCTAAGTTTCAAAGAATCGAAAAATAGGAATACATTAAAACCACACTTACAGACATAATCCTTGACAGCCCTCTCGAACAGCTCGTAGACTTTCTCACGGCCTGATTCATCTTCTGTTAGGCGAATTTCATCCTTCAGCCAATCCAGCCAAATCTCTGTTCCACCAAACAAATCAGTCAAACAGAGTCACACAATACCCATATCACCACATCATAAGATCCCAGCACTCCTTTAGATATTAAACACATTAGCGCAGTCCAGCGCTATATAAAGAACTCTCATTATTATGTCCAGTAAATTCATTAGAATCATTAGGACAATTCCAATTTTCCTGCAGGGCTGGTGCAAAAAGTTCTGTTCCAGGAGATCAACTTTCCTGGAGACTGAGGAGTACACAAACCTCAAGAACTAATCAAAAAATAGCCTGGACTCTAACAGCACTTAATGTTCTTTTACATTATATAATATACACCACTCTCTGTTGCAATATCAGAGAAAATCCGGCTAACGCACAAAGAGAGAAAAAAACAGAAGAGCGAAACAAAATAAGGATGTCCCACCTTCAGTGAGAGGAAAGAGTTCGCTCATCTTCTGCCTGGCCTTGCGTAGTCTGTGAAGCTTCCCTTCTTGCCGCAGGAGTTTGATTAGGTCAACATGGCAGTTGTAGTCAAACACGTTGATTGACAACTGTAGAAATGCACATGGGGTGTTGACATTAGCTTTATCATATTAATTTTGTATTCACTAAATATTACAACCGAATTGATTCACCAAGTATCTCGTAGACGTAGAAGTTGACCTACTAAAGTTTAACATCAGGAAGCATGTTAAACTCATTCAGCATCAATACATCAATGTGAGATAACACTGTTTGAAGAAAAATCTAAATCATGAACCATACAAGCAAAATATCACATGATTGCAATGCTTCTGGAAGTATGCAAGGTATGAACTAAATCCTTCTAAACTACATTACTCCAATTCAAATTCTTTCCAAACATTTAACAACCTATACGTTTGGATGGGATGACGGCTTCATCTGGACAAGGCGGCATTCACTGTAGTCAAGCATGCAAGAGTGGGAGACACTGGAACAGCGCCACTTCCCACAGAGAGAGAAACTGTGTGGGACCTAAAAACATTGGAATAAATCAGATAATGCTTACCAATGTGACTTCTTGTAATTGATCCACTGCATTTTGCAGGGAACAAGTGAAACTTTAATCTCTGCTTTCTTATGTATTGCAGCTGAACACAAACTGGCTGATGGTTTAGAGATCGGACACACTTAAGTTGATATTACAGCTGCTGCGTGACTGTGGTTGTACAGAAAACATCAGTGACTTTAGTTGTCAGGAATGCTCTGAACTGAACAATACAACGCATGCAAAGCCACAGAGACTGAACCAAACCTGTGCATTAATCATGGAGAATCACAGATAAAGCTGTCACTCTTGCTGGAATAAAACTATATCTTAAACCAGTCTAAGCTGTTTTTTTAATCTACTAGCTTGGTCAGTTCCATTATTGCGGCATAAAAAAGACCCTCTTAAAAGTCCAAGTTTTAAATGCTGGCTGGGAAACTAGCTGAAGACTGGCTTATCCAACTTTTATATCTAGGGCTGCACGATTATGACAAAAATCATAATTGTCGATTATTCCCTTGAAATTGTAATTGCGATTATCACAATTTACATTGAATGATGTTTATACCATTGTTTGATGCACCTGCATGTAGTATTTTTATATGAAAATAAACAAGCTGAAAACACTAACTGAAAAACCTTTAGTGCTTTTCTATAGTATTAAGCCTCAAATGTCAACTATATGTTGGATTGGTTCGTTAAAAATATGAATGGTATTATAATGTTATACTAAAACTAAAACAATGGAAAACCCCTTAAGATAACATGTAGAAAGAAAAAAAACATATCTTAAGCGTGCAGAATAACATAAGTGGACTTTGAACGATTAATTGCCGCTTTGAACGATTATGTAATTGTGGCATCCACAATTGTAATTGCGATTAGAAATTTGATTAATTGTGCAGCCCTAATATCTACCTTAATGCATTTGCAAGATGCTTTCATCCACAGGGACTTACACTGCATTCAGGGCATACATTTGATCAGTTCATGCTTTCTCTGAAAATCTAACCCATAACCTTGGTTTTCCGAGCTAGACCATCTTAAAAGGATATTTCACCCAAAAATGAAAATTGTGTTATCATTTACTGATCCTGACATTGTTACGAACCTATGTGAGTTTCTTTCTTCTTTTGAACAAAGAAGATATTTTTTAGAATGCTGGTAACAGTAGCCATTGACTTCCATAGTAATTTTCAATACTATGGACATCAATGGCTACCGATAACTGGTTAACAGAAGAAAGAAACTCATACAGGTTTGAAACAATTTGAGGGTGAGCAAATGATGACGAAAATTTTCATTTTGGGTGAACTATCCCTTTAAATCAGCTATGGCTGGAATAAACATGTTTTTTTTTTAGCTGGAATAGATAAATCATTGCATTCTTTCAAGTAAAAAAAACTTATTTATGCTCTCATAATCTTAGTACAAAAAGAAACATTAAGTACTACAAATTTATAAAGTCCCTTTATTGTGCTGCACTGGCGTTTTCATCTACTACTGTATACAGTTTGTCAAAACAAACAGCATCCACTTCAAAACAGAAGGCCTAAGAGCCCAGAGCAATGTAAGGAGTCAGAACACTGCATGTGGTCTGTAACCTAAAACTAATGTGTTATAAACATGATTCAAATCTAAAGACATCGCAGGAACTAACAGGTGTGTCTTTGTCCTCATTTGTAAGTCGCGTTGGATAAAAGTGTCTGCTAAATGACTAAATGTAAATGTCTTGACAACTCTGTTGCTTATAGCTTCTCCACATGAGCTCCATCAAATCACACCAATCAAAACACACCAACACTAAACTTTATTATTGTATAATTCACATACATTTTGACATGCAAGGTCACAAAGCTCCATAAACACAGCTGGGACTGTATTTAGGTGGAAAACATAAGTAAAAAGGCGAAATGAAAGGGCAGTTTGAGGGTTAAATATCAAGACGCAAGTCTTCGCTAGCTCGCTTAAGCCTTTGCTAGCCACATTCCCCAGGAACGGAGTTACGCATTTCTACATTTTATTACCCCTGACCATGTATTTGGTAAGTTAAGCATGTAGGACCTCTCTAATAAACGGGCTCTGCCAAATACATGAAGAGAAATTCCCCTGCAGAGTCGTTCGTGCGGTGTTTTGAGAGCTGCGTATGTGAGCACAGTCGTTAGCTTCATTCATTCCTCTCACCTGTTCCTCCAGCCTCTGGATCTCCGCTTCATTCTCCCGCTCGTCCTCAGACGTATCCTCTTCATCTTCCTCGTCGGACTGCTCGACTCCCATTCCTTCTTCTTCCTCTTCCGACTCCATCTCTCGCTCCATGCCCTCAGCCTCCTCTTCGATATCTGGCAACAACGTCTGTTCTTCGTTACCCGTCGCCGCCATGTTGACTACTACTATCTGCCTGGAAACAGGGGCAGGGCTCGCGCACACACAACACAAGAGCTCGCGCGAAAAACAGGGGCTCGTGCAAACCAGAAGGCGGGGCTCGCAGAAAAAACAGGGGGCGCGTCCCAACTACAGGCATTGGCCGCTGTTGGCAGTTTTGCTTGTGGTCTCTTCCAGCGAAATTTTCTGTGGTGGTTTAGAAAACTCTCATTCTTATGGCAAGCCGTTTTGACTTTTATTCATTCTCAGGATATGAATTCTTGATATCAACAATTCAATTTTTACTAGTTAAAATGTTCATTCTTGATATCAGGAATTAGATTTCTACTAGTAACAAATGCTATTTTTGATATCAGCAACTACATTTCCACTAGTAACAATGTTAATTCTTGATATCAACAATTACTTTTCAACTAGTAAAAACTATAATTCTTGATATCTGTAATTGTATTTTCACTAGTTAAATGTCACCATAGGCTGCCATTCAAAATCAATTGTTGATATCAAGAACTGATTTCTTACTAGTTGAAATTCCAATTTCACATATCAGAAATACAATTCTTACTAGTAAAAACCTTTATTTTTGATATCAGTAATCACGTGGTTACTAGTACAGACGTCTATTCTTGATATCAACAATTTAATTGTCACTAGTGACAATGTTCATTTCTGATATCTGAAAATGTATTTCTGATATCAACAATTGGAAGGGTAATTTCTGATATCAAAAATAGCATTTGTTACTAGTAGAAATCTCATTCCTGATATCAAGAATTAACATTTTAACTAGTAAAAATTGAATTGTTGATATCAAGAATTCATATCCTGAGAATGAATAAAAGTCAAAACGGCTTGCCATACATTCTTAGTCTGTCAATATCTGCATTAAAATGTTCACGCTTTTGTCCAAAGCAGCAGTAATAACTTAACAGTGGCATTCCGAAAAATACACATATAATATACATTATATATGTAAAATATTTAATATTATTCAGTGTTGAAGAGTAACTAGTTACATGTAACAGAATTACGTAATTTAATTACAAAATAAATTAAATCTAATACAGTTACTGAGAAAAAATGTGCAATTAAATTACAGTTACTTATGAAAATGTTAACGATTACAAAGGGGATTACATGTGAATATTGGCACACACATACAGATATGATTGATTTCTTTCCCAAATTGCATTGACTGCTTTAAAATATGAGAAACCAATGTTTCAGGAGTTTAGGACACATAATAGGACACATGCTTATTTGATAACTGTTTTATTTCCTATTTGGGTTTGTGTACATGCTTTGTTTTTTAAGACTCACTGTTTTTTCCAAAGGATTGTTAGAGGCCGGTGTTTCCTGTCATAACTAGGCAAAGATCTGATTTAAAACACAGTATCATAGCTATTAAACTATTTCTTAAATCTTCATTTAACCTCAGAACGATCTCAAAGTAAAAAGAGGTGCTAAAGTCTGGGATGAGGGGGCGGAGTAAAAAGTGACAATTTTTATATTATATTATATTATTTTTATATTAATTTAAACAATTATTATCAAACTAATGATATTCATTTAGTAACATAAATATATATTAGTGTAGGCTGTATCTTTAGAGTTTTATAATTCGTTATCTTCTTGTCGATCCACCAGTTCACATTTAAAACTGCGTGTTTTCTGTGTAAAAATAAGGGTCATTTCTGGCTTTGCTCTAAACAAAGAGCAGAAGGGTTTATTGAAAAATGCAAATTCATGCTCTGCCAGCAGGTGGCGCTTTTCGCCAGGAATATAGCCGTTTCCCCGGTAACCGCAGTAAACAAAGCAGTGCAGCAGCTGACTTTGAAACTTGCAGCGCTCATTTTTATTAAACCATAGCCTTTTGAAGTGTAAGCTATATCTCAATTTACATGTATATTTAGTTGTTTTCACTGTAGCACCACCCGAGTCTTCCTACCAGTGAGCATTGTTTCCTTCCCGCAGTACTACCTGTGCAGATAGCGGCACTGGGCTGTAGGTTGCCAAGTTGAGGGGATAAATCGGTTGAAATTTGTATGCGTCGATCGTGTGAGAAAGATGAGTTTCATACAAGATCTGGCAACAACATTGGAATTTGTTGTCGTGATTATTCATATAATGAGGGGGACCATACAAATTACGGGAGTTTTACCGGAAGCGAATGTAGCAAACATAAAATACGCCCAGTGGGATTTTTTTATAGAAAGATTAAAAATACGGGAGAAATACGGGAAAATATTTAAACGGGATGATTGCGGGATAGAATGGTAAAATACGGGAGAATCCCGGGAAAAACGGGAGGGTTGACAGGTATGATTACTACTGTAAATATGCTGAATATTATTCTACAGTTAAGTGTACGGTGAAATCGCTCCCCCTGCTGGTTTAGTTCCATGAGATGCATGTAAACAACAATAATATCAAATACAGAACATACGCATATTTTATACAAACATGGAATTTATATGATTTATAATAAATTATAACTAAGCAATGCAGTGAAAGCATTGCCCTGCTGGCTGAGTGCAGTTAATTCACTGCCACTGGGGTTTAATGGTGATTAATTAAACATCACTCATGTATATTATCTTTGTATAATGATGTGTGCACTGAAAGCGTTGAGTAGCCCCGACTGCCGGAGTGCATGTTTGTGAGCAAAACAGCATCATATATAGATTGTAGAGACGCACATCAAGTTTATAATAAAAATGTTCACTGCCACTATCGGGTGAGGGTGTAATATTCTGTGCTAAATATTAATTATAAGGCAGAAAATATCTATACCATGTAATATGAATGTCATATCAATAATATTTATAGTATATTTATAGTGCAGTGAAAGCGTTCCCCCTGCCGGTTGAGCCCTGTTTATGCAGTAGTAGTCAGGCATCATGGCGTTAGCGGCGGTAGCCAAGCGCTGTGCATCCTCTGCAGTTTTCAGTAGATCTTTGTCATTACCAGAGCTCAGATCAGCCTGCTCTTATCATAAAAAGGTACGTGTCTCTCTTTTCTTATTGCCTACCATGTCACGAGAATTGATCCATGATTCATTAAGTTGTAGTTATACACAACTTTCAGCGTGGTTGCTAGCTAAGCTAGCATTAGATAACTGCGCATGTAAACAAAACAGGCAGAACATTGTACATGTCCAACAGTATTTTCCGCAGTCTGTTTGAGTATAAAACACATGTCACCGGCTGATCTATGAGATAAAATTACTTTAATCCATATTTACAGTTAATTTCATAATCCACTTGTGTAACTGTCCTTCAAGCTCATCAGTGATGTCTTTCAGTATCTTAACTGTGCTACAGGTGAATAAACCTATATTTTTGTATGCTGACAGTTTTGTAAGTACACATAAAAATTTAAATAAGTGATTTACTTATAAAGATTAATTATCTGTAATGTTATTAAGGTCACTATCATTATCTATCAAGGGCACATTTCCTTTTGGTGCTCTTTTGCATACTTTGATGAATGTATTTGAAGTTAAATAGGATCAGGATGTGGTTATTTGTTTTCATATGTCTTACATGTCATAGTTTTTTTTCTCTCAAGGTGGTGGACCACTATGAAAACCCCAGAAATGTTGGTTCCCTGGACAAAAATGCCAAAAATGTAGGCACTGGTTTGGTAGGCGCACCTGCATGCGGGGATGTTATGAAACTACAGGTAAGACATTTTTGCTTTTAAATTCCAATATGTATATGTGTGTGTATATATATATATATATATATATATATACATGTACGCACACACTCTATTTACATTCTATACCATGTAATATGAATGTCATATCAATAATATTTATAGTATATTTATAGTGCAGTGAAAGCGTTCCCCCTGCCGGTTGAGCCCTGTTTATGCAGTAGTAGTCAGGCATCAACATGGCGTTAGCGGCGGTAGCCAAGCGCTGTGCATCCTCTGCAGTTTTCAGTAGATCTTTGTCATTACCAGAGCTCAGATCAGCCTGCTCTTATCATAAAAAGGTTCGTGTCTCTTTTTTCTTATTGCCTACCATGTCACGAGAATTGATC
This sequence comes from Sinocyclocheilus grahami, assembly GCF_001515645.1. Taxonomy (NCBI): domain Eukaryota; kingdom Metazoa; phylum Chordata; class Actinopteri; order Cypriniformes; family Cyprinidae; genus Sinocyclocheilus; species Sinocyclocheilus grahami. The sequence continues at coordinate 1,194,280 of NW_015505390.1, read as the reverse complement.
CATGATTCATTAAGTTGTAGTTATACACAACTTTCAGCGTGGTTGCTAGCTAAGCTAGCATTAGATAACTGCGCATGTAAACAAAACGGGCAGAACATTGTACATGTCCAACAGTATTTTCCGCAGTCTGTTTGAGTATAAAACACATGTCATCGGCTGATCTATGAGATAAAATTACTTTAATCCATATTTACTGTTAATTTCATAATCCACTTGTGTAACTGTCCTTCAAGCTCATCAGTGATGTCTTTCAGTATCTTAACTGTGCCACAGGTGAATAAACCTATATTTTTGTATGCTGACAGTTTTGTAAGTACACATAAAAATGTAAATAAGCGATTTACTTATAAAGAGTAATTGTCTGTAATGTTATTAAGGTCACTATCATTATCTATCAAGGGCACATTTACTTTTGGTGCTCTTTTGCATACTTTGATGAATGTATTTGAAGTTAAATAGGATCAGGATGTGGTTATTTGTTTTCATATGTCTTACATGTCATAGTTTTTTTTCTCTCAAGGTGGTGGACCACTATGAAAACCCCAGAAATGTTGGTTCCCTGGACAAAAATGCCAAAAATGTAGGCACTGGTTTGGTAGGCGCACCTGCATGCGGGGATGTTATGAAACTACAGGTAAGACATTTTTGCTTTTAAATTCCAGTATGTATATGTGCACACACTCTATTTACAACAGTAACTTTGTTTTGTTGTCAACCTGTCTGACAGATTCAGGTGGATGAAAATGGCAAGATAGTAGACGCCAGATTTAAAACATTTGGCTGTGGCTCAGCCATTGCTTCCAGCTCACTGGCCACAGAGTGGGTGAAGGGAAAATCTGTGAGTCAGTGTGATTCAGACCATTGTATGAATTCACAGTGTGATCAGATTATCTTAATGTGCTCCATATTTGTTCTCAAGTGTTCCTACCAACATTTCAATGTTCTCTTTTCCATGTACAGATTGACGAAGCCCTGAAAATAAAAAATACTGAGATTGCCAAAGAACTTTGTCTACCACCAGTCAAACTTCAATCGCCGGATCGGCTTTCACCGTGGACAAAGTGGAGTCCAGCCCGGGGTCGTCACATGTGGTTGCTGCTCCTTCGTTGAATCCGCCGGGCGCGCCGTTCTCGACCCCGCCGCCTCTGCTCACTCTAGCCCGGCCTCAGCTCACTTTAAGCCGCGTTAAGCTTCCAAAAGAGGACACGACTTACCATGTGATATTTCAGTTTTTCTTTTTTAATAAATCTGCAAAAATGTCAGCAATTCTGTGTTTTTCTGTCAATATGGGGTGCTGTGTGTACATTAATGAGGAAAAAAAATTAACTTAAATGATTTTAGCAAATGGTTGCAATATAACAAAGACTGAAAAATTTAAGGGGGTCTGAATACTTTCCGTACCCACTGTATATGTTTTATTTTTTATTTTTTCTCATTGATAAGAAATGTTTCTTGAGCACCAAATCTGCATATTACAATGATTTATGAAAGAATCATGTAGCACTGAAGACTGGAGTAACGGCTGCTGAAATTGTGAAATAGTTGTATGTTTTACGGCATATTTGATCAAATAAATGTAGCCTTGGTGCTTTTTTTTTTAATTCACACAATGGAAAGTATGTAATTTCTGTGCAAAAGCTCAATTCTTTCTGGGCAAATGTGGGAAGCATCTATTTTATGTACATTTGCAATGATAACATGTTATATTCAGACTGTGATAATCTCCAACATCACTCTGTAAACGATATAGCGCTAACTGAACCACAGACAGGAATAGACCATATTCTGCCAAGCCTAACTAATGTCTCAACATTGATTAAATATAACATTACAACATCTTCACACATGCAAAAAAACAACAATTACAATATAAATGTTCCACTGATTAAATAAAAGACGTGGAATGTTCATTATTGTACAACAAAGCATAAAATGGCACTTCAAAGCCAGGCATCAGATTACTGAATTTATTTCAGATTACTGAAACTCCCTAGAAAACTGATAAACCTGCACCAGATATACTGTGGATTTTTTTTGACAGTGCAAACCATTCAAGAGCTGGGTTTGTGTCAAACCTGAGCACTGACTTCATGTTTGAGAGTAAAAAACTCTGTGATCATCAATAAAGCGCTGGTTCCCAGTGCATACAGAAAGATTTCAACTTCTAAAGAGGGCCTTCGGTATCAGGTAGAAAACTGTTTAGAGTGAGATTATCTCCATCAGGATCTCCATCCTCAGTATTCGGGATCAATGCTCCATTACTTTTGGGATGTCGTCTTGGCTTTGGAACAGGGTGATCGGTATCATTCATCAGGGCAGATATGCAGACCATCTCAGTCTCCTGGAGAAGCTGCGCCTTGTGCCTGTATCTGTATCCCGAGAGTTTCGTAGCCAAGCAGATGGTGCTAATGATAAAGATGGTTGTCAATGCTGCCATCGAGGCGATTGCGATGAGGCAACGGCTCACAAGTCCGTCCCCTTGAGAAGAGGCAGTGGAACATGAGTGGGACATTGCTGTGGTTGATTTTTTGGTGGCTGTTGAGGTAACTTCAGTAGTATGTCCTTTTGCATCTGTGGACATTCTTCTTGTCGCTGCTGTCATGTGCTTCTCCGTTACCTTAAATGTGGGGGAAGAACTTCCTGCATGTGAAATGTGTCCAGTACTAATATTTATTTTGGGAAGTTGGGTGTGAAAAGTACTCTCATTATCTGTTGGCCGGTGAACTGTCAGGTTCTCGGTTCCTGCAGAGTAGTTTTGTTGGGTGTGGTTAAAATCTGGGGTATGAAGGTAATCTGTAGATGCTGAGACCTTTAAATCAGGTTTTAAAGTTTTCACCTCAACTGTCTGTAACGTACTCGAAGCAATCAAAGTTTCCACAGTGGTGCTTCTTGCATTCTCAACTTCAGCTACGGTTGCTGTACTCTGTGTGTCTTTGGTGTTTATCGATGTCACATTGTGACTAATTTCCCTTTTTATCCTAAGAGGTCTTGACTTGACTGAACTGCTCAAAGTCAGCAGGAAAACAAGAACTGGTAAACACCCAAATCCGTTAGTCACCATTGCCATCTGCACAAAAAGGACAGAGAATGTTGCAATAATGCTTTAGATGCACAAAACATTTTCACACGCAAAAAAAAGCACATTTATAAACTGTATGGTTATTCCTCTCTAGTATATTCAGTGGAGAGGAACTTTAAGACAATGAGAACGGAGCGTAAACTGAGGTCTAGCAACAGTGAAAGAACAAAACACCTAATTGTTACATACTAACGGCTTGCTCGTACTTTAACAAGCTCATGTGGCAGGTTGAGTTTGTGAATATAGCATGTGGTTACACCATTTACTTCCTTTTAGCTGACAAATTGTCGTTTTACAGTTATCAACACTTTACTACTCAATTTAAAATATATTACGATTACAGTCACGGTAACACTTCATGAACTCTTTAACAATTTACATGCAGATTCAGTCATGTACACTCTACAGTTGATGAATTTCAAAAATCACCACACCACATAAACCTAAATTCTGATTTAAGACACAAAATTTGTTAAGACAAAATTCAAATAAAAAACAAAACTACGTACCATCCGTTTCTACTGTTGAATGGGTGTTGATCTGGAGTTCAATGGAATGTTAGGCCCCCTCACACGCTCACAATGCTGTCTCAAAACCTACTCGCTGCAAAAATACAGGAAGTCAAACCTCATGAAGCGTCAGGCTAAAGCTGAGGTTCTCAAACTCTGACGCAAACACAAATGAGCAAGACGAGACTTAAATATCACATCTTAGTTCCCTAAAACACTAAGTTAGAGCTTGTAACCAACTACACTTCCACAAAGAGAGGTTTACTAATTTGAGGAAAAAAAAGAGACAAAGGCCAAAAATTCTGTTTATTTTTTTATTTTCTGGTAATCAGTAAGACTCTTTATACTTGAAGCAGATGAATGAACAAAAATGGAACAGTCATGCGCAAAATTGAATTTCTAGTTCTCCTTCCTTTCAATTCTAATTTCATGTTATCATTGGAAACATTAAAGGCTCACAGTGTGCATATTGAGGGAAAATGGGAAATTTATTTAAAATCATCTGAAAATCCAAATGATGGACAAACACCTTCCTACAGCCAAAGAAAACATGTAAAGGAAAACTAAAAAAGAAAAAAAGAAAACATATTTACAAAGCATCTAAGCAAATCACTTACATCCAGCCTTCTTCCTGCATTATCATTTCAACCTTCATAAATCCCTTTTCACTTCAATCATTCACTCATTTGAAACCACACACTCGAGGCTGCATCACAGATGCCTCCTGAGGCCACTTAAACACTCAATATGGAACCATCACACCTCCTGAAGTTGATCCAGCTTGGCACATCTGTGCCCATAAACACGGCCCCTACATTTTCAAACCCTTCACTTTAAAACTTCACCAAAAACGAGAGAAAGCAAAAGAGTGAGAATGACATCAGAGGTATTGAGTTGTTGCTGTTGATGCAAACAGATCTGTTTCAAATGAAATTCTTGTAGGTCAGGTGATGGTTCTGAGGTGAGAAGATGGTGGCTATTTTAGGCTAAAAGGCATGCAGAGGAGGGAAGGTGCTTTTCAGAACCTATGAAAGAGGCACTAGGCAGTGATGCAAACAGAAATGAGATATGTAGAAGCATCAAAATGAAAACCACAAGAGAACGCTCTGACGAAGGATGTAGCCAAAGCAATCTGAACAACAGAATCACAGTTTCCTCTCTTATTGGCATGACCAGTACATAACCAAACAAAAAAAGCCACTTGCCATCAACTCAAACATTTGTGAAATCATCATCTAGACGTGAGCTGCCTCTTGAGAGAATTGGTTCTGCTTGGTTAGGAGAGCAAGGTAGACTTAGAACTTAGGAAAAGGAAGTTAATCATGACTCACTATTTTGCTGGTAGTCACAGTCTAAAATGCACAGCAAAAGTATGTACAGACAAAGCTGTTGAGACTCAAACAAACTTGGTTTCTGAGACAGTGTGGACGGCACAACTCAAGATGAGGTTTGTAGGAATTCATGAGAAAGCAAAGCAAACCTAACAGTGTTCCTTAGACCTGGATGACATCCGAATAGAACAAAGTCAGGGTCAACGCTATCAAGCCGGTAAAGCAATCTATGGGCGTTATCTTGTTCTGAGTTTATATCATCATGTTTTGGGACGTGAAACTAGAAGCTGAGACTTTCTAGAGTTTACCAAATGAGACCCACACAGTTTCTGGCTTCACTCAGGCTTCAAACAGAATAAGACTGAAGAAAAGTTCAGATACGTGGAAACAAGAAAGGGGAAAAACTGACTCAATTTGCTTGTATTACCATTACGATGAGTAACTTTTGCCAACAAGAAAGTGTTTGGAGTTGTGAGCAGAGTACACATTGGTTGTGTTCATGGCAACCACCAGAACCACAATTATTTTTATTATTTTGCTAATTAATATCTTAATACTTTTACATTGGTACCTGTTTAACAAAAAGTCCTTTAGTGGAATATTTTAGTGCACCTGTATTGTTTTCCAGTACTGGTTTGTAAACTTTTTCAACTCCACGTTTGCCAGGTTTTTCATTTTATATTTTATTCTCTAGAAAGACACGTATAACAATGATGAATGGTTCCAATGATTTCCCCTCCTTGCATTACTAGCATATTGCTTTGTCCCTTATAAGAAATGAAAATCTAATCAAATACTGTCAGGGAGGTGCATAACTCCTCTATAAATTTGGCAACTCAGAGGGCGAGAGGGGAACTGCAATACTGATGGCTACTTCAAACTTTGAGCTCATCAAGTTCATGTAACTGCTTCAGGATGCAATCTTTTGGTTCACAATTTTAATAAGAAAAACAAAATTCTTAAGACCTTTCAAGAACACCAAATAAAACACAGCTGTTGCAGAAAGATTTGGAGTGAGATTGAGTAAAAAGCTAAACGGGTCAAATTTTGAGAAACTGAAGGAGTTTCTTGCTTTCAAAATGGCCATGAGGTATAAACAGGTTTTAGGGATTGCAAAAAAAAAGGAAGAAGAAAAAAAACATTTTGGAATGTTGGTTGGAGTCTTTTCAAGGCAGGTTTCAGACGGAACGCTGTCATGGTGATTGGCAGTGACGGGTCCCGCCCACCTGGCCAATGGGATATCCTGAATAGAAGGGGAAGGAATTTCAGGGTCCTTTTAGATGTCCATTTTAGACAACTGCTGCTCAAGTTTGGCAATTCTTTTTTCCTGACTGCTGACCAGCTCTCTGAGCGATTTCATTTCTTTCAAAACTTCATCCAGCTTAGCTTCACTTTTCTGTTCAGGAAGAAAAAGTAGGAGACAAAAGTTAAGGACAATGAGTGCCAATAAATGTGAGTTATGAGTTATTAGTCATAACTGATATTAAAAGTTTCTTTTTTTTTTTTCAAATTATTTTTGGAGACCAGAATTGGAAAACTAAGTGTGTGTGTGTGTGTTACACATATATACATATACACATACATACATACATATATACATATATACATATACATATATACACACACACATACATACACATTTATTATAAAAAATATATCATAAAATATCACTTACAACAAATCAACAGCCCATATGCCAGTGTTATATTAGTATTATTTATTTACTATTATAGTATATATTAATATTTTAAATAAGTTTTTATATATATTTTCAAGTTGTCATTTTAGTTTTTGTAATTCTGGTTGTTTTTTTATATTTCTATTCAGCTCTCATTTATTTTTATTTCAGCTTTAATTTTAGTACTTCAGCTTATTTTTTTTAAATTAGTTGCCAAGGCAACATGTCCATTTTTTCCCCTTTTCCCTTTACCTATTTCAACTATTTAAAAATTAATGAAAATCTTTTTTTAATAGTGCACTAATGCAACACTGCATATGCAAATAATTAAGATGCAAACTATAGCATAATCTTTAGGTGTGATAAATAGCAGCTAACATAGGCGTGTCTGAAGGGCAGTGTGATTGCAGCCCTGAGCGGGGAGAGCTGGGTAAAGAGGGCGGGACACACATGTGCTGTTGCTGTCATGTGGTTAAGCAGGCATGTGGTTGGGGGTTGGGTCTGCTGTAGAACATCCTTAAAACTATAAAAACACTATATATGAGCCAAAAAGAGAAGCTGGCCTTGAACAATACAATCATTTAGCTGCATGTAGGTCACACTGAACCACGGTGCAATTTACAAGTAAAGAAATTGTGTTTATATATTTTTCAGGGAACTTAGAGAATGGAGATTTGAGAGGAAAAAGTGCATAGGAAAGCAAACTGTAATGCTGTAGGATGATAATCCAGACAGCAAAAATAGATAAGTAAACAAGTCCCACTCACAATAGATGGTGTGGAGGTGGCAGTCTTGATGGCAGGGGTGGTATTCTCTGTATTCTTGCTTAGCTTGTTGTCTAGGATGTTCTTCTTGACCACTTTGAGATCACGGTTCTTGCCTGGGATGTATCCATGTTTCAGGGATATCAGGATAGGGTCTCCATTCTTCCCTTCAAACCATTCCTCGGCCTCCAGGGGGGCCTCCGGACCCGCAGTGTCAGGGTAAAGGTCATCCTGGAACAAGTCCGACTGATGGAAGGAAGAGTGTTATAAGTTGTTAAGATATGCAGTAGATGAATCATGCAAATCATTCAATCAATCATGCAAAAGATGCAGAGTTCAGTTACTTGGTGTCAAAGCTGTTTTCTCAATTTATTTCTGTTGATCATTCTTTTGTGGCTAGTGAAAATGTTGTCCACGTATTTTTATATATTTTCTGGAAACAATATTTATATTTTTCAACAAATACACTACCATTCAAAAGCTTGTTGTCAGTAAGGTTTTAGAATTTTTTTTTAATATGGCTAGTGAAAATTTTGGAGCACTGACCCTTAACTATCTTATACTGGTCCTGGGTCCGAGGGTTATTCTTATTATTGAACCCTTATAGGGACACAAACATAAATAAAGAAGGTGACGTGAACAAGGCTTTCTATTTTGGACACTGATTCCTCCAGCATTGTTGCCTAGGTGCCGTGGTAAACAGTTAACGGCAGTACTCACGGTCGTACAAGTTGGTTTGAACATACTGCGGTTTAAAGCCAAATAATAAAATGTGATTAAAGACCTGTAGTGGAGGAGTAGTATAAAATTAATCAAACCCAGTGTGAAAACCACCTGAATGAGTTTCAAAACAGGGTCTGGTAAACTAATAGAACAGCTCTTTGACAATACCAGAAAACAGAAGCCAAAGCAGGAAGTTGTGGCTCAGAATATACAGTCCAGGGTGCAGGGCTACTGTACTCTTAAAAACAAAATAGCAAAACAATTCAAAAGGCTCACTTTTCTTGGCACGGTCATGATGATAGGTTCACACTTTCTCTCGTGCAGTTTGTAAAACCTGAGAACACACACAAGCACACAAGTCTATTAGAACATTTCAGGAGGGCAGCAGACGTTAGTGCAGGACTCATTTGGGAAGTCAAAACATAACAGGGTGTGAGATGGGGAAAATACCAGCATAAGGTGTGAGACGGGGAAAATACCAACATACAAAAATAACACACCAAGCAATTATGCATGAGCCTTAGATGCCCATAAAATGGAACCCTCTATTCATGCATCAGTCCTCGTTTATAAATCTTATTCTGAAGGATCCAGTAGCCCTTTGTTAAACATGTCTAGTGCTGCCCTCTTTTGGGTGGACTGGGATTCTATTCCCTGCATGCACTGGTGTAGACATATAGCACTACAAACTATATATTAAAAATCTCAGCAGTTTATGAAAAACTAGCAAAACCTAGACTAAATTAACTACATTAAATATAAACAATCAAAAAAGGATGGGGGAAAAAAAACTTGCAAAGAAACATCTGGGTATATACACAGTGGTGTGAAAAGTTAATATGCAATGTGTGTGTGTGTATGCATGTGTGCGTATATATATATATATATATATATATATATATACCCCCCCCCATTTACCCCTCTATTTATCATCATAATTTTTATAGTAAAGAAAACCATCCCGTCTAGTTACAATTATTTATTACTTTTTTATCATTTATTTATTTTATTTAAATCCGTATATAAGTAAAACACATACAATGTGGATATATTACATGGTCTTAAAAATAGGATAAAATAAAAATAAACCATTTATTTTTGGGGTGAAATATGACCTGGTCATATTCCTGACATGTTGCATGAGATTCTACCACGTACTACCATCAGCTAAATGATTATTGTTGCTATACCTTGCGATCTCACACTTGTTGACATCCAGTCCTCTCTTGGGCATGTATCCCATGCCCCTCTGAGGCTCCTTGGTGGTAAAGGTGCTGAGGTAATGGACAAAAGGAGCTTCATCTGTGATCTCAAAGTAACGGATGCTGCTGTCACCCTATTAGAGACAAAACATCAGTCAGACACTAAAACCCTACCATCGTACCACTTGCAATAAATAAACAGAATGCAACATAATAAATACTAAATATCCAGGTGTACATTACCGTTCAAAAGTTTGAGGTCAGTAAGATATTTTAATAAGCTCACCTTGCATTTATTTGACCAAAAATGCTGTAAAAACAGTAACACTGTAAAATACTGTTACAATTTCATTTTTTTCTATTTTAAAGGGGTGGTTCACAGTTTTTTTCTAGGCTTGATTGTGTTTATGGGGTGCAGTCTAACATGTGTTAATGCTTTGTTTAAAAAATAAAAAACGCATTATTTTTCACATAATTTACTTTTATTCCACACTGCTCTGTCCCTTCTCTGAGAAACGCGCTGATCATTTCCTGCTTTTATGAAGCCCCGCCCTCAGAAATAGGCGATGGGCTCTGATTGGTTAGCTAGCACAGTGTGTTGTGATTGGCTAAACCGCCTCTAGTGCGCGTCTAAACGATGCGAGGAACAGTATTAAGACTGCTGCTTTAGAACATTGATTTTGAAACTTGTGAATCCATTAGAATCGTTAGAAGACAGAATCGCGATTCATATATGAATAGATAATTACGTGCACCCCTAGTTTTCTCTTCCTCTTCTCTAAAGCAGCGCAGCATGGCCTCGCCCCCTTTGCTGCCTTTTCCCGAGGGCGGGGTTTATCTGGGTTTGTGATGTCACGAACCCGGGAAGTAACTCGTTGTAGTCCCTACCAGCCGTTTTTGTAAGCATTAAACTTTTAAAAGACGACTTTTAAATTGAACTTTCAGCTTCGTAACTTTGCAGATATTGTTTATGCTCAAACAGCAACATTACACACTAACTAACGTTAAAAAA
>NW_015505390.1:1161008-1183329 GCF_001515645.1 Sinocyclocheilus grahami | reverse complement strand
TATATATATATATATATATATATATATGTGTGTGTGTGTGTGTGTATGTGTGTGTATATATATATATATATATATATATATATATACCCCCCCCCATTTACCCCTCTATTTATCATCATAATTTTTATAGTAAAGAAAACCATCCCGTCTAGTTACAATTATTTATTACTTTTTTATCATTTATTTATTTTATTTAAATCCGTATATAAGTAAAACACATACAATGTGGATATATTACATGGTCTTAAAAATAGGATAAAATAAAAATAAACCATTTATTTTTGGGGTGAAATATGACCTGGTCATATTCCTGACATGTTGCATGAGATTCTACCACGTACTACCATCAGCTAAATGATTATTGTTGCTATACCTTGCGATCTCACACTTGTTGACATCCAGTCCTCTCTTGGGCATGTATCCCATGCCCCTCTGAGGCTCCTTGGTGGTAAAGGTGCTGAGGTAATGGACAAAAGGAGCTTCATCTGTGATCTCAAAGTAACGGATGCTGCTGTCACCCTATTAGAGACAAAACATCAGTCAGACACTAAAACCCTACCATCGTACCACTTGCAATAAATAAACAGAATGCAACATAATAAATACTAAATATCCAGGTGTACATTACCGTTCAAAAGTTTGAGGTCAGTAAGATATTTTAATAAGCTCACCTTGCATTTATTTGACCAAAAATGCTGTAAAAACAGTAACACTGTAAAATACTGTTACAATTTCATTTTTTTCTATTTTAAAGGGGTGGTTCACAGTTTTTTTCTAGGCTTGATTGTGTTTATGGGGTGCAGTCTAACATGTGTTAATGCTTTGTTTAAAAAATAAAAAACGCATTATTTTTCACATAATTTACTTTTATTCCACACTGCTCTGTCCCTTCTCTGAGAAACGCGCTGATCATTTCCTGCTTTTATGAAGCCCCGCCCTCAGAAATAGGCGATGGGCTCTGATTGGTTAGCTAGCACAGTGTGTTGTGATTGGCTAAACCGCCTCTAGTGCGCGTCTAAACGATGCGAGGAACAGTATTAAGACTGCTGCTTTAGAACATTGATTTTGAAACTTGTGAATCCATTAGAATCGTTAGAAGACAGAATCGCGATTCATATATGAATAGATAATTACGTGCACCCCTAGTTTTCTCTTCCTCTTCTCTAAAGCAGCGCAGCATGGCCTCGCCCCCTTTGCTGCCTTTTCCCGAGGGCGGGGTTTATCTGGGTTTGTGATGTCACGAACCCGGGAAGTAACTCGTTGTAGTCCCTACCAGCCGTTTTTGTAAGCATTAAACTTTTAAAAGACGACTTTTAAATTGAACTTTCAGCTTCGTAACTTTGCAGATATTGTTTATGCTCAAACAGCAACATTACACACTAACTAACGTTAAAAAAAGTGAAATCACAATCAACCACCCCTTTAATATATTTCAAAATGAAATTTATTCCTGTGATGGCAAAGCTGAATTTTTAGCATAATTACTCCAGTCTTCAGTGTCACACGATCTTTCAGAATTAATTCTAATATGCTGATTTGGTGCTCAAGAAACAGTCCTTATTAATATCAATGTTGAAAACAACTGTACTGCTTAATTTTTTGGTGTCCTTTGTTTTGCTTTTTTCAAATAGAAATTCCAAAATAATTGCATTTATTTGAAACAGAAATGTTATATTGTAAATGTCTCTACTGTCACTTTTGACAGCTACCCCAGACTTTTAAACGGTAATGTATGTGCTGCGTTTACCTTCCCACACAGGTAGACCACATTAGTATCGGGATCATAGAAGGGCAGGAGGACTCCATTACTGGTGTCCATCTCATGGACAGAAACTGGCTCCTCCATATTCTCCTGACAGACAGACAGAGCAAATATATTGTCTAAATATATTGAAAAGGACAATTATATGTCACTTCCATCAGAAACTGCAACTAAAAGTTATTTTCTTAATCTGGAAAACATAAGAAATATCAAAGTTAGGCAAGCCTAAAGTGTATCTGTTTGCATTTATTTATGAGCAGGTGTTAGGATGAAATTTGTCTACGGTTTCCATGGCAACTTACCGGATCCCAGAGGGCGAGTTGTCTCTCGCTCATGCGGCTAAAACCAGTGGTGAACACTTTGCCGTCAGACAGGAAAATAGCTCTTATGGGCCTGGCACCCTCATGGGCCTTGTCCTTCTCCTGTCAGCGAGGCACACCATAATACATCACAATACTGCTCACATTCACTCAAAACCGAGCAGCCGAATGCTTTTCACACATCAACATACAGCACTTCAACTGACAGAGAAAAGCCAGAGAAACATGTCAATCCATGTAATTCAGAAACTATTATATTCAGAGTTAACAAATAAAATCTATAAACACTACCTGTCCATTTGCTTCAGAAAAGCAAGCACTCACCGCAACGATCTCCTCCTTGCGCGGGTCGATCACACGGACCTTCTTGTCCTTGCATGCAGTGCAGATGAGACTGCCGTTGCGGTTCCAGCAGACGCTGAAGATGATGTCAGGGTGCATATCCTCAAGGGTGATTATGGCTTCCCCCGTCCCCACATTCCAGATGATAATCACATTATCACAGCCTGCAGAAAAACCCAAAAGAAAATGGGGAAATAATCACGTTTGAATGTTAAAGAAGCTATTTATTAGACAGCAGCTTCAGCTGCTTTTTCCATTGAAGCTATTTTGACAGATACTGATAAAGGCAACTGGATGAGTGTCAAAACATTAAAAACACAAACACGAAACGTTTCTATCAAATGTCCTTCTCCCTGACGGATCAGGTGAGGCTTCTCACCTGCGCTGAGCAGGATGTTGCGGGCGGTGGGATGCCAGGTAATGATTCCCACTCTCTTAGAATGACCCTCCAGCACCACCACTGGCTCTGGCATAGAGGTCACCAATCCATTCTCTGGGATCTGCCACACCTGAAAACAACAAAAAAATATTAATGTTCAAATATTCAATTTATCTAAAATATTACTGAAGTGCAAGTATACATGGAAATGAAGTATATCGTTAAACAAGCCTAAAACCATTACAACATCACTTTCGGCAAATTAAATAATGCTGAAATAAAAATACATAAATATTAAATGAAAAAATTAGACGTAAAAATGTAAAATTAAAGAAAATTAGAAATGTTGCCTTGGCAACTAACTTGAAGTTGAAGTACTATATTACTAAAAACTAAAACAAATGAAAATAAAAGCTAAACAGAAATATTAAACAAATAATAAATGACATAACTAACTTACTAAAATAAAAACTGAAATATAAAAATAAATGCCAATTTAAAATTAATAAATACCAAATAGCATATAAATAACACTGAAACAAAAATAGTTGCTAAAATGAATCATATTGTGAACCAAATATTTTATTAAACAAAATCACCTTGTTTAACTTCTATACTTAATTCATTTGCCAGGAGGTCGCAAATATCAGATGAAAAACTGAAAAAAATTTTTTTTAATAAAAATAAAATGTTAGAAATGTTGTATTGGCAATTAACCGGAAAAAAGTTAAACAAAACTGAAATGGAAATAGAAATAGACAAATAAAAAAACGAATAAAATGACAAAAGCACACAACTAAATTACTAAAATTTTAAATATAAATATCAAAATGCTAATTCAAAATATAAAAAATACCACCTGCATATAAATAACAGTAATTTAAACAATTACGTTTAACTCAGTGTTGTTTTAACTACATTATGATGGAATCTGATTAAACTATTTTGTTTCACTTTACATTGATTTATTAATTTTGAAGTTACATTCATTTTCACTCGTTTCATTAATTTTACTGAAGGTGGCAGCAGAGGGCAAATAATGGAGTCCAGCAGAGTTTTGATTTTAAACGATTAAAAGTACAGATGTTCTTTCAAATTTTTATGGCAGAAATAGTAATAGTAGTATGCGATTTTTAAGTCAGCCTCTCTCCTTAACTTCCATTCTTCTCAGCTACACATCGATTATTCTCAGCATTTATTACATACATGTATTACATACAACAGCTCTCAGAAACACTTGATTCTGATTGGATAATCACAACATTTTAAGACTAAATATTTCTATATAATAGACTGTGTAATAGACTGGATGAGTGTACATTATTCCCTCACATAGCCACCGCAAAACCTGTTTAATGTAATTATCATCATCATCCCCTAAACACATCATAGGTAACTAATGAAATTGCCCTCCAGCATGTCTATACTTCAATGTAATTCAGATTTCATGAATCTAAGAATGTAGGGCAAAAAACAAACAAACAAAAACACATAGGAATCATCAACTTTTCAGGACTCTGTATTCCCCAAGAGAGGACAAGAGACAGTGTCCTGTTAAACTCAACACTCATCACACGTACACAAGCACTAGAGTTGCTGTTTTTTCTGCACACTGGCCAAACAAGGGCTAGTAGCATGATAAATAGACCCAGAGCCAGCCAGACTGACCTCAGAACTATAAAATAGTAACTGCTGATTCAATGACTTCAGGCTGGGCTTAAACTAATCTAAAACAGTCCAGAAGAGCAAGCCTTCAGTTATGCTGTGATCCGATCTACTGCCGTTCACATGAGTCATGGGGCAGACTTTGCCAGCCACACATGGACTCAATGGCTGGGTGGAGATGTGATGCCGGCTATTCAAGGAAACTTTATCTACAAATGGTCATATCCACCCATAAAAAAAACAAGCTTTAGAATAACTGCAGGGGTTTAGCAAGGGTTGTACTACATAAAATAAATTTCTGTACAGAATCAAAACTTGCTGCTACTCAACAGTTAAGTTGGTGTCAAATTAAGTGTAGAAGAAATGCTTATGATTAGGGGTTCAAAAACGCATTAAGGTGTATAATTCTGACAATTAACACATCACATTGCATTGATTACAGAATAAAAAATAAAAAAAAAGTGAGGTGACATGTGGCCAAGTATGGTGACCCATACTCGGAATTAGTGCTCAACTTTTCAGGACTCTGTATTCCCCAAGAGAGGACAAGAGACAGTGTCCTGTTAAACTCAACACTCATCACACGTACACAAGCACTAGAGTTGCTGTTTTTTCTGCACACTGGCCAAACAAGGGCTAGTAGCATGATAAATAGACCCAGAGCCAGCCAGACTGACCTCAGAACTATAAAATAGTAACTGCTGATTCAATGACTTCAGGCTGGGCTTAAACTAATCTAAAACAGTCCAGAAGAGCAAGCCTTCAGTTATGCTGTGATCCGATCTACTGCCGTTCACATGAGTCATGGGGCAGACTTTGCCAGCCACACATGGACTCAATGGCTGGGTGGAGATGTGATGCCGGCTATTCAAGGAAACTTTATCTACAAATGGTCATATCCACCCATAAAAAAACAAGCTTTAGAATAACTGCAGGGGTTTAGCAAGGGTTGTACTACATAAAATAAATTTCTGTACAGAATCAAAACTTGCTGCTACTCAACAGTTAAGTCGGTGTCAAATTAAGTGTAGAAGAAATGCTTATGATTAGGGGTTCAAAAACGCATTAAGGTGTATAATTCTGACAATTAACACATCACATTGCATTGATTACAGAATAAAAAATAAAAAAAAAGTGAGGTGACATGTGGCCAAGTATGGTGACCCATACTCGGAATTAGTGCTCTGCATTTATCCCATCCAAAAAGCGCGTACACACACACACACACACACACACACAGAGCAGTGGGCAGCCATTTTTTTTTGCTGCAGCGTCCGGGGAGCAGTTGGGGGTTCAGTGCCTTGCTCAAGGGCACCTCAGTCATGGTATTGAAGGTGGGAGAGAGCGCTGTGCATTCACTCTCCCCACCTACAATCCCTGCCGGTACGAGACTCGAACCTGCAACCTTTTGGGTTATGAGTCCGACTCTCTAACCATTAGGCCACGACTTCCCCAAATGTAATAGTTAGTTATAATTTATATACATTTATATCATTTATACATGTACTACCAAGTTCGGGATCATTTTTTAAAGAAATTAACACTTTCTAACATTAAATTGATTAACATTAAAAACAAAACATTCTCATTTTCCACTAGGTATTTTCATCTTTTTGGCACGCTCTGCAGCAACTGATCACTAAAGATCTGGGTATACTTCACTTTCTGCATTCCGTTCCGTCTCGCGCACAACCGAGTCCACACAGCTTTCAAAGAATACTCGACCGCGACACACGTGCAATATCACCTACTTGTCTCAACATTCACCTCGTGCCATGATGACAGCAAATGTAAGGAAGGGTGACGTACCATCACGGTGCAGTCTTCAGATCCACTAGCGATGACCTGGTCATTGTGAGGACACCAATCAATGTCCAGAACAGGGCCAGTGTGGCCACATACTGTAGGGTAGGCCTTATCGATACGGCCCGTCTGCAGAGAGAAAACACAAAGACAAATATTAGATTATGAAAGCATTCGGCTCTTTGGGTAAATGAACTGAGCTCTGACAATGCCAGCTCTACTTAACACCAAAACAAACACTAACAGCCTGGCCTGCGCTCATGAAATGAGGGGGGAGAGAAAGCCATTCTTTTCCAAATTGACAAACAATAGCTCATCCGGTCATTCAAACCAACAGCAGAAACATTTACACACGGCAGCGGATTCATAATAAAAACAGATTGCTGGGCTTTTGTTCTCGCAGCTCGGCATTTGAATGCAGACACAGAAATACACGTGCAACGGGCCCTTGACCCTTTCACTCAGAGTGAAAGGTCACAAGGAGGTTTGGGCATCAAGAAAGTGTGAAAAAGCTAAAACAAGACTATTTTGCCACAATTAAAAAAAAATATCTATCTATGATAATTATAAACCACAACAGTTAAATATTAAACGCAAAGATAAACACTAAACAATATATTAATTCTATTTTATTAGACATTTAACTAATATTGGGAATAGAACTATAAATGTAATTGCACATCTTATTTGGTAAATATTTGATTCCTTCCATCAGTTCTTTAAAATGGAAAGTTTAAATGAATCAGTTCAGAGATTTTTTGCATCACAAGTCAAAAATGTTTTATTTATATTTTTAAAAAGGAGGTAAATAACATTGGTGCATATACATAAAATCAACACTGGATAACGAGCCTTATTTATTAATTAATTTAAAAAATATATATATATATTTTTACTGTATTTCAATTTCCAAATATTACTAAGATTTTGTATTTAAAGAGATGTAGACTAGTCCAAAGGCAGCCAGATTTCACCATCACATCCAATGTGACTGTTTACACGCATGTTTGTATATGAAAAACAACAGAAGATTTCCCTCCTCTCCCTTGTACACAGCAAACAAAGAAGCCAAATAAAGGCATGGCTGCGGTCCCATGCCCAGTCAGCTGACTTCTTGATGACATCAGTGCCCTCTGCTCTCCGGGTCACGACCCTTGATCTCTTGCGAGACCACAATCTCTGCACAGGTCTGTGATCATGTGTCGAGAGACGACCACACCCACACTTTTGCACACGCTGCTGCTTTGCCTATGGTGCGATGACATCACAGCAGAAAGCCCAGCCCAGTAAAGCACAACACCCTGGGCTATTCTCAGGCCCGGCCTGTACAAAAAGACACAACCCACCTGTGTGGAAAACCACTCTGTGTACACATTCCTTCTCAAGTCTGGGCATGGTTATAACACAGCCTTACGAAAGAGAAACTATACCTTTCACAGCTATTTGCTAGCTAACCACCCCGTTTCTTTTGAAGTGCGTGTGGTAGTTTCAAATGAGAAGAACGAAAAAGGCACCAAAACAGCATTTCGCAAGAAAAGATCAAAGGTAACTGGAGAGAAAGGAAGACAGAGGAATACGTAAAATGATGTTCTTGAAACAGAGAAAATAATCCAAGAATCACACACAGAGGCCTATTATCAGGAACACCGATTACCAATCACTTCATGAACAGCTAAATAAACATACAGACAGACGGGCTCTCACACACTGATACAGCGCTGCTGCTTGCCAATAAAAACAGAATTCACTTAAAGTTCCTAATTTAAAATCCAGCTGTGGGCAGCAGTCTGTCAACCATCACATGCACCAAAAAAACAACAAACCAAGATACGTGTTTGCATGAGACTAGTGTAAGAGAATCACTGATGCTGTCTGTGTTAGGAAGTTATGGCGATGCAATGCTGGTAAACACGATACGTGCAGAAAGGAGTGTGACCTGTAAATTCAGAATTCATGTGGTATAAAAAAAAATGTTGCCTAACATTTCTGCTTTTTACATTTCTTACTGTAAATGCAATAAAAACATAAAAAACAAATGTAAAAATATAAAATTAATTAATAAATAAATGTACAAATAAAATAAACACTGATGGAATGGAGTCAATCCTTGGGCAGCAGTTGTTTAACCATCACATGCTACAAAACATACCAAGAAAACTGGCTATCCCATGATCTTTTGCACTTCTTTTTTGGCTCGTTTAGTCAGACATGTGGAAGGAAGCGATGGCAGAAAAGACGGGGGAGGTGATATAAGGGCACTATAGTTCTCTCTCGAGAACCTTCCTGTAAACCAAAGCCTCTAAAGGAAGATCAGGATGATGCACACATTTGCCGTTATATTATTGGCATTTGGATTTATGGATCACTGACATCGGAGCAGAAGGTCATCAGTGATCATCTGCTTATGGATTCTAGATCGGCTTGCTTTATTATTTATTAACACATTCAGAGAGAGTATATAAAACTTGTCTATGTGCTTATATATGCAGGCTTGTGATCACAAGGATGAGCAACTTGTAAAAAAAAAACAGAAATGCAGCTATAGAGTGATTACATGATTCTAGATTTTTTGAAAGCCTAGTAAAGATCCTTTATAGAACAAAATTTGTCGGCAAGATGTCTGTATGATGTGTGCATTTTCACAGACGTTGTTAGAGTGCCTGCTCATAAGAAATACAAACAAGTTACAGCAGTTACAGGCAGATATTTTGTTTATTTTATTTTTTGTCTTTGCCATGTTTTGATTGGCCGATTTTATGGTGAAAAAAGTCTGAGATTAATCCAGCATGCATTATGCTGAATTTATATCATGAATATTTTTG
This sequence comes from Sinocyclocheilus grahami, assembly GCF_001515645.1. Lineage (NCBI taxonomy): Eukaryota > Metazoa > Chordata > Actinopteri > Cypriniformes > Cyprinidae > Sinocyclocheilus > Sinocyclocheilus grahami. Next base: position 1,174,236 of record NW_015505390.1, on the reverse strand, counting down.
TTAAATTCATTATAGCTTACTAAAACCGGAGCCATCCAAAACCGCCGTTGCAGTGCAGTTAGTCTAACCTTTTGCGTAGTGAGATCCCTCACCACAAGTAACACAGATCTGCCTTATCTCATACATTCAATAAACCATATTTAAAACAAGCTTCCTCACCTCAACAAAACCAAGTCAGAGAGAGAGAGAGAGAGAGAGAGAGAGAGAGCGAGAGAGAGAGTTACCAGTGAAGAGAGACATGGAAAGGAGGAAATGAAAGAGACAGAAAGACGGGACACACTGTGGAGGTGGCCAACAGAGGCAGAGCCGCTTTCTGCAGTAGCTGAAGCATGTCTGTCTTATCTAGTCAGCATGGAAATTTCCATTTCCTCTGCGAGCCCATGAGGACCCAGAGGCAGCAGACTACAGCTGACCTGACTGAAGCACCCCAGCAGCTGTCCAACCAGACGTCATGTCATTTTACATGAGCCACGCATACAGCCAATCAGGACTGAGAGGGCGGAGCCAACTGTGTGTCAGAATGAGAGGTGCTCAGGGCCAGCAGGTGTATGCAGTTGACTAATACATATGACCTAAATGGAGGAGGGTAGAATAGAGTAAAGAAATGAGGTAGAAAGATCACCAGATAACAGAGATCCTGTGGTTTAACACTCAAACACTTGAAAAATACATTAAATTATTTTAAACACAAAAATGCAATTCATTATGGATGAACAACCTAAAAAATAGTAAAGTACAAATGTGTACAAGTTTATATATAATTATTATTATGATATCTAATTTACTATATTATAAATAAATAAATAAAATAATTAATTAAATCACAAAGTGACTGACTTTTGCCATGTTGATTTATAGACAAATTATAAAATAATACAGTTGTTTCATGTCAAATTCTGTAAAGGATAGAAGAAATGCATTATTTTAAATACAAAATAAATTATTCTGGATGAACAACCTAAAAACAAAATAAAGAGTATAATTATATAAATGATATAATAATAATAATAAACATTTAATTATATGATATTTGTAATGTCATAAATATTATACATTTTTATAAACAATAACAAAACAAATCTCCTAATGACCACAGTGGACTTGACACATCAACCAAAAAAAATTCCTTTCACACTGCCCCTTTTTCTTCTCTGTTCCTATCAAAGAATCTATTGGGTGCAAGCACTGTGCTTCAGCCTATGGAAAGGAAAGAGGAAATGGGTCTGGAAGGCTGACAGGCGGGGAGCTGAGGATGACCATATAAGGTAAAATCTGCAGTCAGCAGCCGCCAGGGCTCAGTCAGTGCAGCAAGAACAGTAGGGGGCTCCTGGAATACAGACTGGGAATCAGAATGACACATCCATGGCCACACACACACACACACACACACACACACACACACACACGTTAAGTTACATCTGTCCATGTGGCAGCACAGGATATATGGAGGTAGACTTTGAGGTAAAGAGACTGAACTCTCACTTCCTTCCTGTGTGCCCCTTTTTCCTGTTTCTCTCTTCTCATCTGTGGTGTTCTGGTTCTCCTGATTTTCCGTAAAGTGACAGCAGGAATCAAATGGGACTGCGCAAGAGCCCAGTTCAGTGGCTGATATCCCAACAAATATGTCCAACATATGGTTGGATCAATACTAAATATTTTAGCTTCAATATGATACTAAATCAATACATAAAGCAGCAAATGAAGCCTCGGGTGACTGATGATATGAAACTAGGGCTGTAGTATGGATTTAATTTCATTAATATCAATTATTTGTAACCTGTTTACTTTCAACTTTTCAGCAACAACCTTTTCCTTAATTTTTCTTGCATATGCAACAAAGATGTTTTTTCCCCCACTGTTTCCCCATGGTCCCCTTATTGTTTATCCAAAAATATTTAATACATGATAACTTTGTTCTGATGATTAAATTCTGTGCAAATGTCATGCGAAAAGTGCTAATCTTTTTTTTTTAATAGCGAAGTTGAACTCATATCAAAATTTATGAACTTCACACTGATACTTAGGGCTGCACAATAATGGTTACACGGTTAAATCACAATTATTTTGCTCAAAAATGAAATCACAATTATTAATCACGGCTTACTGTCATTTAAAAAAAAAAAATTCATCATAATTATTGCACTTTCACATAAGCACAAATCAACTTGCATGGTTTGTGAGAAAGTGAAAGATAACAGATAGGTTGTACTACAATATTATTTGAGCAATTATGCTTAATAAATTGTGAGAAGTAGAAATCATGATCAATATTAAAATATGATTTATCGTGCAGCCCTATCTGAACTGAACCAACATTAAACTGACTTGAGGTGAATAAAGACTTTCTTTATTAAGTTTCCATAATTGATTCTGTTATTTTCCTGTTTATCTCCATAAAGCTGCTTTGACACAATCTGTATTGAATAAAGCACTATAGTAATAAAGGTGACTTGACTTTTTGTGAAACATCACATTAATTGCACATCACATTGGATTAATATACTGCATTGTTTAAAAGTTTGGTGTTGCTAAGATCTTTTATTAAGATAAGTTTTTAAGGCTCACCAAGGCTGCATTTAATTGACCAAAAAACACCAAAAACATTAATATTTAATATTATGAAATATAATTTTTTTTTTAATTAGATTTTAATATATTTGAAAATTTAATTTATTCCTGTGATGGCAAAGCTGAATTTTCAAGAGCCATTACTTAAGTCTTCAGTAGGGATGCTCCGATCAGGATTTTTGCAGCCGATACTGAGTACCGATTTCTTGTCATGGTGATCGGCCGATACTGATGCCGATTCTGATGCTTCAAGCTTTATATAGACCGTTTCATCGGGAGCATGCGCCTGGCCCGAAGTTAACTTCCGGTCTGTGTTTGTTTATCAGTCACTAAATACATGCTCTGGAAGTCTAGTTCCTTGCTACTTCAGGATTTGAGCTCTAAAGGGAAATAGTTGCCAATATTATAACGGAGACTGGTAGCATAAGCGTAAACAGGCAGTTTCCTGTGGAATGGTTAATATTTTGTGCTATAAACTAAATATTAGAGCTGGTCAGGCAGAAGGGATGAAAATTAGTCACCGTGGTCAGTGAGAATGGAAAGCATGAAAATTCAAGATCTGCGGAAGGCTACAGCCATCCATTTCCCACTGCTTCCTTCGTATATTAATGACAGAATACAGCTATGTGAAGGGGGAGGGTGTGGAGAGAAAGACAGACAACATGTGATTAGTTAGACACCTGATGGTCTCTTGAGAGGGAGAGACAATAAGAGTCTGATTCATGCTGCTCTGCCTCCCACACAAAGAATCCAGCCACAGCCCAACTGAAACTCCCCCCAGCCTCACAGGACAGCACTACAGAACGTCACTGCTCCTTACGGAAAAACACACTCGAGTCATACAAATGCCTTCATTGAAGAGTGGGGCATCTCGCCATGACATGCCATGTTCAGGTAAAGATAGAAGGCAGCTCAGTCTATCAAGTAATACATTTAAAAAAAAAGAAGCATCTAAAACAAGCACAGTGAAAGCATGCAATATCTATCTCTGTCCATCAATATATAATAAAATTGAGTGTCAGCAAATGATTTCCACAAAATTAAGGTTAAATGATCACTTGATAATAATTACTTAATTCACTGAAATTATTTGCAAACAACTGCAAAAAAAATAATAAAAAATCCAAATCCAAATCCAATCCAAAAATACTAAAAATAAATGATGGCAAATAACAACAAAATGACCGGTTTTAAAATTCGAATAAATCATTTCATAAATACATTTATATAATATGTGCACAACATTTTGAAGGATATGGTTATTTTTCTTACAAAAACGCATCGATTCGCTACAGGAGAATCGGTTCACCACCCGGAGCCGTATGAGAAACTTTTTTTTATGGATAGGGTGAGTAATTTATGGGCTAATTTACATTTTTGGGTGAACTAACCCTTTAAATGAACAATTAATTGATAATATTTACTTATAATTTGCTAAAATTGTTTTTAAACAAATACAAAAAAAATGCACAGTTCAAAGTACTAAAAGTAATTAATCAATTAATTAAATTTCTGGATAATAACAACAAAATGGCCAGTATTAAAATTCTATATTATTTAGAATAAATAAGATTTCATGAATAAATTTAAAATAAAACACTACAAACTAAAATTAATATTTAATATAACAAAGTGAAAAATTTAAGGGGGTCTGAATACTTTCTGTACCCACTGTATATATATATTACTATTATTGAATTTAGGCTCACAGCATTATAAAGTATGAAATTGTTTATTTATTTTGAGATTTTCTAAATATTTAACAGTGTTATTAAATTATTAGTGTTTTTAAAGATTAAATAAAATTAGTCAAGCCGTTAGATATCATCAAGGATAATCAAAATGTAAAAAAAACAAAAAAAACATGACATGACATGACATGAGCACATGCAATGAAATTAATAATTTCGACTGATGCTGATGTCAAAATAAATAAATATATACAATAGAGGAGAACTACAGGAATGCTGTCTCAGTGTTGACAAATACGGGCCAACTAAATGCCAACCCACCCTGATTATGTCCCAGGGCCTGCTGATATAAGTCTATCACTACCCCTTATCAGGATAGTCCACCAAAAAAAATTAATTCTGTCTTTATTTACTAACCCTCATGTTATTCCAAACCTGTATTACTTTAGAGCATTAAGACAAAATATCTTCTGTTCCACAGAATAAAGTCAATCAAACAGGTTCGGAACGACAAGAGAGTGAGCAAATGATGAATTAAGATAAGCATACTGAAACCCCATCAGCCTCTCTACAACACTGGCCACTTACACTTCGAACACTACCATACAGCTACCACTGCTCCCTGTTGGGAAACAATAGACAGACGCATGGGTGTGAGGATTTTTGGGAATAAAGTGAGGATGAGGAGCTCCCATACTGATTTGAGAAGGGAAACAAAGAGCTGTGCAGGACCTGGCATACGCACAGGGACAATAGCTCCCCCAGAGCCAGCTGTCTGATTGCAGGGGGCTTCTGGGAATGGGGTGGCCTAGGAAAACGGACAATAGACAGATGCATTGCTGCACTGAATCAGAGCAAATACTTAGGGAGGGGTGCAAAGCATTAGAAGAAACAGAAGGTCAGCAGGCAGGACATAACACAGACACAAAGAACCAAAAAAAGACATGTTGCACATAAACTGAAGTGAAGACCCCGATGGTACGTTTCTTTTGAAGACTAAATGTAAAGAATCCTTACAAAAAGCAAGCTATGACGAGCCGTTCCAACTCACAAAACCCACCGATTTCACATACTGCAAGTGTGAAGCTCTGAACTTCTGTAAAAATGCAATATTTAAACAAAACTATGTAATTCTGTAGAATACAAAAGCAGTGACATACAGATTCTTTCACAAAAACCTAGAAAGTCGCAGCAAAAATGTTTAATCCCAGATCATTTTTTCTGTCAATATGGGGTGCTGTGTGTACATTTAATGAGGAAAAAAATTAACTTAAATGATTTTAGCAAATGGCTGCAATATAACAAAGTGAAAAATTTAAGGGGGTCTGAATACTTTCTGTACCCACTGTATATATATATTACTATTATTGAATTTAGGCTCACAGCATTATAAAGTATGAAATTGTTTATTTATTTTGAGATTTTCTAAATATTTAACAGTGTTATTAAATTATTAGTGTTTTTAAAGATTAAATAAAATTAGTCAAGCCGTTAGATATCATCAAGGATAATCAAAATGTAAAAAAAACAAAAAAAACATGACATGACATGACATGAGCACATGCAATGAAATTAATAATTTCGACTGATGCTGATGTCAAAATAAATAAATATATACAATAGAGGAGAACTACAGGAATGCTGTCTCAGTGTTGACAAATACGGGCCAACTAAATGCCAACCCACCCTGATTATGTCCCAGGGCCTGCTGATATAAGTCTATCACTACCCCTTATCAGGATAGTCCACCAAAAAAAATTAATTCTGTCTTTATTTACTAACCCTCATGTTATTCCAAACCTGTATTACTTTAGAGCATTAAGACAAAATATCTTCTGTTCCACAGAATAAAGTCAATCAAACAGGTTCGGAATGACAAGAGAGTGAGCAAATGATGAATTAAGATAAGCATACTGAAACCCCATCAGCCTCTCTACAACACTGGCCACTTACACTTCGAACACTACCATACAGCTACCACTGCTCCCTGTTGGGAAACAATAGACAGACGCATGGGTGTGAGGATTTTTGGGAATAAAGTGAGGATGAGGAGCTCCCATACTGATTTGAGAAGGGAAACAAAGAGCTGTGCAGGACCTGGCATACGCACAGGGACAATAGCTCCCCCAGAGCCAGCTGTCTGATTGCAGGGGGCTTCTGGGAATGGGGTGGCCTAGGAAAACGGACAATAGACAGATGCATTGCTGCACTGAATCAGAGCAAATACTTAGGGAGGGGTGCAAAGCATTAGAAGAAACAGAAGGTCAGCAGGCAGGACATAACACAGACACAAAGAACCAAAAAAAGACATGTTGCACATAAACTGAAGTGAAGACCCCGATGGTACGTTTCTTTTGAAGACTAAATGTAAAGAATTACAAAAAGCAAGCTATGACGAGCCGTTCCAACTCACAAAACCCACCGATTTCACATACTGCAAGTGTGAAGCTCTGAACTTCTGTAAAAATGCAATATTTAAACAAAACTATGTAATTCTGTAGAATACAAAAGCAGTGACATACAGATTCTTTCACAAAAACCTAGAAAGTCGCAGCAAAAATGTTTAATCCCAGATCATTTTAGTCCTACGTCAAAGGAACGGACAGATGGATCAAGCAATCTGCTCAGAGAAAACACAACAGTGAGAATATGACGACAAACTTGATTTATATTCACAGATTAATAAATTCCTCTCACTTGCTTTACGCTTCTGAACATTAGGTTTGGAATGACAAAGGTTGAGTAATACTTGAGTAATCCATCACTTTTTAAGATGACCAGAAACCTGAGCTTTATGAAGGCTTCAAGAACCAACAATAAAACCAATAATGTAAACAGTCATTTGTAACTGTACTCAGTATGCTGAGCTCGTCTGGCCAGCCAGCTGAGCGTTTGAGTGTGACATCATTTACGAGCGGGTGCGCGTGTTGGTGTGTGACGCTGATGACAGGCTTCGGGATCCAGGCGAGAGCCTGGAGAGGTTTGGATGTCACAGTCGTGTCTGAGCGCTCTCTAATTACAGAGAACTGTTCCGCTTGTCAACACCACTGCTTTGGGTTGTCGAGCTAATCGCGCCAGTATTACCACAGTAATCTGAGATGTGCCAAATTACACCATCAGATTTATGAATCCAACACTTTCTACATATGGCCACCTACAAAATACACAACTCAAACAAGTCTTAAAGGAATAGTTCGCCCAACCATGTCATCATTTACTCATCTATTTTATGGTGAACATAGAAGATATTTTGAAAAATACTTCAATGTTTTTTGTCCATAAAATGGTAATTGGTAACCAAAACCAAATCTTCTTTTGTGTTCCATATAAGACATAAAGGCTGAGTAAATGACTATTTTTTTAACTAAAATTAAGTATGGTTTATAGAATATTCTTACAAAATGTTATGCTCACTGGAAGTGAGTGCTTTAGTAGTTTAGTAGTTAAAGCACAGATGGCATTATAAAATTCAGATTTGTTTAGAGAAGGTGACTGGCTAAAGTGTGCAAAAGAACAAATTACACAATGTCCTGACCAACAGATTACAGAGATTTTAGTTCTCTTTATTATGAACAAAAACTGAATGACCACAGAGAAAATAACTAACGAAATAAATGCAATTATTATTATTATTATGCATTAGAATTTTGCTAATTATTTTTGGCTATTAAATTTATCTTTGTTTTGGGCGGTCTAAATGTTAAAGGGATAGGTCACCCAAAAATGAAAAATCTGTAATTAATTACTCACCTTGTCATTCCAAACCTGTAAGACCTTCGTTCGTCTTCGAAAGACAATTAAGATATTTTTAATGAAAAAAACGTCTATATTCCACGATTTCTTCTCTTCTGTCAGTCGACGCGCGTTCACAAGAGCATCACGACACACACGTGTGATGATGCTGACGCAGGATTTCTGTCGTAGAACCCGCATGCTCTGCACCTTGTTTGCAAGCAGAGGAATGCACATGCATGCGTTGTGGTACTCTCATGAACGCACGTCAAAGACTGAATAAAGTCGTTATTTTTGTTTTCTTTGCGCACAAAAAGTATTCTCGTAGCTTTGTAAAATTAAGGTTGAACCACTGATGTCACATGGACTATTTTAACAATGTCCTTACTGCCTTTCTGGGCCTTGAATGTGGTAGTTCCGTTGCTGTCTATGCAACTTCTTCAAATGAGCTGGAAAAATCAGAGAATGAACCACAGACTTCAACATGCACAAACATGCAGACTCACTAAACCCCACGAAGGCTAAACCACTAAACCATGTACATAGCAGTCTAGGTGACACACACACTCCATCCAGATGAAGCAAATCTCTACCTTTGTAACACAAGCAGATGGCAGTCCCGTGACAGAGGGTCACACGTATCAAATGACAGTGCGCTGCAGATTCAACTCACAAATTCGACTTTTGTCATCACATCTGAACTCAGAAAGCCATTAGGAAAGAAGATATCCTTACATCATTGGCTAACAAATAACTTTGAGTTCAACAGCTTAGTCAGAGGTAGAAATGCCAATACGGTCACAGCTATGTTGATTATTGTCATTTTGGTAGCGATGCACCAAAATTTTGACAGAAACCAAAATTTTCCATTTTGCTGAAAACCAAAACTGTAAATGACTTCATTTAACAATCAATAGATCAATCAAATCTAATAAGTAACACTCAAATAAAAAAAAACGAAGTTATATACAAATGGAAAAACCTATTTTTCACTATTTCTGCTTAATATATTCAGTTGCCGAAATTTCGCTGCAACTCTACATAGAATCAGCCTGTATCTGTGAGTAGAGCAAGTACGTTTCAGCACGACGTGGCCATAGCATGCTCACCAACATTTCAAAGACTTCCAGCAGAGTATCCTCCACTCCTAACAGCTCTGACACAAACGGATCAAGGCAGACGTCTGATGAATCATACCTGTCATAATCACCTCCATTTGTAGAGACGCAAGGTTGTCATTAAGTGTGTATATATTCATACATGGGGGAAAAAAAGCATGACAAAGCTGCAGTTTGAGACCACTTAAGCGGAGGGTGCAGTGAAGATCCCTCACCCAAGATCAATTTAGCAGAAACAGCCCACAAATCCATTTCATGGCTTGGCTTCTTGTCAACAGTTAGGACATAATCTTTCCTCAGCTTCTTGTAGGTTTAAGACTTCTCTTCTGCTAAAGCAATGTTCTTCTCAAACTTTTAAGGAATAGTTCACCGGAAATATTTACTGGTTCAAAACCTGGATAATGTTTTTTACTCCATGGAATTCAACAAGAAGAAATTTTTATGAATCTTCTTGCCCCTTTTTTCCAAAGTGACCAGATCTAGTGAAGACTCAAAATGGACTATAAAATATCCATTTAAGTCGACCTTTGTGTGGAAAAAGAGTCTGAAAAAGTCGTTATTCGCTGATAAGCTCCCTCAAATGAGTTCGTAAGAACCAAGTCACTAAATCAAATATTTGTGAACGAATCAGTGAGAATTTTAGATTCTCTAGATCAAATGGTTCACTGAAAACGACAAACTCAAAAGATTTGTTCACAATCTGATTATCAAATTTTTAACCTTTTTCCCCTAATTACAGCTTGACAACCAGTCTAGCAAGGACACAACATTAAAACAAAAACCATTCCATCACCTGTTTCTCTCCCACCCCTCTACATTGCGAGTAAATCACACGCATTTGCAACTAAATCTTCACTCTGGGTGACTAAATAATGTCTACCATTAGCCATTGGCTAATAAATTCTAAGATCTTACTCGACAGTGTGTGTGTTAGATGCTTATCACAAGTTTAGCACAGATATATTTTCACTCGCTGAACATTGAGCGCTTGAGAATTTCACTCTCCGTCAAGCGATCTGTCCTATTTCAGTTCAGCTCAATGGATGCGCAGCGTACCTGTATTTGACGTACCGTAAACTCTAATGTAAAGGTGCACGACTCGCCGTCGCTTTGCTGATAGCGCTGTTTCTCACACATGCAAAAAGAGAGAGCGAGAGTCTTACATACCACGCTGAATCGACGTGCTACATGTAAATTATATTCTTTGTTGCACTTTCCTGTCAAAATAAAGGAGTTTATTTAGAATTCTTCAGCTTTTAAGAACAAGCAGATGATATGGTGGTTTCTCCGGTAGTGGGCGGAGCTAATGCGCAAACGGCAATCTCATTGGCTGGTGCTCATCTATTACTGTCCCTGTTTTGCTTTCAGCACATCAGTTAGAGCAAACGCTGACAATGTGATTAATATTCATGAACCCAGCAGCTCATTAATCCTTAGTGCGTTGTATATTGTTAGTATAGTAGTAGAATTAGTAGTAGTATTATCTATTAATAATTACTATTATACATTTTTTCAATAAACATAACAGGCATAATTTTTTAAGTTCAGTTAAAATGACAAATATGCATTCATACATGGTTAACAAGTTTTAGTTCTAATCACTAAATATGAATACTAAAGTTCTAAATCATAATATAATGCTTGATTGACTGATTCTGATTCTTAGCTTCTAAATCTTAGAAGCTAAGATTTAAGAAGCTGAGCCATTTTACAAAGATAAGCTGATTTGGTGGAATCTATATCTACATATCTATATATATATATATCTATATATATATATATCTATATGTATCTATCTATCTATATATATATATAACCCCCCGCCCCCCTTGAAGGCCAAGTTAATTTTATTAAATTATATTTTCTCTATAGCGCCAGATCTCAACAGAAGTCATTTAAAGTTACCTTTCCGATAGAACAGGTCTACACCTTGTTCTTTTATTAAACAAACTAAATAGCCTTCTTATGTTATTCACACGACGGCATGTCATTTCGGTCTCTACTTTATGGTCGCGCTCTCTGTATCACGCACAGCGGAGTTACGCCCCGAAGCGCACGTGCACACGCAGCCCTCTACGAACACCTTGGCAATTGAATCGCCATTGGCTAGTAAATTTTTTTGTTTACTCGCCAGACTGACAAATATATACATACACATACACACAGGTTTGTTTTTGTGAAACGTGGGGACATCCCATAGGCTTTTCTACTGTACAGACCATATATTATATTGCCACCTGAGACCTTGTAACACTAATGAGTCACATGACACCGGGGAGAGAAAATGGCTAATTGGGCCCAATTTGGACATTTTCACTTAGGGGTGTACTCACTTTTGTGGCCAGCGGTTTAGACATTAATGGCTGTGTGTTGAGTTATTTTGAGGGGACAGCAAATTTACACTCTTATATAAGCTGTACACTCACTACTTTACATTGTAGCAAAGTGTCATTTCTTCAGTGTTGTCACATGAAAAGATATAATAAAATATTTACAAAAATGTGAGTGGTGTACTCACTTCTGTGAGATACTGTATATAAATTACTATCCGATGGCGAATATATTGCCAAGGTGTGTGTAGAGGGTTGTCTCCCCTAGTTTGGTCAACATCATTTTTTTTAATCCTTCCAAACCAGAATTTGACTAGCCATTTAAAGCAAGCAAATATAAGATGCAATGGATATATACCAAGAATTCCACATAAGCACAGTGTAATTTTACAAATCTCTCACCTTATGAAGAGGCAAAACCATGAACGCTCCTCCTCCACTGGCTTCCACAATTACGGCAACAAATTTGGAGTTGACAGCGCAGAATGCGCTATCCCACGTGACCCGGGACACCCTGATGTCGTCATAGCACTGGTCATTCTTCACCGCCTGGCCGAACACATGCCGGAACTTACTCTGTCGTACAACCCGTTTAAACATATCTGTAGAGAAGAATAGGACGAGAATGATGAATGAAGCAATCACATGACATGAACGCTGTGCTTTCACTGAACAGATATGAGCCATGTACAGGAAACACCATCAGAAACGGTTCAAATGCCATGCATTCATACTAACATTGTTAAGTAGATCTGCAAAAGACTTAACATTTTTAAGTAGATCTGCACTGCAATCCATTGATATTACAACACACATCTCAGTGTAAATAGCAGTTTTACAGTGTTTAAAGAGTGTCTTAATCCACCAGCTAGTTTAAAAATAATCGTAAAACATGACAAGGGCTGCAACGGTTGCACTAAAAGTCAATAAATTACCTGAGCAGAACAGTGGCACTTCAATATGACACAGTTAACTGCTAAAACTGCCAAACGTTTACATGATTTCATAGTGGTTGGCACACAGAACAATGATGAAATCAATCTCAAAGAGCTCTGCTGAAAAATCAAAGTGAGTTCAAAGTGGGACAAGATCGATTTGACAGAACACATACCAGATGGGTTCACTATCGCAAATGTGGAAAGAACCAGAATAAATCCCCACTCAGAGCACATTACTCATCCTATTTCACACAGCAAACTCCATATCATTGTCAACACATCACACTGGTTTCTATGCTATCTGTTTCGGCTTGTCTTGCGTCGGGTTCTAAAACAAACCTGAATTGCAAGAACATTCTGTCTTTGTGCCATTTTCCCAATGAAAACAACCGAGGCCCAACTAAAACAGTAGAAACACTAAGGTTGGATCGAGTCAAAAGACAAGAAAAAAGCAAAATACAACTCTCATTGCTCAGGGGGTGAGAAACAATGTACTTAAGTCTGTAATGTTGTTCACACCCAGATAAGCACATTTAGACCTGCATATCAATTAAATAGCTTCATAACATTCTGGGCTGGTGCAAAATGCTTTGGCAAGGGTTCTTGCAAGGGAGACTCTGTACTTGATTGTAATAGTACATACAGTAGTATAGACCGATACATATTGTCAATGTTTGGCCATAAGATCATTAACATGAACAGATTGACTAATTTACAAACAGTAGTGATATTTCCACTCATGTCAGTTCCAAAATAGTCAAACAACCTTGTCGACAGACATGGGGTATGACCTGAAAAAGCCTGTTGCAGAATCTGAAAATCTGGGGGGGGGGGGGGGAAAAAAATTTCGA
>NW_015505390.1:1151752-1160807 GCF_001515645.1 Sinocyclocheilus grahami | reverse complement strand
TGGGGGGGGGGGGGGGAATAATAATTTCAGCTAGTTACTCATTTTCATTTAGTTTAAATTGAATTACTAAAGTAACTAAAACTGAAATTAAAAATAAAAACTATAAAATAATTTTATATATAATAGTATCTCAATGATTCTAAAATAACATGCATGGATAAATTGATCACAGTATTATTTCATTTATTTGTTTTCTGTATTTATAGGTTTCAATTTTTACAAATATTTTGACTTCATAACCTTTAATCAAAATGTCATAACTGGACCTCCTGGTGAAAACAACAGACTTCCGTTTTATCTTGATTGTTAATATATTTTTTCCCATTATATTTTTTATATTAGCAGTCAATAGTGAACGGTAGAGGACGGGGTCCCCTGAGGCCTGTGGAACATCATGGGGGAATGAGGTCAGGAAGCAGTTCCTGTTGGTGGGTGTGACTGATTGACTAAGGGAGAAATGTGACCTTTGTTTCCTGATAATACAGTGTAAAGCACAAAAGGTTTTACACCAATCACATGCTACAAATTCTGTCTCTCAACACCACTCACCTAACACCAGGATCTTTTCGATAGCCCACGGTACAGAAGACATTTCTAGACATTTTAACCACCATTCACCATTTCTAATACACGTCTGTCAATATGTAAATAATCTTATCCCTTCATCTGATAGGACCACTGTTACTAAAACTGACAATAATCTGCTGTGCTGCATGTCAAAACTTTTAACACAGCATTAACACAGATAGGGCTGCACGATTAATCGAATGTGATTGTCATGCGTATCTTGTCAGTAAAACCGGTTCTGTGATTAGTAGTAAATCTTCATCACATGCTTTCAGATGGAGCAGCATTTACTACACAGAGCCATAGTTCACTGACAAGCTACGCAAAATCGTGTTCATAATCGCAGACGATATAATTGCGATTATGAAATCGTTCTGCGATTATGAAAGCGGTTTGCATAGCTTGTCAGTGAACTACGGCTCTGTGTAGTAAATGCTGTTCCATCTGAAAGCACGTGAAAATACCACATTTAATAACATGTTTTTACTCCAAACTCACTTCATAACGTCAGCCGAGTGTTTGAAATAAATCTTTCTGTGAGATGATGTGGCTTCTTACACAGAATAAGGCACGCAACATATTTCATAGTATTCTAAGCAGTGATAAAGGCTGTCGATTAGCATTGCATTATTATATACATTATTATAATAAAAATTATAATAAGGAGAACTCAGATAAACCATATATTGTCGTAGTCGTGTGTTTATTAGTCACGTTGAATCAATGAAGCAGTTAAATCCTCAGTTTATTCAGCTGCAGCGATAGGCATTTCCTGGATTTCTTCTTCGGGGCATATTTGGAGTTTCAGTGCAAGAGCGCCCTCTGGCCTTCGGATGGAGATTTACTGCTGATCACAGAACTGTGCTTCACTGAAAGATACGCATGACAATCGCAGCTTCTGCCTAATCGCGATTTATCGCCTTTGCGATTTAATTTCGATTAATCGTGCAGCCCTAAACACAGGCTAAGAATGACTAGAGAGAAAAAAGACGCATTGTGACTTTCATCGTCTTTATAAACCAGCCATTAAACAATTGTGCAGACAACGCAAGAACACATTCTGTCTAAAGAACATACAGACATATTATGATGTATATCCGACTGTAATGAATTATGACAAAAAATAGGGACTTAGTTGCATTAGTTGTTGACTGTAATCAGATGAAGCTTATCACTAGGGTTGGGCGATGTCTACCAAATTGGCATCGGACGATGTCTACAGTGAAACATTGTGATGTACGATGACATCGGGGGGCGGGGTTAGGGGTGTGCCCGAAGCGTGAAACAAATAACGCGTTATACGGAGCCACTAAAAGTTTAGCTGCTTGCTAACGTTAGCCTGTTGCATTACAGTACATGAAAGTTCACTTACCACATACACAGAGTAAGGAGAAATGTCTGATAGGATGATGGCGAATGATTTGCAGATCCTGAGCACCAATGACAAACATCTAATCTTGTCAAATGTGTGGTAAGTACTGCCGTTCCATAGTATAGAGTCCTTGTGATTGCGAATCTCAAAAGTGAAAGTGAAAGTAAAATGAGCGCGCAATCGAAAGCGGTTTCAATAGCGGCTCCCTGATGCCCGCAATTTATATACAGTCGCCTATACTTACCCAACGATATAATTGCGAGAAAAAGTATTGAAATATTTTTTTTATCCTCCCATCTCATAGGCTATTTATTCCCTTTAGGGTTTCTATAGTTGCGGTTTAGCTACCTTAAGCTATGGAGGCTCTCTTTTATTTATTTATTTGATTCCTCAGTGTTTGCTAAATGTTCTGTAATTTATTAGTCGGTATATAATACAGCATGTGGTGTGTGCCATGCCTCATCTTATTTGTTTTTGTTAATAAACGTTTTGTAAGCTAGACTGTCATTGTCTAGTACGGTTTTATTGTTGTTGTGCTTTTTGATTAAGAATAACAATGAATCCATCTTTTGTTTTAGTCTTTTTAAATTAAAGGTGTATATATATATATATATATATATATATAAAAATAAAAAAATATTGCGAACAAATCATGTGCTCGTGCGATTCATTCATATAAACTCCTACCCCTAACTGAATCGCGATTTGTTTAGCATCTCAACCGATTTGAATCGTCACATATTTGAATCGATTTTCAACCGGCTCGCGGTTAATCGTTACATCCCTACATAGTAGGGATGCGCCGATCCGATATTTTATTAACAAAAGACATACGGAGGACTGTGGCTACCTTATACGGGAGATATGGTCATGATGCTACATCTCACACTTCCTCCAGAACGACAGAAGGCCTCGCACAGGGCACTACTGTAGCAAGCTCTAAATACCACACACAGTCCAAACCAACTCAACTGCTGTGATTTCCTCATTCTCGCCCCTTTCATTGCCTCATTTCCCATAAGCTGCTGAGGTTGATTGCATGAAGGTAACATGATTCAGAAAGAACGGCAACGTGTCAGGGAGCACAAGTGGAACCGAAAAGGTTTGTTTGGGCAGCAGAGACTGCCCTTCACAATGAACTTCTCAAAAAGCAGCTTTAGGTTCAACAATCTTTTGTCCAAATAAGGAAGTAGAGAAAAACAGACAGACAGGCATAACATTATGGTTACACTGCTTCTCTTCTTGGTTACTCTACTTAGTAATCCAAACTGAGAAGGGCAAAAAATTATAAGAGAAAAAATAAAAATAAATACATGTACAAAAAAAAAATACAATAATAATAATTAAAAATAAATTTAATTAAATTGAAAATAAATAAATAGGAAAAAAATAAGTAAAAAATAAGAACTAAATAAAGTGGAGTAATAAATTAGATAAATACATGGAATTGTAAGAATTTAAAAAAGAGAGAGAAAGAAAAAAAGGCACCATGCATAACCACACCTGGCACAGAACATTTTTCCTTTGCAAGCCTCTGCAAAGGTTCTGTCAAACATTCACTCTCGCCTGTAGCAACAATATGCTCGCATAAGCATTCAGAGGCACTGCTCGCATTCTTTTGTCTGTTTGAATCAATCACTACATCATCGCTATGATATAAAACAAGCTCAATATACATTCCAAACACAAAGGTATAATTCAGAGCACATGTAAATCAATACCTCATGATTGTGAAATTTTTCATTTGCCACACCTCAAAAAAAATCAAAGCTTCCATCAAAGTGAATCACAGTTTTCCTCTCAATCCACAATAGAAGCAAGTGGTAAAACTATATAGCTACTATTATAATCATCACAAGCATCCAACATTGCTACGCTTGCAGTGTAGATTATGTGTAAAGAGAGAAGAGCTTGTAGTATATTCATAGTCATTTCCTCTGGGAATAATGCCACATAAAGTGATAATCAGATGGTCTTACTGTGCCAGAAGGACAACCTCACACAAACAGCTTTGGAAAAATATCCTGTCTAGAATGGTGTTCTGAAACAATAAACTGCATGGAGTGAACTCTAAGTGAACATTTGTAAAATGCATTTAAATTCCAACGATGCCCAAGGGCTATATAGAGTGAACCTAACCAATCATGTTCAACACTGCTAACTATTAATGAGATCAGATTATCTGACTCAGTCAGAACAGCGAGAAGTTAAACCATTAAATCCAGTCTAACTGAACAGTGTAGCCTGTGGTCATTTCCAGCTAAAATATGAGTCCTCTATCCATAATATTGCTTTCTTCAGCGAAAAAGTTGACTTCTGAAAGGAAAATATGCACAGATCAAGCACCATTTACAAGTGAAAACAGTCCAAAACAGTTTTAAACAAATATGTTGGTGGTTTTAATGTGAGAGGACAACAGGCGATTAAATACTTCACTGGAGGAAGCATAATTATGGATAACAAAAAAAAGTCACGGATTAAAGCTAAAAATAATTACCGTATTGACCCGAATATAAGACAATGTTTTTTTCTTGGAAATACATCTGAAAAAACGCGGTCGTCTTATATTCAGGCTCTAGACTTTGACATGTCAATAGTACACCCACAACAATAGGTGGCGCCAAATACGCATAAAACGAGTGTGCCATGAAATACGTAATGTAATGTGTGTTGTAAAAGTTGCGAGTAAAATCAAAAGAAAAACAAAACCTTACAGCTGCATGAGTCGTGACTGTCACGTTAGCCTGATGGGATCAAACTCCCTTTGTGATTTTAAAACGTAAGACAGTACCCAGATTTGAAGACTACAGTAAGATTTAACTTCTACTGTTAATAAGATTTTGGTAGGCTACTATTAGATGGATAGCCTAAATGTCCTAATTCAGATGGGCTACCTGTTTTTTTTATGGTATATCAAAAAGTGTATATATTTTTTTAAATGTGATTGTTTGTACATTTGACCAGTTTTTCCCATACTTTCAAAACAAAAATTAAAATAGGAAAAATATGCAATATGAAAATAATTGAAGACAAAATGTGTTTTACTGAGAAAAAACAAGATTTGTTTTTTAAAAAGCCTTTTTCCAAAAGGTACATCTGGAAAAAGGGGGGTCGTCTTATATTCGGGTCAATACGGTAATAAAGAATTTGTTTATTACAAACACAGCCTTTGAACGGCCATATAGATACACGACAAATTAAGAGCTGAATTAACATTGCTTTATATTCTGAAATGTAAAATAAATATTTAATGAAATGAATATAAAACATCAATTTGTAAATGCACCAGTGTGCAGGCATTTTTAGTGTTTAATACATAAGATAAGATACAGTAAGAACATGAACAAAGGAACCAAGTAAAACAAACTGACAAATACAATAAAACAAATATACAAATGAAATGAAATAAAAAACAGCAGAGCTGCACTTGATTTGACATCTGCACTGCTCTGGAGACCCGACATGGCATGTGAATTCAGATGAAACATGTTGACCTTGTGCTCAATCTGCTCACCACTATCCTGCTGCTGGTATTTAGTCTCTACGCCACAATGGCACACCGGAATGTCACACGACAACTCTTCCGTGAAGGCAATACAGAGATACTCCACACTTGCATCTGGTGTGTCAGAGGTTAGCATGGGGTCACAACCGTAGTGCTCTTGGCAGTCATATTGCCAGGTGGAGTAAGAGAAAAAGCGAGTGAAAGCAAAAGGGAAGGAGAGAGAGAGGCGTGGCATTTTGCGTAGATTTGAATCAGCAGGTTCAAGTAGTAGAACTGCGGTTGGCTGTTTGAAGGTGGAGTCTTGCTGTAGTCAAAGTACAGCAGAGAACTTACTGCCAAGTAACACATGGTGAAATCCATCCTGTATTTACCAACACTCATGAATCGCCTAGCAACACCAGCAAAATACCACAGTAGGAAAGAATGAAAAAAAGTTAGAATCAAGTAGAAGTAAATTTGGCCTTTTAAGTACAAAATGTACCCGGTTGATGCTGAGACTCAAAGCAGAGCACTCCGATATGTTACTGAATCACACAGATCATTTTCAGCCAAAAAAGGCTACAGTACAAGATCTATTTTAGCAGACAGGCCTATCACAATCACTACAAACCACAGAAGAAGACAAATAACATGTCAAATGATTCCTTTAAATCATTTTAGAGGGTTTTAAGCCCGGCTCACACTGTGCGATTTTGGCCACGATTTGGTCGTCTGAGACAAATTTTGAAAATCCTAAAAGATTCCTATAATCCTAGGCTAAAATCTGTAGTCTCTGATCATTAGTTTGACATGTTCACCAACAGCCGATTAATGGCCGTTGTGATCAAATTTGACCTCTGACCAAATTCAAAACATTTGGCACACAGTCTAGCAGTGTGACTTCTCCTTCGACGAACGTCAAACTGTCTTTATTTTTCAAGACAAGCCATAATCAGAATTAATGCTAGAGATTTCTTCTAACCGCATAACTCCGGCGCGCTCGTCCTCCGCTCACAGAATTCATATGATTCGTTGCCTTTGCTATGATAAACACCGGTTGCTAAATGTTAACTACGGCAGGTGCTTTTTAAATCACATTAAGTCAATGTAATTTTAAGGTAAAATAAAAAATATTAATCCTATAGCCTACAGAACTGACGTTTACTTAGTTCTTCTTTACAAAAAGAAGCATTTCAGCTTTGTCACAAATTAGTCTGTTTCATTTCTCATCCAACACGTGAGAAGCTGAGCTGAACAAACGTTCACTGTCTACGCTTGTGCAGGGCGCGGACAGGTAACGTTACACTCGCACAACTTCAGCGAGTGCAGGAAAGCGGCTCTTATTTGTGCACCAGTACACCAACGGCTGTTCGCTTCTTGGTATCTGTGCCTCAGACAGGTAGCTCTGCATTTCCATCGTGCATCGCCAACAGTGAGCTTGCTCTGCATGGTATTTTTTCTGCTGGCACCTCGGTGCACACTTCTGGAAAAATCGGACAAAAAAAAAATACAAAAAAACGATTTATGGCCGGTCAACCGGTGCATCCCTATGAAAAACAGTAAAAAGACAACTGCCATTTCTTTGCCATAAATATAGCAAGACACAGCGTAGGGTAATGGATTTTAACGTCTAACCAAAAGTATTACAAATCAATGCATAACTCATTCTGCACTGTTTCTGATATGGGTATAATAAATTATTTGAGGTATGATTGTGAAGTGGTGTGCTATTACCTTAAGCGACTCAAGTCAACTTGCTCTCATTAGTTCCTGGCAGGTTAATGAGCATTGCAAGCCAACTTACTGCCCAATCAATCCTGACCATAAACTGATCTTTGTGTCTGTGTACATTTCTAGCAAGTGTAGAGTAATGCCATGCATCCAGCAATGCTTTTTTTCAATAATGTGCAACTGTGTCCTTGTGTGTGTCACCATTAGTACGGGAATGCAAAACAATCTACACAGCATAGCCGAGCAACCCTGGCAAAAACTTTGAGAATTTATTGTAATGTGAGCACAAAATGCAAATGAAATAACATCTAGAAAACATAATGATACAGAGTAAATCAGTTTTTTAACTTAAAAAAAAAAAGTTATTTTGCCATGCTTGTGTTCTGGGTTACAGTTAACCCTACCCTGGGCACTAATGCACACAATTCCAGACAATGTCCAGAAAGCTGCTGGACAGTTTTCCAAGGAATGCTGTAATGAGAACAATGAGGTAGGGAGGCTTGATTTCACATTCCTCATCCATTAAAAACTTCACAAATAAT
This sequence comes from Sinocyclocheilus grahami, assembly GCF_001515645.1. Lineage (NCBI taxonomy): Eukaryota > Metazoa > Chordata > Actinopteri > Cypriniformes > Cyprinidae > Sinocyclocheilus > Sinocyclocheilus grahami. The sequence goes on along the minus strand of NW_015505390.1, from coordinate 1,153,111 downwards.
ACCACAAAGAACCGAGGATGGGATTTACACGGTCACACCAGCCATGTTAGTAGACTGCCTACATGGACAAAAGTAGTTACAGATGGCCAGAAGTGTTGTCATCCAAAACAAGCTGTGGTAAAAACAAGTTTGTTGGTCTAGGATTCTCAGCCACACAGTATTAGAAAAACAAGAGGCAGACTGAGATGTTTCATTGTAACCTGCTTCGAGATGTAAACAGGTTTGTAAGGTGGGCTACTGGGTCAAAACCACGCTGTTTCCTCTACATGTTTTTCAAGACAGTAATTGGCTGCAGGGCTAACAAAATTTCAAAATCGCTGGTAGCCCTTCGGGCAGACATTCTTCAGATTTTGATAGCCCCAAATGAATTTAAGTAGCCGAATAAAAAAAAAAATAAAATCTTCACTGCGGACAAATCAGCATGATTAAAAACTTCAGTGATCGCTTTTTTTCTTCAAATAACAAGTCAAGAGTAGGGGTGCAACGGATCACAAAACCCACGGCTCAGATCATATTGCATTATCATATCAGATTTTGAGTAAAAGATCGGGTCATTTTGCAGATGAGCAAAAAAAAATATGGTTCTTTATTATTTAAATAACAGAATACTTCTTTGATACCACAGCAAAAACTAGTAGCATATAGGGATGTAACGATTCACTCAAATCACGATGCGATGTGATTCACGACACTGATTTCACAATACAATTTTCTCACAATTTTTATTTTTAACAAAATTAGATTTAAGACAAATTATAAATGAAAAGGTGTCTTTTTATTATTTCTCCAACAAAATGCTGCACATTACTTTGTGAAATTGAAATATGTCAAATAATAAAACTAACTTGAAATTTAATCACGATTCAAACAAAGATGCTAAATACATGTTATTTAGATTGCATAATTTCGAAATTTGAAGCAAAAACAGAATGGTTTGATTTCAGCTTTGTGAATGAGACGCAAATGTCACTCTCTGACAGCAGGTGGCGCTTATGGAACAGCAGGTGTTTATAGGCTGCTGCCCCTTTAACCGACCGAATGCATGGATCCAATATAATGATGCACTTGAGATTTCTTTCTCCACTGTTTACGCTCACTTAAGCCATAACTGACTGTGTTTACGAGAATACTTGCTGAGACAGTTATTTTGAGATCATTTTGTGTGTGTGTGTTCATTCAGATGCAAGTACGCGAAAGAGAAATCAATTCGGTGTACGCGCATTGTCTGAAAAGCGGCTCTCTCTAGCTCCGAATGCACGTGAATGGTTTAAAGGGGTCATTTGATGCTGCTAAAAAGAACATTATTTTGTGTATTTGGTGTAATGAAATGTGTTAATGCGGTTTAAAGTAAAAAAAAAA
>NW_015505390.1:1149359-1151474 GCF_001515645.1 Sinocyclocheilus grahami | reverse complement strand
TCCTCTTTTGGAAGACCAAACAAAGTAGTTTCACATTCCCAACAAAACACACAGTGTCTCCACGGCATGGTGGCAGCGGCAACAACAATACTACAGCGAGAATAAAAGTTACGCCTTCTTTCTTTGCGTGAACACTTGGGCGGTGTTATGCAAATCTTTCCACATAGTGAGGTAGACATGTGGGGGCGTGTTCGGACGAGCCGTTTTAGGTAGGTGTGGCTAACTCTTAACTTTTATAAAGAATATCTCTTTGGATTTGAGACTTTAGTCTTTACAACTTTACAGATCTTCTTTATGCACCAAGAGCTTGTAACACTCCAAAGAGAAAGGAAAAAATGAAATCGCATCATATGACCCCTTTAAAACACCTGAATGTTTAAATCGGCAAGACTCAGAATAACTGTGCAAACGATCAACTATGATCCGTTTTACCCCTACAAGCTAGTGAACAACGCAAATCAAGGAAGGAATTTTATATCACTGTTCAAGATAGCCCGTCGGGCAGGGTGGCGAAACATTTTGGTAGCCCGACTGGAAAACACAATAGCCCAGGGATGTCTGGCTATAGTGATTTTGCGAGTCCTGGGCTGCTGGCCTATACTCCCATTCAGAAGTTTGGGGTCGATGAGGGTTTTTTTGTTTTAGTTTTTTTTGGAAAAAAGAAAAAGTCTCTTATGGTCACAAAGACTGTATTTATTTGATCAAAAGTACAGTAAAAACAGCAATATTGTGAAATATTCAATATATGAGCAATATTTTTAAAAGTAACTTATGCCTGTGATGGCAAAGCTAGATTCTCAGCATCATTACTCCAGTCTTCAGTGTCACATGACCCTTCAGAAATCATTCTAATATGCTGACCTTTTTTTATTAGTAATGTTAAAAACAGTTGCTGCTTTAGGCTATTTATATTTTTTCAAAATCCTTGATGAATAGATCTAAAAACAACTTATTGACTGACAAAGAGACAAACATTTTTTTTTTTTTTTTTTTAAGATTAGTTTACCAAAAATGAAATCATCATTTACTTGCCTTCATGCCATTCCAAACTGGTATGATTTTCTTTAAACAAAAAGTGCATTATTTAATATCATCTTGGAAGCTTTTTTTAATACATAATGACTAGGTCTGTCAAGGGGTGAACTTTTTTTTAAGAGAGCAGGGGGTAAATGCTGCCAGTCGAATGTGCCATACAGACATGCTGGCAGCCAAATAAGCATGCTTGACCAAGAGAGAGAGAGTGGGAAAAACAGATGATTTGGGCATGTCATGTTTTCAACAAAACATGGAATCAATCTACAAAGCCTGAAAAGAAATATAGAGACTGCAAAAACAGGAAAAGCCTTCTCAAAATGAAAATATGAACACTAATGGCTTCTTATGATGAATCCATTTCCCTGTGGATAAAATCAAGTGTCATCTATGTTTTCCTCACTGCAAATTCACACTAGGGCACACACACACACACACAGAGACGCGTTTCAGACGGCGCGCGAACACAGAGTTGATTCGTCTTTTGCATCTCCTCATGTTTGAACAGACACATACACACAGAATTATGTCAATAGTACCCGTCTCGACGATCATTCTCGTAAACGCAGTAAGTTATGTTTTAAATGAATGTAAACAGCTGAGAAAGAAATCGGATGTGTATCATTATACTGGATCCGTGCAGTCGGATTTAAAGGGACAACAGCCTATAAATACGTGCTGCTGAATATGTCACTAATGTTAACAAAACAACAAAACAGCTATAACAAAGATCAATCTAAATTTAATTCATAAGGTGAACACTATGCAGTGTTATTTTACACTTAATTATTACATTTCTGTACCTGAATACTACTGTTTCTATTATCTATGCCTGTAAATTGTGTATTTCTTTTTCTTTTCTTTTTACTGACCGTTCACTTGCCTTTAATCATGTTTGAACTTTCTCAGACTATTGTTTTTGCTGTGGTATGAAGAAGTACTTAAAGCAGTCACAACGATATAAAATTAGTGTCATTAATTTTTTTTGTTTGTATGTTCACACTGATGTTAAAATGACATTTTCTGATTTGTGACATTACTTTTTATGTAATGCTAAAACACTGCTGGTCACTTTCAGAAGTT
>NW_015505390.1:1146175-1148771 GCF_001515645.1 Sinocyclocheilus grahami | reverse complement strand
TGACGAAGCGGATATCGTCCACTTTTGGAAGACCAAACAAAGTAGTTTTGCTTTCACAACGAAAAACACAGCGGCCTAGCGTGAGCGAAAGCCCCAGCTTAGCGTGAGCTGAAGCCGGGCAAGAGTGAGCCGAGGCAGCGGGGTCGAGAACGGCGGTCCCGGCGAAGGAGCGGTGAAAACGGTGAAAGCCGATCCGGCGATCCACAGCACTAAGTTGAAGTATTTCCTCAGCAACCAGCACGGACCAACTCTAGGCATGACGAAGCGGATATCGTCCTCTATTGGAAGACCAAACAAAGTAGTTTCACATTCCCAACAAAACACACAGTGTCTCCACGGCATGGTGGCAGCGGCAACAACAATACTACAGCGAGAATAAAAGTTACGCCTTCTTTCTTTGCGTGAACACTTGGGCGGTGTTATGCAAATCTTTCCACATAGTGAGGTAGACATGTGGGGGCGTGTTCGGACGAGCCGTTTTAGGTAGGTGTGGCTAACTCTTAACTTTTATAAAGAATATCTCTTTGGATTTGAGACTTTAGTCTTTACAACTTTACAGATCTTCTTTATGCACCAAGAGCTTGTAACACTCCAAAGAGAAAGGAAAAAATGAAATCGCATCATATGACCCCTTTAAAACACCTGAATGTTTAAATCGGCAAGACTCAGAATAACTGTGCAAACGATCAACTATGATCCGTTTTACCCCTACAAGCTAGTGAACAACGCAAATCAAGGAAGGAATTTTATATCACTGTTCAAGATAGCCCGTCGGGCAGGGTGGCGAAACATTTTGGTAGCCCGACTGGAAAACACAATAGCCCAGGGATGTCTGGCTATAGTGATTTTGCGAGTCCTGGGCTGCTGGCCTATACTCCCATTCAGAAGTTTGGGGTCGATGAGGGTTTTTTTGTTTTAGTTTTTTTTGGAAAAAAGAAAAAGTCTCTTATGGTCACAAAGACTGTATTTATTTGATCAAAAGTACAGTAAAAACAGCAATATTGTGAAATATTCAATATATGAGCAATATTTTTAAAAGTAACTTATGCCTGTGATGGCAAAGCTAGATTCTCAGCATCATTACTCCAGTCTTCAGTGTCACATGACCCTTCAGAAATCATTCTAATATGCTGACCTTTTTTTATTAGTAATGTTAAAAACAGTTGCTGCTTTAGGCTATTTATATTTTTTCAAAATCCTTGATGAATAGATCTAAAAAAAAAAAAAAAGCAATTCCTTGAAATAAAAATGTTTTGTAATATTAAAAAATTTCTTTACATTTTTCAAAATATTTAATATTATTTTATTTGTTTATTTGGACACTGTTGCACATTATTGAAAAAAAAGCATTGCTGGATGCATGGCATTATTCTACACTTGCTAGGAATGTACACAGACACAAAGATCAGTTTATGGTCAGGATTGATTGGGCAGTATATATATATATATGTATATGTATATATATCCTTGCAGAATTAAAGCATACATTTATTTATATTAAAACAAATAAAACAACTTATTGACTGACAAAGAGACAAACATTTTTTTTTTTTTTTTTTTAAGATTAGTTTACCAAAAATGAAATCATCATTTACTTGCCTTCATGCCATTCCAAACTGGTATGATTTTCTTTAAACAAAAAGTGCATTATTTAATATCATCTTGGAAGCTTTTTTTAATACATAATGACTAGGTCTGTCAAGGGGTGAACTTTTTTTTAAGAGAGCAGGGGGTAAATGCTGCCAGTCGAATGTGCCATTCAGACATGCTGGCAGCCAAATAAGCATGCTTGACCAAGAGAGAGAGTGGAAAAAACAGATGATTTGGGCATGTCATGTTTTCAACAAAACATGGAATCAATCTACAAAGCCTGAAAAGAAATATAGAGACTGCAAAAACAGGAAAAGCCTTCTCAAAATGAAAATATGAACACTAATGGCTTCTTATGATGAATCCATTTCCCTGTGGATAAAATCAAGTGTCATCTATGTTTTCCTCACTGCAAATTCACAGTAGGGCACACACACACACACACAGAGACGCGTTTCAGACGGCGCGCGAACACAGAGTTGATTCGTCTTTTGCATCTCCTCATGTTTGAACAGACACATACACACAGAATTATGTCAATAGTACCCGTCTCGACGATCATTCTCGTAAACGCAGTAAGTTATGTTTTAAATGAATGTAAACAGCTGAGAAAGAAATCGGATGTGTATCATTATACTGGATCCGTGCAGTCGGATTTAAAGGGACAACAGCCTATAAATACGTGCTGCTGAATATGTCACTAATGTTAACAAAACAACAAAACAGCTATAACAAAGATCAATCTAAATTTAATTCATAAGGTGAACACTATGCAGTGTTATTTTACACTTAATTATTACATTTCTGTACCTGAATACTACTGTATTTTATCTATGCTTGTAAATTGTGTATTTGTTCTTTTTTTCCCCCTTTTTCTTTCACTGACTGTTCACTTGCCTTTAATCATGTTTGAACTTTCTCAGACTATAGTTTTTGCTGTGGTATATGAAGAAGTACTTAAAGTGTATGGAAAGCAAAGTCACAATGATATAAAATTAGTGTCATT
>NW_015505390.1:1049079-1143314 GCF_001515645.1 Sinocyclocheilus grahami | reverse complement strand
GTGAACACTATGCAGTGTTATTTTACACTTAATTATTACATTTTTGTACCTGAATACTACTGTTTCTATTATCTATGCCTGTAAATTGTGTATTTCTTTTTCTTTTCTTTTTACTGACCGTTCACTTGCCTTTAATCATGTTTGAACTTTCTCAGACTATTGTTTTTGCTGTGGTATGAAGAAGTACTTAAAGCAGTTACAACGATATAAAATTAGTGTCATTAATTTTTTTTGTTTGTATGTTCACACTGATGTTAAAATGACATTTTCTGATTTGTGACATTACTTTTTATGTAATGCTAAAACACTGCTGGTCACTTTCAGAAGTTGTAGTGATTCTTTCTTTTCCAAGAAAGAATGTGAAACAAATTGGTTATATAATTTTCGTTTTTAAATATTTTAAAATATAATTGAAATTGGTTTTACACACTTTAAGCAATATCGTATCACATATCGAATATCGCATTTTTTAACAAGGTATCATATATCACATTTTTCTTCAATATCGCACAGCCCTAATTCACAGTTTCACTTGAATGTCAGCATATTCATGCTGATTTAAGAAATGCCTCCAATAATTAGAACATTGGCGGTTGGGATCCCTGCTTATGAGGAGAAAGATAAGAGTTACTTCATCAAAATCTTCAACTGGACACCAACTAATAAGTGCCGCAAGCTCAATCCAGCTACTGTCTCCCTGTGAACTTATGTCAGAAAATAGCTGAGATGCTTATACTTGCACAACAGAAGTAGGAGAAACAAAAGAAGAACCTTGAAATTGGTTTTACACACTTTAAGCAATATCGTATCACATATCGAATATCGCATTTTTTAACAAGGTATCATATATCACATTTTTCTTCAATATCGCACAGCCCTAATTCACAGTTTCACTTGAATGTCAGCATATTCATGCTGATTTAAGAAATGCCTCCAATAATTAGAACATTGGTGGTTGGGATCCCTGCTTATGAGAAAGATAAGAGTTACTTCATCAAAATCTTCAACTGGACACCAACTAATAAGTGCCGCAAGCTCAATCCAGCTACTGTCTCCCTGTGAACTTATGTCAGAAAATAGCTGAGATGCTTATACTTGCACAACAGAAGTAGGAGAAACTAAAGAAGAACAAGGGATTATTTGAAAGACCTAAAGATAACTTGATCAAACCTTCATTTAACCAACACGAGGAAGCACCTTTTTACTGAGGCCGACTTTCACTTCACATTGAGTTCTGGGCAATGATTCAGAGTGATACCGCCTCCACAACCATCTGAGGCGATTCCTTCACTTCCTGAACTCGGCTGTGCACAAAGGAAGCCTTGTAATGCAGCACTGTGGCATCACTGGTCCACTGGATTCATGGTGAAACACAGAGAGTGAAGTTGCTCAATAATTGATTTTGGATCATTTTTAACCAAAAAAAAAAAACAAGGTATAGAATGCAGCTTTAAACTGAGGTTTATTAGCTTGTGCTGAACCGTCTTATGTGGACAGATAAAGCTGCTGCCTTCCTCATCAGACAGGGTGTGGTCCGTCGCTCGGTGCAACCGGTGACAGCAAGTTTCTGTTCCCTAAGGCATCTCAGTAAGAGTTCATTTAGTTTTCCTCTTGAGTCATGGAATGCCTTGGGTAGCCATGCCTGTAATATAAATCCCACAACATTCTGACAACTCATATAAATCTTAGTTTTGCTATATTCACATAAGCCGATCAGTGGTTTAGATATGCAAATGGCAGCCAATTCATCAGCCATGCAAATAGGCAATAAGAATGAATGGGGACAGCAGCTTTCAAGCTTTAAAATAGGATACAGAAGCACAAATAAAATATAATAAAAGTGTACTTGCAGTGAGATAACTGCATGGGTCATTTGAGCCACTTTTATGATACTTGAATTGCTTTTGGTTGCTTTTTGAAGCTTGAAAGTTTCAGTGTCCATTGATTGTAATAGAAATGTTCATTAGATATTTGTGCACAGTGGCAGAAGCTGTCAGCAGCTTTTGGATGACATGAGAGTGAATAAATGAAAGCATTCTAACAGCCTGGTGAGCCACGGGCCACTCTGAATTCCATTTGTCATAGGGAATCCAGCAGGGGATGACACAACCTCAATCCACTTCCTGTCAAAGGGCAATTGTGATGGAATTCCAGCTGAGATGTTGGTGCCTTTCGTAACAGTGAGATAAGATGCAAGCTCCAGGTGGAGTGTATGATAATCTCTGCCACTGCTATCAACTGCAATGTTTAAACAACAGCTAACTACTTTGCAAGTAATAAGGTTTAACATTAAAAAAAAAAACTTAAAATTGACTTTGAAATCAGAAAACAATTACTGAATTATCACAAAAAAAAATAGTTGGGTTCTATGATTTCCACGATGCAAAAAACATGGCTGGAATTAGGGCTGTCAAAAAAAAGTTGAATTTCGAATATTCGTCGAATTTAAAATAAAAATTCACATTCAAATGCAAAAACATTATGCACTTTTTTCACAGATAGTCATGTTATCTTATGCTTTGAATAAACGTGCATTAGTATTATTTTGCTCGATGCGCCCTCTTGTGGCCTCAGGAAAGAAGCCAAAAGCTTTTCTTCACCCTAACTGAAATCATGTATTTTAAATTTGAATATAATTAGAATTTTGATAGTATTTAAGTACAAAATTCTAATTTTGTTTTTCAGCCATTTTGACAGCCTTAGCTGGAATCACAAAATCCAATCATAAATAATGGAATTTACAGTATAACGTGTCTCTTTGTGAATGAGCTGCTCAGCTACATTATTTTGCACGATGCGCCCTCTTGTGGCCTCAGGAAAGAAGCCAAAAGCTTTTCTTCACCCTAACTGAAATCATGCATTTTAAATTTGAATATAATTAGAATTTTGATAGTATTTAAGTACAAAATTTGAATTTTGTTTTTCAGCCATTTTGACAGCCTTAGCTGGAATCACAAAATCCAATCATAAATAATGGAATTTACAGTATAACGTGTCTCTTTGTGAATGAGCTGCTCAGCTACTGCACAACAACTGCACATACTCAAACACAATTGATGCTTCTGCTGTTTCACTATATGAGGACATGAACACATGAACTTCCATCTCCAGAGCTTCTCTGAGAGTCACTTTACAAGCTTTTCACCATTTTATTTGATTACAAAAAAACTATTGTTAGATACACAGAAACTCAAAGGTCTTCACTACAACTTGCCAAAATAGAAGTTTGGTTTAATCTAAAGAAATTATGACAGAAATATAGCCTACTCTTGCACAGAAAAATGTACTTCAAAGTAATAACAACAGTAATAGAGTTATTAAAAAACTTAAGGAATATAAAATGAGTTTTCATCCATGTTTTAATTTCAACTAAAAACCTCTGTTATGAAGCACGGTGTCAAAAAAAAAGAAAGGATCTGTTCAAATTTAATTTTATTAATAAATCATAAAACAGAATCCAGAAAAGTTTAATCACAAAAAAACACATTTATACTTATAAAAATACTAAAATTGGGGAAAAACAAAACTGATTTAATAGAGCCCTAAATACAGATAATAAATAAGATTTATAACATCATTATTCACCTTAGGAAAACATTAGGTTTTATGGACGAATACATGTGCTGGTTAAACTTTACAATCTGTGAACTGAGCTTAAACGCTCCGATTTATAAACCCAGTGGGCTAAGCTTCTACAAAAACTCAACTCAAACAACCAACATCAGCTTAAAGTTTATAACAAATAAAGTGCCATGAAATGTAGCATTCAAATCAGAGCTCAAACTATTGAAAATCAATAGTTTCGTAATAAACAAACAAAAGCCCTTGTCTTGTTGACACTTAACCTCTGAACACGGCTTGTAAAAGGTGACATTTGACTATGCAGCTAAATGCCATACAGGTAAACAATGAACAGAAGCGAATCAAACTGAAGGTTGAGACGTCAAAAGACTTCACAGTGATGGTTCCAACCTGTTAATTGCTGCAAAACTGTTTTTAATCATAATGTCACATGGGGCAAATCTTTCTTAAATGAGCAACAGTATAGTTTCAGCAAAGAAAATGCTGTATAATGACAGCTGCAAGTCATGAAGAAGGTTGTATTTAAACCTGCATACCTGCTGATGGTGAGATATCCATCGCACCGCTCAATACTCTGATGAATGCAGCCTAAAGGACACAAGAACGGTATCTGGTAAATGTGCAATGCAACCTGAACCTGTCAGGTCTTTAGAGGAAATATAACTTCCTTAAAACGCTCAACAGATTCTCTCTGCCTATATATGTCCAGTTGTTTCTCTCTATCTCTCTTAAACACACACACTCCCGAAGCTGCATCCTCTCCAGCCTTGCGGCAACTTCCTGCATCTCCTGACTAATTCTACCCAGCATCCTGACCCATTTCCCAAGAAGCACAAGGAAACCGGCACAGAGGAGCCGATGCAATGATGTCCATACGCATAAACAGGCTGATGCATTCTGACGGCCAGCCCAAACATTTCCATGTCAAGATTTCAGCGTGGCCTCAAGCTGGATCATGCACCAGCAATGACTAAACAAGAACAAAGACTGGTCTCTTGAAAAAAGAAATAAAAGGCTATAATTGAACCATAATGCACTTTTATCCATGTACAATGTGTTCTTTCATCCTTCTTATTCTATAAATATATATCTGATCAATTAAATCCATGAAATGGAATTGTAAATGCCAAGTCAAAACAAACAGTCGATATACTGCAAACAGACAGCAGTCAATACAATACACAATATATCTGGCATTTCTTAAGATTTCTAAACAAACTTCTTTTTTTTTAAAGCCTTACAACACATCACAGCATTTGAGGTTTCATTATTTTTATATTCTTTCCTGCTGCCTGGCAAGTTAGTGAGTCAAACTGAAACAAGCCAGACAATATTATAGTGTGGTCGACACATGGGTAACCACAGAAAACTGCACGCTACATAATATCCACTAAAACACTAACCGGGTGTAACAGCCCAAACACTTGTTCTCCTCCTTTGAGAGGACTGAAGGTTAATGCAAGAAGCAAAAAGACAAGTAAACTACCAAGACAGTAAACTAACATTTTTAGGGTGGATCTGAAGCAGTCAATCTCAATAACTCAAAACAAAGACTAGCAATTTAATCTAAAACGCCTTATAGTCCATTATGCTTATTACAGGGATAGGCCTGAGGTTAAGAGTCATGCTGAATGGAATAATAATAACCAAACAACTATTGTTCTTCCAGCTGAAATTAAAACATTTAAGCATTTTTTTTGCATCATAAAAAAAATGTGAAGTTCTTCTAAGGAAAAGGGAAGGCTTTAAACAGAAACCTCACTGCACTGAAGGTGTGCACTCAGCAAGTTTCTGTTCACATTTATCTGGTTTTAATTCATTTTTGGAATAAATACAAACCAGATAAATGTGAACAGAAACTTGATACATTTTCAGATGTCCCTGCATTTATTTTCAATCTCAGCTCTATTTTTAATGAAATGTAATATTAGTATTAAGCCAACTGTATGACAAGAACAATCATATGTTGTAAACATGGCAGCACCCATAAAGGGGCGACCCACTCCATGTAGAAAAAAAAACTGCTTTTATATCAAGACTTTATAAGAAGTATATGAAAACTTCAACAACATTTCTCAAAAGTGGTGATCATGTCTTAATGTTTAAAGCTTTAGACATCACACTGTATTGAGTTTCACAGATGATTTGTAATGCATCCACCCTCCTGTATCTGACAAGATAATCCACACCTACAGGAAACCTTCAGCCAACTTGTTTAAACGCGTCTTGGCCACTGATATAAATGATCGCTCTACATTTTTCTCTGCAAATGTATTGACTGATTAAACGATTTTGATGATTCTGCATATCTTCTGGAGATCATTTGTTCCCAGGCTCGACACTTCTATCTGATACTGATTTAAACTTTCATTTTTGCTCTGAGCAGTGAACACCGTCCAGACTGACAGTTCCAACACCTTACCTTACTTAGCAAAGCAAGCTAAAAGTTGCCCAAAAAATTACGATGAATCACATTGGCTTTGGATGCATATTAAAGTGGTTAAACATTAGCTTTATTTGTTTAACGATCACTCACTCGCATAATGTGATCAGCAGACAAACATCCCAAGAATCGAACATTTCACATTAGCAATTCCAAACGAAAGGCTCTAACATTCAATACTAAGAATTTAAAACAGGGGGGGGGGAAACGAACATTCCATATTATTAATATCACTATAATTTGTAATATTCTAAAATTCAAACAGACCCAGATGCAGCAACTTTCGCTTCCCACACTTTTTTTTTAAGTCAAAAGCGTAACTTAATCTATCCATACAAATCGCAGCATTACATATTCCAACCTAAAAGCATGTCAGTTCAGATATGAGACATTAAAATGTAAGTCAATGCCCGTTTTGAGCACTGCAGATCAGCCCATCTGGCCTGATCCACGCTGCCACGATCCCTTCACATGGACAGATTCTTAAACTTACCCACAGCAATACAATCTTCGCCTCATGTTACAAACATTACATGACAGATCGCGTATGCGCCTGTTCTTACCTTCTCAGCTGTCGTAGGAAAAATATATCCAAGGCCGACTTTAATTTTGTACTATACACAGCTTTAGTTTCCCAGCAGCGGTCCCTGATCGCGTGAATGTTCCCTATGCCTCTGCCTCTGCCTCACTCAACTTGTCCGAGGCTCGCCGGAAGCCACGCCTTGTTTTGTTTTCCCCGCCCCACGAAGAACGTGATTAGACAAAAGAGAAATGAGTGGCATTGAAGCTCGCCAATCACAAAACACATTCGTCTTAGCCCCGCCCATTCGGAGCGTGGACAGGTACGAAGTTCAGTGTGGACGACGTGACTGCACTTACTTGCAGAACCAGTTTGCGGACGTCATACACGCAGTGAAGTCAGTAAACGTCAAGTAACTTCGATTAGTACGTTGATAGTTTCATAGTGAGAATACAACAAAGTACAAACACAATTAACCTTTGGAGAGAAGAACCAGACAGACTATTTTGAGCTGTGATGTGTGACGGAAATTGCCACAAGATGGCACCATTATGCTGGGATACACATTATCATTATTTGCTGCATACAATTATCTATTTAAATAAATAAATAATAGATTTGGTTAATAATAAATAATATTATATATAGAAAGCAATATTTTAAAGTTTAAATATTTTTACATTTGTAAAAGTGGTTTTAAGTCAAATTTATGTTAACAAGCTTAAGTTTTATTGTTCCTCCAACATTAATGTACCAGAATATGACTAAACGTCAATAATGATTACTTTAATGGCTTTGCAATGCAAATGTGATTTTTAAAAAAGTATGTAAAAGTGCAATCATATGGTGCTGTAAGCATGCCATATTGGTCTGGTTTAATAGCAACACAATGCAACATATGGGGTTTCTGCTCCATCTTTCTATCCACCAAGGGGTCCGTGCATTAATAGCATCCTTCTCAGAAATGTTCCTACCTTTTCTTACTGAAGGTTTTCTCTCTAGTGCTTTGTCAGGTGATTTCTTTGGTGGATCAAATGCTGCTTTCATCTGTGACACTTTCACAGACTGTGTTGGATCTAAGGTCAGATCAACTCGGGCCTCAGTTGGCTTGGTCCACTCCTTCATCTTCTTCTGCAACTCAATAGTTTCCTTTATCATATCAGAAACATGTCTTTTCTGTCCGCCCTGTGGGGTTTCCAGACTGCACTTACTTGCAGAACCAGTTTGCGGACGTCATACACGCAGTGAAGTCAGTAAACGTCAAGTAACTTCGATTAGTACGTTGATAGTTTCATAGTGAGAATACAACAAAGTACAAACACAATTAACCTTTGGAGAGTGTTTTTCTATTTTGAGCTGTGATGTGTGACGGAAATTGCCACAAGATGGCACCATTATGCTGGGATACACATTATCATTATTTGCTGCATACAATTATCTATTTAAATAAATAAATAATAGATTTGGTTAATAATAAATAATATTATATATAGAAAGCAATATTTTAAAGTTTAAATATTTTTACATTTGTAAAAGTGGTTTTAAGTCAAATTTATGTTAACAAGCTTAAGTTTTATTGTTCCTCCAACATTAATGTACCAGAATATGACTAAACGTCAATAATGATTACTTTAATGGCTTTGCAATGCAAATGTGATTTTTTAAAAAGTATGTAAAAGTGCAATCATATGGTGCTGTAAGCATGCCATATTGGTCTGGTTTAATAGCAACACAATGCAACATATGGGGTTTCTGCTCCATCTTTCTATCCACCAAGGGTTCCGTGCATTAATAGCATCCTTCTCAGAAATGTTCCTACCTTTTCTTACTGAAGGTTTTCTCTCTAGTGCTTTGTCAGGTGATTTCTTTGGTGGATCAAATGCTGCTTTCATCTGTGACACTTTCACAGACTGTGTTGGATCTAAGGTCAGATCAACTCGGGCCTCAGTTGGCTTGGTCCACTCCTTCATCTTCTTCTGCAACTCAATAGTTTCCTTTATCATATCAGAAACATGTCTTTTCTGTACACCCTGTGGGGTTTCCATGATGGTGGTTGGGTTGCTTTCTATTGCGTGCTTTTGGTCAAACTGGCTTGAACGTTTCTCCTCTAACACATGACAATTTGCTTGTGTCGACAGCTTGTTCTGCTCTTTATCTTGTTTCTCGTTAGCTTGCATACTTATTAGGTTGCACATGGAGGAGGAATGTTGCACATCTTGTGCAGCAGATGTGTTTGCTGTGTTGTGTGCTAATGCAGCTCCAGCAGCACAACCATCCCGGACCTGATCGGATACGTCTGTCTGGCTTATAGTGGAATGGGTTGACGCATTTGTAAAAATCTTCAAAAAACATTTTTCTTGAAGTTGAGAAGAACCAGACAGAGTGACTTCTGTTTTCTTGTCCACACTTGGCCTATCATCTATGCGACCTGAAGCTGCAGTATCAAGACCAGCAATGAGCTCAGAGATGCAACCAGCTGCAGATGTTTCCTTGCGCAAGCTGATGGTATTCTGATTAGACTTGCCGACCTGGTCTCTCTCTGAGTTAGCATTAGCGTTTCCATCTAACCTCTGTTGTTTTGTTGCATCAATCACTGCACTTATAGAAGAGGCACGTTCTGGATCCATCTCATTTGTAGTATCCTTCACCGTCTCTGGAAGGGTTTGCATCACTGCCTGTGGATTCATTTCAGCCAGACTTTTCTCTGTGTGTACTTTGGCCTTTGCTAAAAGAGGGAGATCCTCTTTTTCATTTTTTTGCATAACTTGAACATCAGATTTACAACGGGGGTTCGAATCTGTAATGTCTTCAGAGAATGTAATACATTTCTCATCTTCATAGCTTTGTAGCCAGGGTTTGTGTTCACCCAGCATAACTACACTGGCAATATTAGATGTCACAAAACAACCCTCTTCCGTTTCTGTTTCATGCAGAGAAAGATCTTTTATCTCCGTTTTCTTTTCATGGGAATGATACGGACCCTTTGAAGCAGATTCCAGATTTTCTCTTTCTTCAGTCCCTCTTATGCCATCTTTATTTTTATGACCTCCCGCGGGTGATCTCCCAAGTGAAGGTTCCTTTGTCCAAGGGCTCTCCAAGTCTGACACATTAAATTGCCTTTCTTTCTGAAGCTCATCCTGTGTGAATTCGCCCGCAGATATTTGTCGATGGCTCTCAGAGTGACCCCAAGGTGACTTGGATGCCACTTCTAAGGTGCTGAGGTCCTCTGGGCTCTGCGTTCTTTCCAGACTCACAGCTTTGCTTTGTAAATCCGCACCTGCCAGAGATGAACTTGTAAATCTGGTCTTTATGACTTCATCTGTTGGCTGACACCCCGTAACATTTTCTCTGGCTCTGCAGACATATTTCATTGACTGCCCCTGGGTTTCAATGTTCATCACAGAGGAACGTTCAGCATGTGGGATTTCTGGTTCTCTGGCTGAGTAGACATCCTTCAAAGACCACCCTTGGGTTTCGACATTCTTCGGGGAGGAATGTTCAGCATTTGGGGTTTCTGTTACAATCTTATGTGGATTCTCTGGCAGCTTCTTCTGGTTTTCTTCTTTGCTGTGCTGAATTGCCTCAGTAGTGTCCTTTGATGTTTCCGCTTGTGAGTTCATCACAAGGCTTGATGTTGTGCGCTTGTTAATCAGCCTCTTGTTTTGCGATTCAGTCATGCTGGTCTTCAACATGACATTTTCGGTAATGACTAAAGCTTGGTTTTGAACCGTGACGTGAACGTTGGTGTTGGCATCCCCACCACATGGTTTTGAAATGTCCTTCCTTTCCAGAATCTCCAAGGTAGGCCCTGTATTCTTCTTTAGACTAATATCACAGGCAGCTTCAAAATCGAGTTTTCTGACCTCTTCCTGACTCTTTAGCTTGTCGTCATCTCCACAGACAGACTCCATTTCGTTCTTTACATATGAAGCATGCTTTTTACTCCTGTTTTCTCCTTTGCGACGGCTTTCAACTTTGTCTTTACCAGGAAGGTCACACCTAAGGTTGTCCTGATGGTCTTCTAGTGTACTCTCCAAGTCTTTTCTGTCGTGGTTTGGTTCACCAGCCTCCCATGTGCCTTGCGTGCAGCTGTCAGACTGTGCGATTCCATTCAGCTGCTGTGGAGCCAGCGGTTCAGCCCTGTCTTCCTCGCTACTCTTTCTTCCTCCCTCTTTCTCGCCATCCCCTCCCTCCACAATGCCCCCATCCGTGGGAGCACACACCTTATCATGAGAATCCAAACCATGCACTGGTGTAGGTGATGGTGACTCCCTGCCTGGGCCTCCATCCAGTCTTCCACCAGCTGTGTTTTCCTCATCTGTCCAGACACCATGAGTTTCAATGGTTAGATTTCCTTCCTCTTTGGCCCCCCCAGGGTCTGGGCTTGGTCCCTTTTCCTCTGGTCCTGCAGAGCTGTTGTCCTGCCCTAACTCCCCCTCCTTGCCTTGGTTTTGTCCCATTCTGTAGAAAAAAAGTGAGAGAGATGTTATTGACAGTGTATTGTTGTGGAGCACAAGATGTTGATTATGGCATGACTCTGGCATGCAGGTTGTGTCAGTGTTTATCTAAAATTATTGCACACTTTCACTCCCCTGTACACAGTTTGATGCTCACTAACTGTCTTTTTCACTTTGCTGTCTCTACTTGTCATTTCGGATGAGCTAATTCTTATAATCATAGTCTAACTTGACTTGTTCTGTTTGCTTAGCTGATCATTTGCTCTTGTCATCTTTCTTTATGGCAAGTCTCTTTGTTGCTGGTATTAACTAAAAGCTCAAAGTAGGGGTTGACAGGGTTATTATAGTTAAATAAAACTAACAATAAAACTCAAGACATTTTTATTACTTGAAATAAAATAAACGTTGAAAGAAAATGTGATTTTATTTTAGCTAGGCAACATTTGTCATTTTCATATAATTTAAGTTGATGTACTAAAATATAAAATTAAAAATGAAATAAAAATGTATATACTAATAAAAAAAATGAATAAAATGACAAAAACACACAACAAAATAAAGAAAACTTAATTAAAAGTTTTAATTAATTTAAAACCTTAACTAATTTAAAACTTTAATTAAGATTAAAATGAAAATGGAAAACACAAAATTAAAAACAATTTCAAATTGTTATAGTAGAAAAGGGATACTAAAATAACACTGGTGGATAAAGTACATATATCCTGTACTTGAACTAAAATACAGATGCCCTGCTGAAATATTATAATATATAAACAGAAAAAGCACTCCTTTGTCATTTTCACTTGAGTAAAAGTATAAAGGTTTTACTTTTAAATGTACTTATGTATTAAGAGTATTGATCTAGAAGTTGATTATTTTCTTACTATGTGTTACATTCCATAATATGGAAGCCTATTTCCAAGAAGAAGAAAAGAAAAAAATCATGCTTTTGTTCATCATAATCACAATATACAAATTCATAATTATGACTTAAAAAGACAACCTTATGAGAAACTCTATAGTTATGAGACAAAAAGTAAAAATTATGACAAAGTCATAATAATTATAACATTGAAAGTCATAATTATTATATAAAAAGTCAACATTATGACATAAGAAGTCAACCATTCTTTTCATAATTATGATTTACCAAAGTTCTGTGCTTAAGGTTAGAGCTCAGTATGACATTATGGATTTGAGGAGGCAACACACTTAAGCTTTGAAGATCTATTTATTGCTTTGAGAAAAAAAAAAGATCATATTTCTCTTGTTAAAGAGACTTGCTCCAACGGGATCACTGAATCAGTTAGATGTTACAGCTATTGGATCAGTCAAATTCACAAATGAATCATTCAGTGCATTGAATCACATCGAAAATCAGTGCAAAAGATTGATTTATTCACAAATCGGATCACATTTTTAAAGTAATAAAATACTTGAGTACAACAACAAAACACTGGTTACTGTTCACCACTGTACAAAACTATAACCAAATGAAACAGCAGCAATGTGTTTTACTTGAACCTCGACTTCGGTGGGAACAGTGTTTCTTTCCTCAGTGTCTTGTGACTACAGCATATCTGAGCAGCCATCGACTGTTCATGCTTGTCTCATTGCATGAACTGTACCGTCAGCAAGAACACCAGGAATTAGAGTCACAAGATTTTGCAGGAGATCTCTGAAGCACTGTCAATCACAGTCTTCACAGAATCTACAATCTCAATGTTCTGTCACACATTATTTGAAGGGCATTTGGGCTCATGAAAGCCACTGATGAAATCTTTCCTTTGCACTCTCTATTTCCTGTCTGCACGTCTACCAAAAAAGAAAAAAAAAATCCTCTTCACATCTGTCAATGCCTTCGCTCACTAACCCAAAAGCAGTGTGAACATAGAGGAGAAACTGTATTTTTCTGTCATGATTACTGCATTAATTATTGCTAGTTCATGTCATTAACTAATAATTCTGCCTTTGTTAGGGCCAAATACTATAAGTGATATTTTGTCTCAGAATTTGGTTGAAGTTTGTGATTTCACAGCCATTTGATATATATTTGAAAGACACTGATACTTTTTTTTAGCAAGGACACAATAAAACGAAAGTGACAACAAAGAAATTTATATTGTTACAAACAATTTTTGTTTCGAATAAATGCCGTTCTTTTGAACTTTCTATTCATCAATGAATCCTGAAAAAAAAGGTTTCTCCAAAAATATTACGCAGCACGACTGTTTAAAAATATTACCAGTTTTAAAATGTTTTAAATCAGAAATAAGTTATTTTAAACTTATTTTAAATTTTTTATGTATTTTTGATCATATAAATGCAGACTTGGTGAGCATAAGAGACTTTCAAAAACTTTTTTCAAACTTTTGAACAGTTGTGTAAATGTTTTAGGGCTGTAAAGAAAGAAAGAAAGAAAGAAAAATGGTTACAGTAACAGGCTTATTTTCTCTGTAAAAAATTCTAAATATAAAAAATATATGCTACAAATGTGCAATTGTGAGAAGTGAAACAACAGCGAAACATTTAAAATTAAAATGTATCTTTTATTTTAAGAATGTATCTTGCATTTCATAAAACCACTGAATCTATGAAATACTGTTACTAGCTTAAGCATCCTGTTCTTTTATGATTCATTAGAACAAACATGGCATACATATGTCACTTTCTGAGAAATATCTGTTTAAATTTTAAGTGCAGCTAGAATTTTGAATCAGTCTCAATGTAATATGTAGAATATATGCATACAGGAGTAATGCAGAAGGCCTCTACTTCAGCAAATGTAGAAAACACATAAAAAAATACAAGTCTCTAAAGTGACAGTGTGTTTCCTGTTCATCTGCTTTGACAGCCTGCACTAATACATTTACAGGAACTCACACGCAGAACTGGAGGCTTCCATGTCATATGATATTTGAGTTCAGCAAAGTTGAAACATGGCTACACAGTGACATTTTCAATCCTGTCCTGGGACAGACTAGAATAGACGATTCATTTGCTCATATTACATTGTCTCATAGCTCAATATTAAACCCTTTTTTAAAAAGAAAAGCTTTTTAAGATCTCTGGTTTACATATCATACAGTTATTGTTAAATGGAATAGTAGCATTAATCATTTATCAGACTTTTAACAGTTCCTCACAAATGGACAATTCTCTGCAAAGTGTGTGTGGACACAGACAGGATTCCCCATGCAAGACCATCCCATCCTAAATCTCCACAACAGCGCCATTGTGCTGCATCCGTCACCCTGACACTCAAGGCAAGTCACTTGATTTCCTTGTGGCTCACTGCCTCTCCCATGTATGCAGAATCCAAATAACATGAACAACAACTATATGAAACATCTCTCCACTGTCTCAGAAAGTTCTTTGTATCGAACAACAAGTGTTTAAATCCAAATCTGAGCAATCGGGGGTCCTACTCAGTGGACGGCACACCATGGAATCAACTTCTAAGGTAACAATTTGTCTCAAGTAAAGAAGTGGATACTCACCAATACTCCTGTGACTGCACCGTAACTCCAGGACAAGACCACTCTTTGTTGAATGGATGGATGTACTGGCTGAGTTCTGCTGGCAAATGGGCTTTTATTACTCTCTTGTGATGACATAGTCACATTTGCCTAATGCAGTAAGTTAGTCCTCTCCCTGTATAAGCACAACAACTTTCAGATTCAGCGATTAGATGTTTAAAGGATAGTTCACCCAAAAATTTAATTTTTGTCTTCATTTGTTCATCTTGTATGATCTGTTTTACTTAAGAACACAAAAGGAGATATTTAGCAGAATATTTACACTGCTATTTCCCATACCATAAAAGTGGATGGAGACCAGGGAGTCCAAAAATGAGAAAAAAGCATCATAAAATGACTTTATGAGAGTCATTGTTCACCTCACACTCTTTCTTGGCATTTATGGTTAGATGAAGAACCTTCAACATTTATTAAACCTTTCCCTTTCACAAAAGATTCCTTAGATTTTTTTTAAATGTTCTTCACATTAAGAAAAAATGGTTCTTAAGAATTCACTGTTAAAAATAAAGGTTCTTTATTGGCATCGATGGTTCCATGAACAACCTTTAACATCCATGGAACTTTTCCATTGCACAAAAGTTTCTTTACATAAAAAAAGGTTCTTCAATGGCCTTGTTGTGAAAACCCACCTTTATTTTAAGAGTGGTTCTTTGAGGAACCAAAAATGGTTCTTCTGTCTATGGTAGATACTAGAACTGGAATATACTAGATACTAGAAAAGGTAGTCTCCTCACAACTATGTTCTTTCTTAGAGAATAGTGGTATTTGTAAGGATTTCCAGTCAGGATTTAGACCGTATCATAGTACAGAGTCTGCTCTCATCGGAGTTACAAATGACCTGCTCTTATCATCCGATCGTGGTTGTATCTCTCTATTAGTGCTACTGGATCTTACGGCTGCATTCGACACTATCGACCACAACATTCTTTTGAATAGACTAGAAAATTATGTTGGCATTAGTGTAATTGCATTGGCATGATTTAAATCATGCTTACTGTATCTGACTGTCATCAATTCGTAGCAGTGAATGAAGAAGTATCATATCGTTCACAAGTGCAGTATGGAGTACCAGGCTCAGTACTAGGACCATTGCTTTTCACGCTTTACATGCTATCCTTGGGAGGTAACATCAGGAAACATGGTGTTAGCTTTCACTGTTATGCTGATGATACTCAGCTCTATATTTCTTTGCGGCCCGATGAAACATACCAATTCGCCAAACTAACAGAGTGCATAGCTGATATGAAAAACTGGATGACTTGTAATTTCCTACTGCTAAATTCTGAAAAAACTGAGGTGTTAATTATCGGACCAAAAACCTCTACATGTCATAATCTAGAACACTATCTAACTCTTGATGGCTGTGCTGTCAATTCTTCGTCATCAGTTAGGAACCTTGAAGGGCTATTTGATAGCAACCTTTCCTTTGAAAGTAATATTTCTAGCATTTGTAAAACCACATTTTTTCATCTTAAAAATATATCTAAATTACGAGCTGTGCTCTCAATGTCAAATGCAGAAATGTTAATTCACACATTCATGACCTCAAGGTTAGATTATTGTAATGCTTTATTGGGTGGTTGCTCTGCACGCTTAATAAACAATCTCCAGCTGGTCCAAAATGCAGCAGCTAGAGTTCTTACTAGATCCAGGAAGTATGACCATATTAGCCCAGTTCTCTCAACACTGCACTGGCTCCCTATTAAACATTGTATACATTTTAAAATCTGGCTAATTACTTATAAAGCTCTAAATGGTTTAGCTTCTCAGTACTTGAGTGAGCTCTTATCGCATTATAGTTCTCCACGTCCGCTGCGATCTCAAAACACTGGCCAATTGAAAATACCTAGAATATCAAAATCAACTGCGGGTAGCAGATCATTTTCCTATTTAGCGCCCAAACTCTGGCAAAATCTACCTAGCATTGTTCGGGAGGCAGGCCCACTCTGTCAGTTTAAATCTAGATTAAAGACCCATCTCTTTAACCTGGCATACACATAACACACAATAATTTTTCTATAATTCAAATCCATTAAAGAATTGTTAGGCTGCATTAATTAGGTCAACAAGACCTTGTCGGCCATGGGCACACGACCACGAGAACCAGAAGAGTGCTCTGATCAATCTGATGTGCGTTGCAGCCTGGAATTAAACCACACCATGCTGGCTTCGTCTGACCAGAGAAGAACTGGCCCCCCGACTGAGCCTGGTTTCTCCCAAGGTTTTTTTTCTCCATTTCTGTCACCGATGGAGTTTTGGTTCCTTGCCACTGTCACATTTGGCTTGCTTAGTTGGGGACACAATTTCTGGCAACATTGTTGACTTTACTGCACAGACACTATTGGAAGAGAACTAAACTGAGCTGGACAATGACATCACTGAATCAACAATGAACTGACTTTAACTGATAAACTGTTTTCTATTGTCCTCTTGCATTATCAGCACACGTTTTTCCTGTTTAACACTGTAAAGCTGCTTTGACACAATCTATATTGTATAAAGCGCTATATAAATAAAGGCGATTTGACTTTACTATGGCATCGCTGTAGAAACGCCCTTTTGGAACCTTTATTTTTTTATGTCATTGAAGTTTCTGTGTCTTTTAACATTGACATATGTCATGAATGAGATCTGACAGCCATGTCAAAGACTTTCAGAGAATAACTTTAGTTTGGGTCCATTTCTTAAATAGAATTGAAATAGTTTTAATAGGTGTTTGTAATTTTTGGAGTTTGACAACCCTCGATATGGAAAATGTCAACATGAACATCCATTTCATTCATTTTATTTTCCACGAAAAAGAAAGACAGGTTTGAAACAAAATGAGGCTGAGAAAATGACGACAAATTTTTCATTTTCTGGTGAACTGTGCCTAATAAAACATCTGACTTAATAGTAGTAATAATAACACATCTGTCCCAGTCCTAAGGCCTTCAGAATACTCTTTGTCAAAGCAAAGGTTTTAAATTGCTCTGGGACTTTATTTTTTAAGCTGATGAAAACCAACGCTCATTCCAAGGGTGCAATGATACAAAGTAGTAGCGAGACTGTCTTGGGGCTCTTTGCTTCTCTCAAAATAGCAATAACCATAAAGATAACTACAACACTGGAGCTCTTGTGTAGACTGAGACACTGATAGTCATGGTAACAGAGATACAGGAAGTGAGGAGAGCATGGTATCAGTATGGTACCACCCTATCAGTATTACAGCCGTGCACCAGTCTCCACGGTCAAAGTTTAGAGAAAGTTTCCTGATATAATTCACAAGTTAGGGGGGAGTAGAGATCCTGTAGAGATACTGACTAAAAGTTTGCCTGAAAAGAAGCTGCAAAAACAATGGAACAAAGCCTTATAAATCTCTGTGTTATGCGCCTGGTCGCTATGGCACCGATCATAACAGGACGCTCTCTTCGCTCTCTGATAATAATAAAGGAGAAATGACTTCAGCACACAGTTCACCAGACACTGAGGTCGAAGAGAGAAAACAGGCCACACAGAATTAGAACTGCAGGCTGCTGTGGAAGAACCAGGTGACTATTAAGGTATTTTACAGACCTTAGAAAGTATTTGGACGCTTAAACCACTTAAAAATTTAAGAATGACACTGCATTATATAACTAAATGACAATTATTGTTAAAATAATAATTAAAAATTTTTTTTTTTAAATAATACATATAATATACATACACACACATAAATATAGTATGAAGTCAGTAAGAACTGTTTGAAGAAATTAATACTTTTATTCAGCAAGGATGCATTAAATTGAACAAAATTGACAGTGAAGACATTTATAATGTTCCAAAAGATTTCTATATCAAATTATGTTCTTTTGAATCTTCTATTAATCAAATACTCCTAAAAATATTTTAATATTAATATTTTATTTCTGCAAAAATATTAATAATATTATTTCTTAAGTGCCAAATCAACATATTAATTCATTTTTTTACAAACATTTTAATCAAAACATATATATATATAAAAAAGTTTAAATTGATAAAACAACAGATATATTACAACACAACAATTATTAATATATTATAGCATTTAGGGACTTTCTGTGTTCAAGTTCAAGTGCTGCTTTTGCAGTTGTGGCTCTTAGGCTGTGGAATGCACTTCCAGTTGGTGTGAGATCCTCCCCCACATTGGACACATTTAAATCTAGATTGAAGACTCATTTATTCTCTTAAGCCTATGGTGTTGCCCGAGTTACATATGGGAGTTTTCATTTGTTTAGGCTTATCTGCATGTTTTTATTTTTATCTTGCCAAAAGCGGTTTTCAATTGTACTTTGCACTTTGGTACAACACTTTTTGTTATAAATAAACGTGACCCTGAACACCTTCTGTGTCCAAAAATTGAAGTGAAAACATCTAAATCAATATTTGTTTGCATAAAATATCTAATGAAATGACATTCAGACATTTTTAAATGTGTCAAAAGTGTAAAAATACTTTTTAAGTCCACTGCATCACTTACTTTCTGTATCAATAACTATGGAATACAAAATACAATCAAAATGATACATCTCTATCCTCAGATCATAAATGACAACAAATGTGTATTTTCTGCTTCCTCATCAATCTGTTCACTATCGCAACTTTATTTCTGCCCCCAGGTTTTTTTCCTTAACAGCTATATTTCATCTCTGTTAACAAGAAAATGAAATGCAATGACCGATATTAATCTGAGTAGATCAGATGGTCATTAAATCACCCGGTCTTTTCTACAGCCTCAAAGCCTGCAGTAAAACCTCTGACGTCACGTGTGCAGGGAGGTTTAGCCTGTAGTTGCATAACTGCACAGCCATGCCAGAATATACTGACAGAGCACAGATGGCACCCTATGATGTCAGAATACTATACCAAAAAGCCCTTAACCAATCAAAACAGAGTACTTTAAAGTACTTTGCCAGTAAATGTAGCAAACATGACAAGAAAAACAAAGATTGAAAGAAAACGTTTATTCCCATAATAAACACATACAGTACATCATCTCAACAAAATGTACAAAGTGCAATATGCATTGAAACTACAGCAAATCTGCAGTACAAAGGACAAAATTACTGCATACTTAATAGCGATAACAATGGTGACAGAATGAGGAGCGAGCACTCCCTATTTTGTGAGCCTCGCAATTTAACAGCATTGCTAATTCACGGAAAAGAGGCTCAATATCCAACTAGAGGAAAGTCAATGGATGATTTGGGAACAGACCAGTGTAACATTCTGAAGGAAAAAAAAGCCACTATCACAATCTCTCCCAAGCAAATATAGCTTGAATCTACAGCAATTTTAATATTGATCCTCGATGCAAAACTTTGGTTAGCACTTCATACTTGAATAGCATAAAATCTTTCCTCACTCCTTTGGAAAAGGAAAACCCTCTAAAACTTGGCAACTCCAACATCTTTCATGAGTTTGCAATGTCTTCCTCATTAATTAAAAGGAAATAATGCCAAGTATCAATGATACGTTTCTATTTTCTCTAATACAACAATAAAATTTAGGAGTGTAGAACAAGAACATGTCTGCCAGTTTTAAAATGTGCCCATGTAACTCAATGGCCTCTGCCTTAACTGGTAACATTATCAAATGGGAGTCACCACAGAACACTGCCTCTAGTGCTTCTGGGTAAGGCACTTGATATTGATGACACAAGACAATGCAGGCAACCAATAACATTTGATCTGTAATCTCTGACTCAGGTTTGACCTCAATATGGCATCAGACACAAAATGACAAAGACTTCGGCGAGAGGAGGAGGGTTTGGGGCACATTTATGAAGGATGCAAGTAACTGTTCATGACACGAAACAGCTTTCTGGCTTATTTCTCCTCTCTGTTTTTATATTCAGGGCCCAGAAGGAAGATTAAATAGTGCTGATACTGATTCAATCAACCAAAATCATTCAGGCAACCATCTACTATAGGATAGGGGAACTGATTCAAGATGCCTTTCAGATGAAAGTACCATGAACTCCCAGAAATTCTGTTATATGACCAACAAACATATTTAAATACGGTGTATTGCTGTGTGCGTGTGTGTGTAGAGGTGGAGACCGTGTGTATACTATGAGCCTGCTCATGTTTTTAACATTAAAGTGCACACACGTTTTCTGAAAGGGTTTTGTGTTCAGAATAGTTCACAGTAATGGTATAGCCGCTGTGCAAGGCAACGCTCACTCACACACACTCACAAACTTCACATTTCCGTTGTTCAAACTCAATGTGGTAGCATAGATACGTGTACAAAATCCATTAAAAAAAATATTGGAAAAGTATGCTGCATAATAAACCTCAAGTACTTCAACTCAAGCTTTAATTGGCCAACTGATTGGTAAATAAAGGCCTACTGACACTTGGACATGAACAAATGTCATGAAACAGCTGGATTGATGCATTTATCAAAGCTTTTGTGATCACATAAACTGGTATGGCAAGTGTCAAAGAAACAAACACACGAAGGAAAATCTCACTGTCAAGAACATGTCTGGGACATTTTTCAACCCGAATATCAAATAAAATCTATAAAATCAAAATTAAGAAATAATATTTTGCTTAAAATGATTCTTTCCCTCCCCCCCACTTGTTTTTCATTTTAAATAATGTCACTTCTTTTTACTATACTGAAAAATTATATATCCTTGATTTATTTATAAATTCGAAATTTTGTTGTATGGCTTTTATTTTATACCAATTTAAAAACTTTTGAATTATTGTACTACAGTATTTTTATAGCACATGCTTAATCAGAATCTAAAGGGAATCATCATTGTGAGTGATGGGAATTTTAAAAAAATACAAGTAAAACATTTTTAAAATGGTAATGATATTAAAAATATAATTTCAGTTCCTAAATACAAAATATAATTTCTGATATTTCTCGTTTGATTTTGGGGCAAAATGTAACCTGGACATGCTTTTATGAGATTTTCCCATAGAGATACACACACTCAGAGGTGAACAGCTGTTGAAACCATGACATATCTTTGACTTGTGTTGTATTATTTTGTTTCAGAGCATTCTTCAGTTCTACTTCTGTATAGAAAAGGCCAATCTACCTTACTTTCATTATGGAAAACTAACAGCAAGTACAAACAGGACAACGCGTTAGAACAGGAGACATGTAACAAATAACAGTCGTTCTTTAACTGGGTAAATTACTGATTTGTATCACATTTGGAAACATGGAGCAGCTGCTCTGCTAGAGAAACTACAGTGGAGGAGCTCCCGTTGATATAAAATCTTTACAAGTATGTGCTATTAGAGACTGTAACAGTAATCATTACCCAAAAGTCCTACTGCTATTTTGACAGCAACAAGGACAGTCACATTCATAAGAATAGCAACTGCATGTATGAACGTTTCAGCGGAAGGAGAACAGCAGCTTGAAGTCACCTCTGATTTTCTTTATCCTTCAAAGTGATTGTCTTTCATCACCCTCATCAAGTATCCGAAAGAAGAATCCCAAACAGATCTCCTCTTTCCCAATGAGTCTCCACACAGTCTGCGCTGTGTGCAAACACTGAAGTGCTGCCAGTCACCCTGTTTCGTTATCTGCCTGGCTTATGAACAGTACTGTATTGGTATGAGGTATTAGTTTGAAACCTGTGAGTGAATCATCAGTGCTCTGTGAATGATAAAAAAGTCAATCAGCACTCAAAGAACTTTCCTAATCACTGCAAAGAGTCCATTTCCTTTTACCGTCCAGCAAGGAAGCGAGAACACAGCAGGGTGTATGATTTGAAAACCCTTTTCAAATGTGTGACCATGTCCGAAAGAATCTGTGACTCAAACAGGGCCACAAATAAGGTGATTTATGGTGTGATAAATGGGTGGGCTGATGGAAACATTACACAATGGTCTATTTTGATGCTTTCAAGTAATGGCCTCTAGGATGCCGAGTGCTTATTTTGCTTCAGAACAGCAGAGAGGAAGTGAAGTGAAAACCTCATGAACTGTTCATCAGTCAGCGCAATACACATCCATTTGGGTTCCATGCAACGAAAGCCTGTCCAGAAGGTTTTGGATTCATTGAATATTATGTTTATATTCATTACAGAAAGCAATTCTTTTGTAGAAGACACTCTTCCACTCACATTCACTCTTCTGTGAATGGCCGATGTTCCCAAGTGGCTGAAATGTTTAAAAAATATATAAGTATAAATATCTCAGAGTAACTTTGTTGCAGAACTACAGGTGAAGCTGAATCTCCTGCTGTCAGCTCTTGGACTCTTCAGGTCCTGCTTCAGCTTGGTTGAAGGCCTCCATGTTTGTGGAGGTTGAGGAGGTGGACGAGGGCCCAGGTCTGGCCCATTCCGGGCTGAGTGAATGCTCGGGTTCTGGGGACAAAGAGAGCATGAGAAGGGTCCCTGCATCAGAGGAGCACGCCGAGCACAAGTCTTCAGACGAGAAGGTTAGGCTGCCCAGTTTGGCGAGTGAGTTGGAGCGCTTCAGTCGAGAAGGTACAGTAAGTCCTGCAAGTCGCATCCGGGCTTCGATTTCTTGCGTACGTTGACGCACAAGGCCCGGTTTGCCACGGACGCTGCGGAGGCTGTCGCTGCTGGAGCTGCGGGTGAGCGTGGAGCCATGCGGGGACGAGACTGGTGTCAAACCACCCGAGCCGAGGAGCGCTAACAAGGCCTCGTTTGTCAGTGGCACCGCCACTTCGGTAGTGAAATCTGCCCGTGTTCCAATGGGCCTGTTGAGAGGGCCGGTTGAATCACTGGAATTGTTCATTGCATCCTCGGATTTGATTGAACCAGTTCCCCGTTGCTCATTTGCACGTGCACGCTCCTGAAAGAGACCGGAAAGTTTTTCCAAGCGCTCTTTTCGGCGGCGAACAAGGCCGGAGCGTTGCAGCTGTAACAGAGTCTCTTGTTGTTGTGGAGACACCTCTGCCTTCTCCAAACCCTTTATCTCTCTTTCGTTCCTGAGTAGAGCAGAGGAACCCTGTGCATCAATCACTTTCTGTTCAGAATCTCCTTCCCCTTTGGCTTCAAACAGTAGTGTCCGGTTATCAGTTTCTTGGTCAAGAGATTTGCTTTCTGGCTTATCTTTATGCCCTAAGGGCATTGCATTGGCATCAAGGCACGGATCTGAGGCAAGTTTGCCATTCTTGGCTGTCACAGACAGGTTGGCACAAGGTGGTGTCTGAATTGAGATACTGGGCACAATGCTGAGGGGTAAAGGGGCAAGGGCTCGTCTGTTAGCCTCCAACACAGCAGTCTGGGTGGGCTTGGAAGCGAATGACAAACCAGGAGCAAGCCTCGGCTTAGCATGCTGCTTCAGATGGGCACTTTCCTGAACAAAAAAAGACAAGGAAAAATAATGTAACAGAAATAACATGTAGTGGTGCCGTGATAGAATCATGTGAGATACTCACAGTGAGATTTTGTTGCGTTCTGAGGTGGTTGTTGTTGTTGGAGTTCTCGTTGCACAGATGGTTCAGGCTTGCGAGATCAATCACCGTTTCATTCGACAACTCCTCACTATCTTGCCGTCCTCTGTCATTCCCATCTCCTCTCTTCACTCCCTCTGTTAATGCCTCCATTTCAGCTTGCTCTTTCTGAGCCTCCTCCTCATCCTCTTCTTCCACCGTGCTGAACTCCAACCGTAGACGTAGCTCCTCCAGAGGCTCCGCCCCTCGAGAACAGGTCTGAGCAGCTGTGCCCTCTCCTGGGACACCGAAGTGTGGTAAAGGAAGGCCTTCGCGCCCCTCAAAGGTTTCATCATCAAGAAGCGCATCTTGCTCCACATCTGCAACCTCGATGTAGACACGCTCTACATCCACCAGAGGCGGTGCATGGATCGGCGTGGAAGGTTCACTGTTGAGGGCTGAGTCTGACAGGCGACGGAAGTAGTAGTGGTAGTTTTGCGGGTGGCTGGGGTCCAGATCTAAGCTAATTGGAGAGGAGTGGGCGGTAGGCTCACAGCATACGGTGACCCTGGGGTTTGTGGGGTCTGGGGTGACATGATCCACAGTCTCAGAGTTCACACAGCAAGGGGAAGCTGCTTGCTGGCAATCAGGGTGATCGCAATCTGAGTCGGGATGCCACAGACGGTTATGACGCTGCTTACTGAAGGGAAAAAGTATAGAAAGGGTTAAAAAAGGATTGAAGGGAAAGTTCACCCAAAAATTGAAATTCAAATGGGGTCCAACATTGGACCCTACTGAGTTTCATTGTATGAAAAAAAACATATTTTTACACTGTAGAAATGTATATGAATAAATGATGACAGAATTTTTGTTTTGTGGGTGAACCAAATTACAATAATATAGGAAATTTCTCTTGTACCTGGCATCCAGTATACCCTCATACTCCGCCAGCTGTCTCATGAAGCTAGCATTGGGACGGGTGATACTGCGCTTCTGTTTGACGAAGTTGTATGCTTTTTCCAGAGACCAGCCGTACTCTTTCATGGCATATGCGATTACCGTAGAGGCCGAGCGGCTTACGCCCATCTTACAGTGAACCAAACATTTGGACTGATTCTTTCTGCAGAGTACAGAACATGAGGGTATAAAAAGTCACATTGAAAGAGTCAAGTATGTTGCTTATATTTAGAGAGAAAAATCTAAAATAGAGCCTTACTTTGCTTTGACAATGAAGTTGTAGGTCTCGTTCCAGTGAGCCAGTAAGTCTGTGGCCTCGTTGTCATACACTCGGACATTATGATAGCAAAATGTTCCTGGGAAAAAGTTATCTATTTCCCTCGTAACATTTAAGATGTAGCCCACCCTAAAACAGCAATGCATTTAGAGATCGCATAAATTACATCTGGACAACAATAGAAAACCATATGCATGCAAGTTTATTCTTATTCCTTACATCAGGAACTAAAATACACCCTGTTTCTTGCTGTAAAAGAAACAGCTTTGATGGATTTACTCTGAACTTTATCTGAAACAGGAGAAAATGCTGCCCTTTAAGAGGTGATACGATACACACTCACTTTAAACTTTCACCTTTACCTAACATTAACCCATTTAAAGAAGCAGTATCTTGAGAGAAACAACAGCATGGGAAGAAAACAAGCTGTGGATGTCAGTAAAGGTAGGGGTAAAACTCACTCACCCAGTTTCCTGAAGCTCCTCTAGATTTGAAGCATTCCATTCAGAACCCTAAAAGATAAACAATGCAAATCACTGGCTTTAGGGAAATTGGCATCTAGTGCCCCATATCTGACAAAAACGATCTGCCCTTCCATAGAACTAACAAGCTTTTTACATTAAATAAATTAAATTTCCTTGACAAACTTTCCCCCCATTTTTATTTGTATTTTATTTGTACTTATTTAACTGATGTGATTTGTCATATTTGTATCTTTCGGATAAATTATTTATTTATTTTGGGGTAGGATGACCTAGGGGAAAGGCAATAAAAAGAGGGGGGAAAACAATAGGAATTGGCAGGTGTGATAAAAGCAGCACTAACCAGATAGAGGTGGTCAAAGATGAGCGTGGCTTTGTCCATCTGCCCAAGAATAAGCAGCATCTCATTATCAATGAACTCTTTGTACTCTTTCAGGTTGCAGTTCATCTGTTGCTCTAGCTCATTACGAATCTAAAGAAAAACACACATCATTATTGACTTAATCTCAGCAAATGTTCTGTTTTAAACCCTGTTCACACCTGCTATTAAAGGGGTCATATGATGCTGCTAGGAGAGACGAGACAAAAACATTAAAACCCATTACAAACGAGGCATTTGTTGCATCCAGTGGGGACATAATTACTGATTATAATGACTTATACTGTTTTTTTACACGTTGCGTTGCATTGCATCGCGCCGCTTAAACCTAAAACTCTGTCTGCATTTGTGATCGGAGAAATGACAAACAAGTGCTACTCTACTGCCCAAAACTCGCGTTTGAATCATCAAATCCTTTAAATGAAAACGTACTTACAGACTGTGAGTCAGAACTGCCGGCATTGTAGTCTACTCTCCCAGGATCAGTAAACAGTCCTCCATAAAATGGCCTTATCAAACTAATCTGAATATTTGGGTTAAACTGTTCTGGAATAGTGTTGTAAATACAACTTAACCACTGATTTGTAGTCGTGTCCTCTTTTGGAAGACCAAACAAAGTAGTTTCGCTTTCACAAAGAAAAACATGGCGGCCTAGCGGAAGCGGAAGCCACGGCTAAGTGTGAGCTGAGGCCAGGCTAAAGTTAGCAGAGGCGGCGGGGTTGAGAACAGCGCGGCCGGCGGATCCGACGAAGAAGCGGCAACCACATGTGACGTAGTTCCTAGCCATATCGGCCTAGAAAATCGCAACTTTTAATTTTCCGTATGTCTTAGTACACGATGTAACTACAGAAGAGTCAAGTTTTAAATAGGAAAAATATCAAAACTCTTTGGTCATTTTTGAGCGAGATGCCAACTGTCTAATCAGATTCAATGATCTATGCTAAGCTGCACCTAAAAGTGCTACCGCCAGACCCGGAGATCGGCTGAATGGATTCGAAAACGGTAAAACTCAACTGTTTAACTCTAGGGGAGTTGGAAAATGAGCCTATTTTCAAAAATAGTGGCGTGTTCCTTTAAGATCCATCTCAGACAATCTGATCACAAGAGGTCAGCCGAGACACACTGCAGGGTCCTGTGGCTTCTGTGACCACTTATGATCAGATTTTGAGAAGGAGGGTCTGTTGTGACGTCACACAGTATGTCAGTGTGTAACTGTGTGTTGATAACACTTATGATGACCTCTCTGCGCTTCATACTGACCTCTTTGGACGTGACATTTTCAAGGTCCTGGCACATCATGATACTCCTGAGTTTAGCTTTGATTAAACATTCTGTTCTTTCCCTCTCTGTTGGCCTGAGGAACAGAAACGTAACACAACCTAAATCAAGGGTTTAAGAAAGAGCATAATTTTAAGGTGAAGGGAACAATTTTATTTACTTACTTTTTTATTATTATCGTTTTTATTATTATCATAATTCATAAAGTCAAAATTACATTTATACAATAAACAGATAAAACATGTATTTGGTTTCATCATAGCTCTTTCATTATTTTTTCCAAATAAAAAAGAACAAATATATAAACAAAAAATATAAAAAGCATGTATGAGAAAACATACAAAAAAAAGCCTGAAAAAAAAGATGCAGATGACCACTGATTATTAAACAGATCAAATATTAGATTAAACTGTGACAATATTTAACAAATATGTCTGACTTTTACGCATGGTCTCAATGCATGGTCACAAAAGAAAAAAAATCCCTTCCAAAAAACGAATCAAAATGTTAATTTAAATCTGCTGGTGGGTTTCACAAGTGCCAAGGACTCTGGGCTTTCAGGGTTTGCACTCACTTGTTAACAAAGACTGCAGGAGAGTCGGGTCGCAATGTTTCCAGGTCCAGCATGGCGTTCCACTCATTGATGCAGCTCTGTTCCGAGCTGATACAGCTCTCATAGTACCCCATCCATGTGAGCGCCATGCCACCGGGGAAATAGTTGTACCTTCGTGACACCTCACTTGCCTTGTGTAAAATCTGCAGTGCTGACCTAAAGAAAAAGCAGGTTAAAGGTGAGTAAGAGACCTGTGCCAATAGTCTCAGTAATGAGTTTAAATGATCATGATGTGATCTTAAAACGGATCAAACTATATCTCAAACTGAGTGAAGTAAACTGACATTGGTAAAAGAAAACTTTAATCTCAGTTGATTCAAAAATGCATTGAATTTGGTAATCATAACTGTTTGTCCACTAAGCAGTACATACCAAAAATACCTTTCTGGACAGCATGTTGGAGTTCCATATAAATACCATAATATGTGGTTATGGCATCACTTTAAACATGGTTTATATCAAATACCATCTGGTGATCTGATATTCACTGTACCATGGTACAGCCACAGTACTTTTTTGAAAGTGTCACCAGATGGCAGTGTGGAGCTCTATTATATTTAAGGATGTCAAACTCCCAAAGCACCTGTGAACATCTGAAAAACAGTCCACTCACATCATCTTTAACCCCCTGAGGAACCGTTTTTTTTTTGTTGTTTTTTTTTACCCCAGTAACAAACAAGAGCACAAATTCACCCAGCCAAGTAGACAAAGGCTCTTGTTGGAAAAAACTAATTAACTTGTCACCTAATTGGGAGAGATGACTGTAGGATTTATCATTGCATGAAATACTGTTAAAATAGCAGTTCTGAGTGATTGTCTGAAGTTGTTTGGAAGCTTTAGGTTAATCACTTAAATTATCACATCAATCATTTAAAAACAGATTTAACAAGTAAAACTAGAAAAAAGTGACCCAAGAAGACCCAATATAGAACATGAACACAAATCATTCTATATATCAGCATTTCCACTACAAACTGAAATGTCTAAAATGTGAGTTTAAATTGCTCTAGTTCATTATTTATTGATGTTATTTTCTCACCACATGGCCTGAACTGACACTGGCTTGAAGATGTGTGTGTGCCCGGCAGTAGTCACACTGAAGCCCCTGGAGACATGAGAAGAGAGGTTAAATAAGGCCATCATCATACGTCTTTACAATAGAACTACAACCTATCTAAACAACAATAAAAATAAGAAATACTTGTTAATATTGTCATTGGCTTCATTTTCTGAAAAATGAATTCAACACGGTTTATAAACCACGCTATCTACATCAGTGCATCAAAATTTGAAGTGTCATCAGACCAGCAGCAGCATTTCCTCTCCATTCCCAGAGGGGGCAGTACTCACCCATCACCATCTAAATGAATCTTGGTGTCACTCCACAGTGGCAGCACCATCCCAATAGAGCAGTTCTTACTGTAAATGAAAGAAAAACTCCCTTATTTGACTAAATGTAATGTCCCTGCAGGAGGTAACAAACTCTAAAAACTTGTCTTTTTGATGATAAAACTGTATTTGATTTTTAAGTCACCTGTCTTTGTTGCTGAAGTCCATGCCCAGTAAGATGTTTTCCTCAGTGTCTTGACGGCCATTTGTGTAGACTACCACCATGTACCGCACACGGTCTGACCAAGCTCTATTATATTTAAGGATGTCAAACTCCCAAAGCACCTGTGAACATCTGAAAAACAGTCCACTCACATCATCTTTAACCCCCTGAGGAACCGGTTTTTTTTTGTTTTGTTTTTTTACCCCAGTAACAAACAAGAGCACAAATTCACCCAGCCAAGTAGACAAAGGCTCTTGTTGGAAAAAACTAATTAACTTGTCACCTAATTGGGAGAGATGACTGTAGGATTTATCATCGCATGAAATACTGTTAAAATAGCAGTTCTGAGTGATTGTCTGAAGTTGTTTGGAAGCTTTAGGTTAATCACTTAAATTATCACATCAATCATTTAAAAACAGATTTAACAAGTAAAACTAGAAAAAAGTGACCCAAGAAGACCCAATATAGAACATGAACACAAATCATTCTATATATCAGCATTTCCACTACAAACTGAAATGTCTAAAATGTGAGTTTAAATTGCTCTAGTTCATTATTTATTGATGTTATTTTCTCACCACATGGCCTGAACTGACACTGGCTTGAAGATGTGTGTGTGCCCGGCAGTAGTCACACTGAAGCCCCTGGAGACATGAGAAGAGAGGTTAAATAAGGCCATCATCATACGTCTTTACAATAGAACTACAACCTATCTAAACAACAATAAAAATAAGAAATACTTGTTAATATTGTCATTGGCTTCATTTTCTGAAAAATCAGACCAGCAGCAGCATTTCCTCTCCATTCCCAGAGGGGGCAGTACTCACCCATCACCATCTAAATGAATCTTGGTGTCACTCCACAGTGGCAGCACCATCCCAATAGAGCAGTTCTTACTGTAAATGAAAGAAAAACTCCCTTATTTGACTAAATGTAATGTCCCTGCAGGAGGTAACAAACTCTAAAAACTTGTCTTTTTGATGATAAAACTGTATTTGATTTTTAAGTCACCTGTCTTTGTTGCTGAAGTCCATGCCCAGTAAGATGTTTTCCTCAGTGTCTTGACGGCCATTTGTGTAGACTACCACCATGTACCGCACACGGTCTGACCACACGCTCTCTAACCGCACCGCCTGCGGATTACAGTTGATTGACAGTTGATTGGTTTGTGTAAAACCAGGGCCCACATAAACACATATACATGCAAAAGCACAATTTATTAAACGTATTAACATACTGAACTGTAGAATAGATTACCTGAAAATGTCAAATTCGGTTCATTATTCACTTACCCTCATGCCATATTTCTCTCTATGTAAGACAACAGGAGCATTTTGAAGAATCTTCACGCAACTTTTTTCCATGCGTCTGTCAAGCTCGTCAAACATTGTGCACTATATATTAGCTCTTCAAAAGCAGTGGTTCTCAAACTTTTTGACTCCCTGTCAAAGGTCCCTCACTGTCAAACAGTATTCAATAGCTCTCCTATTCACCTAATAAAACAAATATATATATATATATATACTGTATATATATATATATATACACACACACTCAAATAATGTCAGTTTAATGATGTACAACTTTGTTTTTAGTGTTTTAGGATCTTAATTACAATTGTGTTAATGTTACTAAATTTAAATATTTTTATTTACTTATTTGGGCAACCTTGGAAGTTTGGCGATGCCCTCCAGTGGGCCCCGGGCCCCTGATTTGGGAACCACTATTCTAAAGTCATTGCTTTGTGTGAGGAACAGACTAAAATTTGACATTTTTGATAACCGATGATCCCACCGGTGCTCAAATGGACTTAAAAATGGTCTACCAAGAATGACGCTCAATGCCATTTGACACCGAATGTCACTGGTTTTTGTGGTCAAACGTGATTGATGTCATATTTGAGAGCTATACCAGAAGGAAAAAATTTCAGTATATAATAATAATACAAAATTTGTCTCTTAGTCACACAGACCTATTATGATTTTGGAATAAACTTGGAATTTTGCCTATGAGTCACACTGAACCATTTTTATTATGTTTTTGCCACCACGTCATCGATGCTTCAAAATTCTTTTGTTGTGTTGGGATTGGAATGCCATGAGGTTTAGTGAATAGTGACAGAATGTTCTTTTTTGAAGATAAATCCAGCTGCATGCACGTCATAGCTGACTGACACTAGTATTAATATAGATTTCATCATGGAACTTTCTGAAACAGCAGGTATGACATTTTAACTTTAACTTAATAGAAAAGAAAACAGTCTTGAGGCAACACTTTGACAACGAAACCCATTCAGCCTGACTGCATATAACTTACTGCCAAAATGTTAGTAATTGACAACGTGTGTTCTCTCACCAATTTGATGCGGTCTTCAGAGCGAAGAATGTTGATCATCACCTGTAGATGCTGAGGTAAGTCACCTGTTGAGTGAAACCATCATTACAATCCAAACAAAACCATGACGACTACTTTGTTTACATCGACACCAGCAGCGTCTCAAACCCTTAACGAAAATCTATTGAAGAAAAACAACCATAAAAGTCAACAAGATAACTAACGGTGATGTCATATGGTTGAGTATAAAAGTCAAGGTTTATAAGAGAAGCCGAGCCAAGAAGAATGCCTGATGAGTGATTCAAATCAGTCCTTAAATGTTGGGTGGGAAGACAACAGTATGCTTTTGATTAACGTTTTTACAGCACTGCTGATTTTACGATATTCCAGAGAACAAAGTGTACAAATACACAGTTACTGTAGAAGGATATGAAAAATTAGTTGTTTCTTATGTTTACATATCTCAGATAATCCTATTTAATTAAATGATAAAGCTTGACATGAATAAGCGACTTTCGGGTGCATTATGATCAGGTATGTGCAAATAAGTTCTATCCTTTGTGCCAAAGATGTCAATAATTATAAATCTGACAGTCATCTTAATCTAGCCCCTCCCCTTTTAATGCAAGTCAATAAGAGAAACCAAGTATTGGATACACAAGATCTGTTTATATTTCACTCTCCTCTTTAACACAGACTGACTAACTCCTTTGACCACTGACTGTGGTGCGTTCCTACACAAACAAAGCTCCTCCTACTCTTGTAAGTTTTGGCAGAATCCATGAAGCTATCAAGTAACTGGTGTAGTACGTGTGGGAGGTCAATCAAATTGTACAAATTGTAGCAGGTTAAGAAGAACAAAGCCAAAAACGTGAAAAACATATGAACTCAAAGCTTAAGAGCCAAAGCCTGTCATGTACACTCAACAAAACAGATGACGTAGTCTGTGGTTTATTGGCTGCTTTGCATTCGGGCCATAAATGAAAAAAAAAAAAACAGGGTACGTTTTCTCCTCCAAAAAACAAGCCCCTTGGTTTTCTCGGTCTCAATGCAAAGAATTTACCTAACTTTACATGCTTATCTGATAAAAACTGATATGTAAGAGAATAGCTAAGGCAGCGCAGGATCCCAGAGCACAGCTTTGATCAGAGCTATACAGGTGCATCTCAATAAATTAGAATGTCGTTTTTCCACGACATTCTAATTTATTGAGATGCACCTGTATAAGCTATATTGAAAAGGCATTCAAGTTTGAAACAACATGAGGATGAGTAAATTAGGACAGAATTTGCATTTCTGGATGAGCTATTAGTTTAAGGATTATTCTAAACGATTGAGCACAGTTTGACACACAGTTTTCTCCACCAGTTATGATTTTGGCAGCGATTCATCATTTAATTTGAGGAGTTTTGCCATGATGAGCCAATCCCTGTGACTGACACTGAAATAGGATGCAGTTAAAATCAAAGTATTCGAGACTTTAGTCTTGAACAAATCTACTCGCAACAATAATTTAAATATAACGTCAAACAGACACAATTTTATATCTTTTCAAAATTGCACTCACTTTGCACAGTAATTTTAAACATTTAAAACAAATTAGCATTTTAAAAGAATTTCTGAAGGATCATGTGACATGGACGCAGAAAATTCAGCTTTGCCATCATAGAAATCTTTTTTTATTGTA
Source organism: Sinocyclocheilus grahami (assembly GCF_001515645.1). NCBI lineage: Eukaryota > Metazoa > Chordata > Actinopteri > Cypriniformes > Cyprinidae > Sinocyclocheilus > Sinocyclocheilus grahami. Next base: position 1,109,830 of record NW_015505390.1, on the reverse strand, counting down.
AAATATATTAATTTACAAAACAGTTATTTTAAATTGTACTGTAGTAACATTTCCCAAAATTACTGTTTTTACTGTACCTTTCCTTGGTAAGTTTAAAAGACTTCCTACTAAAACATAAAATGATTGTGCCGACCCCGAACTTCTGAAAGGTGGTGTATTTTCATACGTACATTGAACGCATCTCAAAAGATTAAGAAAAATGCAATTCCTCAGAACACGACCTTTTTAATTGCCTTTGTGCTTTACTTGGACCTCTGAAGAACTTTTCCTTTATCTCATTATTTCACTCAAAAAAACAAGCAGTACAGGTGCAAATCCACTTGCAAATATTTATGGTGTATCTTGCTTTAGGAAGTTGGACAGTGTTTAATAAATCACCGCTGATACTATTTTTGACTGTCTGGCTGCCGGAGCCATGGGAATGCAAATAGAGGTGACTGATGACATCAAAAAAATAAAAATAAAAAACCCTAACAGGACCAAAATAAGATAGAAATCTATGTCATCAACATCTAAAAGCAAGGACATTTAAAGATGTCAGCATGAAGTGAATATATTTTAGAGCTTAATTTACATTCGACATGAGTACCAAGGATTGTAGCAAGAAATGTAAGAAGGTCTTATTGAGGAAAAAAAGCTGAGCTTTTCTCACTGTCAGAGAACATTTTGTACCTAGACTGTAACAAAGGAAGAGAAACCCTACATCGTCTAGTCTAACACTGACATCCGCAGTTTCACAGTGGAGACAGCTGACTTCTCCACCTTTTAGTGCTGTGATGCAATTGTACTTTTTTCAAATCATCTAATTCTTGTAATCTAATTCCAGATCTTCTAGACTGTCTGCATAAGTCACTTCTAGGAAGTCTTTGTCTGGTTCCTCTTGTGATTGATGGGCAGTTGAGTTATTATTCGTACAACGTACAAAAAGCTCATGACTCAAGCGAAGCTCCAACCCCATGTGCCCTGAGGTCAGACTGTATGTAGAAACAAAACCGCTTGTCAAACCTGCAACAACTCACATGTGATTAGCACTACTGATGCGTTCAAACCGGTCAAATCGAAACTTCACGTCCCAACAAGAAGTCAGGTGACTAATATTAGCCAACTGACAAAACAGATGCTTGTTAATGTCAGGGGTTTATAACAGGAAAAAAAGTCAGTCTAAACCTGCTGTGATAGTCAGTGCGTGCATAAAGCCTGAGGGTTTGCTGCGTCTGCATGGTGTTTAGTTTCTCTCATAACAGATTAAATTTGTCCGGAGCAATTGTACACCCTTCTGTTTAGCAGTAAATTAGCATCTTTAATCAATTCAACATGTCACACGAGTTAGAAAGTGCTCGACGGATGGCGGCTAGGACATCTGTTTTCATGCATTTATGACATTCCTTGATTGATTGAATGTCTCAGATCAATTGCACAAATGCTTGTTTTTCTAGGAGTGGCTTCATATTGTAGTTAAAATCAGTCGTACTGTATAAACTACTGTAGTTAAAAACGGTTTGTGAATTGTGTCCTCCAAACTAAAAATGCAATATTATATATTTTATTAATATTTGTTGAGTAAAAAAGTTGTCACATGTGTTTTATAAGCTGTACATATAAAACCATTGTTTTGGCCAACAGAAATTGTAATTAATATATTTTTGTATATTATATTTTAACATTTCTGCTGTTTAATGAATAACTGTTGTTTTTCCATAACTCGCATAACCGTTTTACTGAGTAAATTTTCCTATAATTGGTTGTTTAACTGGCAGATTGTGACAACTTACCCCATATAATGACAAAACATTCCCCACTATTTGTATGCATGTCTAATATATTTTTAAAGGAACACTCCACTATTTTTGAAAATAGGTTCATTTTCCAACTCCCCTAGAGTTAAACAGTTGAGTTTTACCGTTTTCGAATCAATTCAGCCGATCTCTACGGAAGTTCTAAGCGGCCATGCATTCTTTTTTTTTTCCTTCTTGTTTTCTCGTTATAACGACTTATTTTCTCGTTATATCGACATAACGAGAGTTGTTTTCTCGTTATAACGACTTATTTTCTCGTTATATCGACATAACGAGAGTTGTTTTCTCGTTATAACGACTTAATTTTCTCGTTATATCGACATAACGAGAGTCGTTTTCTCGTTATATCGACATAACGAGAGTCGTTTTCTCGTTATAACGACATAACGGGAGTTGTTTTCTCGTTATAACGACTTAATTTTCTCGTTATCTAGCACTTTTAGCTGTAGCTTAGCATAGATCATTGAATCTGATTAGACCGTTAGCATCTCGCTCAAAAATGACCAAGGAGTTTCGATATTTTTCCAATTTAAAACTTGACTCTTCTGTAGTTACATCGTGTACTAAGCAATACTCTCATTCCGGCGCAATGATATTCCACAGCGCCTGAAAATAGGCTTATTGGAAGTTCCCTAGCTGGGGACTATTTTCAGGCGCTGTGTAATATCATTGCGCCTGCTGCACCCATGGTATGGCAGCAAAGTTCCTTGATTACTACACAGGAATGAGAGTAGTGGAGTGATCCTTTAATGTTAAGTATGCGTCTATACAGAAAGTACGACAGCCTCTCTACCTTTATGTTCCATTCTCGTTTCAACTGTCCCATAAATGTGACCCTGGACCACAAAACCAGTCATAAGTAGCACGGGTATATTTGTAGCAATAGCCAAAAATACATTGTATGGGTCAAAATTATTATTTTTAAATGATTAAAATAGAATTTTCTTTTATGCCAAAAATCATTAGGATATTAAGTAAAGATCATGTTCCATGAAGATATTTTGTACATTTCCTACCGTAAATATATAAAAAAAGTATTATCATTAGTAATATGCATTGCTAAGGATTTCATTTGGACAACTTTAAAGGCGATTTTCTCAATATTTAGATTTTTTTGCACCCTCAAGATTCCAAATTTTCAAATAGTTGTATCTCGAAATATTGTCCTATCCTAACAAACCACACATCAATGGAAAGCTTATTTATTCAGCTTTCAGATGATGTATAAATCTCAATTTTAAAAAAATTACCCTTATGACTGGTTTTGTGGTCCAGGGTCACAAATTAGAGGCAAAATAAAAAAATAATGGTCCCCTTTAGACATTCTGTTGACTATAACTTTGCAACCACATGTCAACCACCAGTCATTAGAGTATTATTAGACTGTCTGCTAACACTTATAAGTATGTCAACTTCCCACTCTAACGGTCTAATACTCTAATAGAGTTAGTTGACATGTAGTTGCAAAGTTACCATATAGTCAACAGAATGTCTAAAAGGGACCATCAAAATAAAGTGTAAACAAAAAACATATTATATTTACATATAATTACATATAATACATATATTTACAAAAACTAAGTAAGGGCAAAAAAAAAGTGTTTTCTGAACAAACATGAAAACTGTTAACTCTGTATTAACATATCTGCATCCTAAACCTCATAAAACCACCAGTAACCACATAAAACAGAGAGATGTCCCATGTGCCCGGTCTATAAATGAGATTATTACAGTATGTGCTGAGCTAAATTGCTAATCTGGCTAATCCACACACACACACTTGTCTGGGACACGCTTAGCCAGCACTGAGTCGGTCCATCAGCCGGACAGCATCTGCTAACGAATTTCTGAATTTCCCTCTCATGACAGACACAGCATGCAGTAAAGTCATTCTTAAAAAATTACTATAGTATGGGCGACATTTGACTCTTGAGTCAGGGGGGGCCACACACACACACTTGTCTGGGACACGCTTAGCCAGCACTGAGTCGGTCCATCAGCCGGACAGCATCTGCTAACGAATTTCTCTCTCATGACAGACACAGCATGCAGTAAAGTCATTCTTAAAAAATTACTATAGTATGGGCGACATTTGACTCTTGAGTCAGGGGGGGGGGCAAGAAAAAGAATATATATATATATATATATATGAAATAAATAAAAGCAAAATATATATATTTTTCTGATGTAAGCATCAAACCAATGCCCTACCGTATTGCAACGCATTAAAGCAGTCAATCCAACACAGTCAAGAATAACTTAAAGAGGTTGCCACCGTTTAGTAAACTGTGGACTAGCTTTGGCTCTAATTACCCTTATGACTGGTTTTGTGGTCCAGGGTCACAAATTAGAGGCAAAATAAAAAAATAATGGTCCCCTTTAGACATTCTGTTGACTATAACTTTGCAACCACATGTCAACCACCAGTCATTAGAGTATTATTAGACTGTCTGCTAACACTTATAAGTATGTCAACTTCCCCCTCTAACGGTCTAATACTCTAATAGAGTTAGTTGACATGTAGTTGCAAAGTTACCATATAGTCAACAGAATGTCTAAAAGGGACCATCAAAATAAAGTGTAAACAAAAAACATATTATATTTACATATAATTACATATAATACATATATTTACAAAAACTAAGTAAGGGCAAAAAAAAAGTGTTTTCTGAACAAACATGAAAACTGTTAACTCTGTATTAACATATCTGCATCCTAAACCTCATAAAACCACCAGTAACCACATAAAACAGAGAGATGTCCCATGTGCCCGGTCTATAAATGAGATTATTACAGTATGTGCTGAGCTAAATTGCTAATCTGGCTAATCCACACACACACACTTGTCTGGGACACGCTTAGCCAGCACTGAGTCGGTCCATCAGCCGGACAGCATCTGCTAACGAATTTCTCTCTCATGACAGACACAGCATGCAGTAAAGTCATTCTTAAAAAATTACTATAGTATGGGCGACATTTGACTCTTGAGTCAGGGGGGGGGGCAAGAAAAAGAATATATATATATATATATATATGAAATAAATAAAAGCAAAATATATATATTTTTCTGATGTAAGCATCAAACCAATGCCCTACCGTATTGCAACGCATTAAAGCAGTCAATCCAACACAGTCAAGAATAACTTAAAGAGGTTGCCACCGTTTAGTAAACTGTGGACTAGCTTTGGCTCTTCTTGCTGACTTGAAGGGTGATGCTTCCCGTTTGTCGATTGATGGCCTTTAATTTTTAACCAGAAATGTGCAAGCTGCTTTTCTGATGTTCACTGAAGTTTTCCGTGTCTTTTTCCCATGTCACTTGAAATGTTTCCGTTTTGAATCATTATTACCAAAGGCGAGACGCGTGGGGAAAAAATAAACAATCAGTTGTGGGACTATATTCGGTCATAAATCGCACAACATTCATTGCTGAACTTTCTACCGTTCATTGCTGGAAATGAAATGAAATTACTGGTTGATATGTCCCGATCTCAATAAAGTTTACACATGCTTTTGGTCCGTGATTTAGATCTTGCTCGGGACGCGTGCTGTCTGTGGAGGTTTGGCCAGGACCGGTTTCAGAATTAAATCAACATATTTTATGTTCCGTCCATTGCCAATCACTGCTATCCGAGAGTGAATCCTGCATAAATATGCGGATGTCATTCCCGAAACTTTGCAGGGTGTAGCCTATGTGTCCAAAAAACGAACGTTTCATACAAATTCTGAACGGATTATACCCTAGAAAGTGTGCAAAGCATGAATCCCTTTATCACTAAAAAGCGTCACTCATCTTCGTTCATCGTGATCTTACAAAGTTCCGTTATAATCAATGAAGCTCTCTAAACTGCATACGCTAAGGATCTCTTATTTACATTGTGTCTGCACTTCGTCATGAGATGATTCACGAGTGTGCAAAACTGCACTTAAAAACTGTGGCGCTTTCAGCAGTGAGTGAATTATGACAAAACGTTTCTGATTGGCCATTGCGTTCAAGAAATCAACAGATATCTGTGATTGGTTACATTGAGCAGTCAATCCAACACAGTCAAGAATAACTTAAAGAGGTTGCCACCGTTTAGTAAACTGTGGACTAGCTTTGGCTCTTCTTGCTGACTTGAAGGGTGATGCTTCCCGTTTGTCGATTGATGGCCTTTAATTTTTAACCAGAAATGTGCAAGCTGCTTTTCTGATGTTCACTGAAGTTTTCCGTGTCTTTTTCCCATGTCACTTGAAATGTTTCCGTTTTGAATCATTGTTACCAAAGGCGAGACACGTGGGGAAAAAATAAACAATCAGTTGTGGGACTATATTCTGTCATAAATCGCACAACATTCATTGCTGAACTTTCTACCGTTCATTGCTGGAAATGAAATGAAATTACTGGTTGATATGTCCCGATCTCAATAAAGTTTACACATGCTTTTGGTCCGTGATTTAGATCTTGCTCGGGACGCGTGCTGTCTGTGGAGGTTTGGCCAGGACCGGTTTCAGAATTAAATCAACATATTTTATGTTCCGTCCATTGCCAATCACTGCTATCCGAGAGTGAATCCTGCATAAATATGCGGATGTCATTCCCGAAACTTTGCAGGGTGTAGCCTATGTGTCCAAAAAACGAACGTTTCATACAAATTCTGAACGGATTATACCCTAGAAAGTGTGCAAAGCATGAATCCCTTTATCACTAAAAAGCGTCACTCATCTTCGTTCATCGTGATCTTACAAAGTTCCGTTATAATCAATGAAGCTCTCTAAACTGCATACGCTAAGGATCTCTTATTTACATTGTGTCTGCACTTCGTCATGAGATGATTCACGAGTGTGCAAAACTGCACTTAAAAACTGTGGCGCTTTCAGCAGTGAGTGAATTCTGACAAAACGTTTCTGATTGGCCATTGCGTTCAAGAAATCAACAGATATCTGTGATTGGTTACATTGGTCAACGCTGCACAAACATGTTGAGGGTATTTAGTGCTTGGCTAAGCACTCCAATTGCAGCAGGCCGACATCAGGGATTCCATGACTAACAATATGGGGGGGCAGTTGCCCCCCCCCCCCCAATGTCGCCCATGATAGTAGCCATAATTTCCATCAAAACACCATAACCCCAAAAGTTATTGTCATTAATTTAAAACTGCAGCAACACATTTACATTTACATTGTCATTTAGCAGACGCTTTTATCCAAAGCGACTTACAATTGGGAGTACAGTAAATAAAGTACAGTAAATAAAGGATCGAGGTCCACTCAAATAACAATGAGCATTTTGCATGCAAAATGACGCCTGTACTGTGATTAAAATTCAAGTATACTTGCTGACGTTTTAGCTAAGGAAGAAACACACTAACGTGTTATGTGAGGAGATGAATTTCATAGAAACCCCTCAAGTGCAAGCATGGACTCACCTGCATGTTTGTGGTGAGGATGACCTCTTTGACCCTGCGGACAACTGCCCTGCTGCAAAAAGAGAGCGGCCCCCTTGACCATCAAGAAGCTCTCGCTTAAACTGTAAAAGAGAGAGCGAAAGAAAGGGTAGAGAGGAGGAAATGCGAGAAACGTGGGCAAAAAAAAAAACACGCTCGCATGACATATCATACAATCTAATATGACAAAACCCACAGAGACCTGAAAGTTGTAGATTTGGATTTTACGAAAGTACAACGTGGGTTTTTCTTATATCGCATATCATGTGACACTGAAGACTGGGGAAATGGCTACTGAAAATTCAGCTTTACCATCATAGAAATAAAAGACATTTTAAAATATATTAAAATAAAAAACAGCTATTTATATTGTAATGATATTAGACAATATTATTATTTTACAGTATCTGTGATCAAATAAATGCAGCCTTCGTGAGCATAAGAGAATTCTTTCCAAAACATTCGAAATCTCTAATCTGTAGTAAACGTATGATGAAAATCACTATAAAAATAAAGTTGACAAGACATCAAAATCTGTTATTATTCAGTCACAATAAAATAAGAATGATAGGGTTTCTGATAAATATACAGTATATGGATACGTGTCCATTCTATCAATTTAAAATATAAAACATTTTGTGAATGAACAATTACTGCATATCTTTAAATCTCTGGGGTTGAATTTTGCAAGTTATACAACCCATCTCACCATCACTCACCTGTATACTCGTGACAGGTGCTTTAGGTCTGTGATTTCAGGTGTGGCAGTAATTAGCCTCACATGCAGTTAAACACACTTATAGAAATGTGAACCACCTGAGGCTCACTATTATTTTAATGCACTGTGGCACAAGTAAATCTTAATGGAAACTCAGTGCTGGGAAAAGACCTGGTAAGGTGAGAAATGCTCTCAATATCTTGCAGAGATTACTGAGCTGTCAAGAAAACACTCGTCTATTATCATACTGCCATAACAGGGCAAGGGATGGTTCACATTAATTAGACTGAACACGGTGGAGTAGTACATGACTTTGGTTGATAGTTTAATGAACTTGTGTGTGCGTTTATGTATACATGGCCTCTCCCTGCCCTTGGATTTGGTCTGTATACAGACTGTATACTTAAAAACAATAATAAAACAAAAAGAGAGAAAGAGAAATTGAGAGAGTGACAAAGAGAGAGAACAATGAATTTTGTGATATTTTAGTTCAAAATGAAATATTCCTAGTTGAAATAGTTGTACTTGTACCTACTAACATTTATTTGATTATACAGTAAAAACAGTAATTTGTGTAATATTATTACAATTTAAAATAACCGTTTTCAATTTTAATATATTTTAAAATGTAATTTAATACTGTGATGGCAAAGCTTTCAGTTTTCAGCAGTCATTACTCTAAACAGTAATACTTTTGTGGAAACCATGAAAAAAAACAAGGATTTTTAAAATGTATTTTTTAATGCATTTAATTTTATTTATGATTTTTTTAATTAATACAATTTATTTGAAATAGAAATCTTTTGTAACATTATTAATTAGTATCAATTTATTTCAATTAATTTCTCAAAACAAAACAAACATAAAACTGATCCTAAACTTTTTATTGGTATATATATTGTCAATAATATACTGTATAATATTTTTTACATACATGTTTAATATAAACACTGTATGCAAGTAATTCCTGTATCCATAACGGCAGAGAACATCAGTAAATATTGAGACTTTTTATTGCACTTTACTCCTAATTTTTGTCATCACTGAGTTCTAATGGTCATAACAGTGACTGACAAGTACAAAACAACCTACAAAGCCCTCATGCATGTCATATATATGTCAATGACTTGTCAGACAAAATAGCTGTTGACTGTGGCTCCATTCATGCAGCACACATCAAGTCAACATGCTCTCTAAATCACTCTCACTCTCCTGAATATTTAAAGCAGTCACAGCAGTTAAAGAATGAAGTTGTCACTCTCTTTTATAAGAGAAATGTTTATCAACAGAACTGTGATTAGGACTGTTCTGCTTGTGTGAATACAGCCTAATTATGCAATATGTTGAACACTGGGCAGACAGACAGATAGGCATGTTGAGACAATGCTTTTATTCTGAGATTCGTTATATAGTCAAATAGTTAGACAACCCAATGACTAGTCAATTTTGAAAATATGTAGTTCTGCCCATCCCTACACTATTCCACAAACTCAATTAATTTTAATTAAATGGTTTGTGATAAAAAAAAAAAAAAAGTCAAACTTGATGCAAGTAATGTAACTTCTCAAACACACAGATGCAATGAAAAGAAATAGAACGCGTTAACTGGAAAGGGAGATAATAGAAGCATACAATCAAAAAGATCATGGGTTGGCTATTTAGGAGTGGCTACTCAAAACCATCATGGTCTAGGCAAATATTTCAGGGTAACATTGTTTTCTCAGCCTGCAGTGGCTGTGCCCCTTTGCTGACTCATCCCTCTCATTTTCCTGACTGGACTTCCAGTGTCTCAGCATTCAGAGGAACAGCCATTACATGATAAGCAACCGGCAACAAAACTCGCATTGTACCCCAACCCCCCACCCCACCCTTCTCTTTATTTCTCTCCTACTTCCTCCTCCTCCCTTTCTCTTATTCCCCTCTACAACTTTCTCACCCTCCCACCAAAGGCCTCAAGGGTGTCAGCAGATCACAGATGCTTTTGTTTCCATCCTCCTCTCTTTTGTTTCTGCTGCGTTCTCTCTCTGTCCGCCCCTCTAAGCGATTTATGTGAAGGCTGGAAGCAGCTCAGCACCGTTGGGCTGATGGATTGAGTCATGACTGAGAGACAGACAGCTGAAAATGACGATGCACAAGCCCTGAGTGGAGTACACTCATCTCCAAGGGTGTAATTATGATGCGAGTAAGAGTTTTGAGAAGAAACCGCTCTAAAACGTCTCTGTCCACATTTCACTTGTATGCTTAGAGTCGGACACAGATGGATACATGGCACCTGGTGTAGGATGAACAGTCCTTTGGTAGAAAATCTGGAATCAAAACTGCACCACAAATATAAAGTTGTCAACTTTCTTTCCTGATGAATATAACAAAAAAGTATACACTGTAAAAAAGTAAATATTTTTTAAAAAGTGTGCAGTAAAAACCTGTTAATTGGTTAACTGTAAAAGTTACAAAATTGAACATGGTTTAACATTGCATTATATGTAATTTTACAGTAAAATAATATCAATTTTTTTTATTGGATTTTAGAAGTAAAAACTACAACCATAGAAAAAGAATTCCTTGCATGATACAAATTTCGTCATCAGTAACGTACATTAGGTTTTTTTATGTATAGCTTAATTTCAATCACAAATAACCTTGCAGTTAAGTATATTCAAATTGTTTAAATCAAATAAAAAATCTATTAAAAGAGATCAAGGAATGTATTCCATTGTTTCTATCAATTTTCATTTATATGCAATGAAGTAATTAAACAGCAACATGTGAAAGATAATGCCAATGAATCATTGAATCAGAATTTTTAACTGATTCAAAAAGACAGTTTGAACTGATTCATGAAATTAGTTGAACTTACCAACTCTAATACTGTTTTTGCTACTGGAATTTAATTTAACTTTACGTTTTAACGCTCACATACTCATGAGTCACAAGATAACAACGATATACAGATTAACATACCTACAATGACATGCCTAACTGATATACCAATAATGACAATGGCCAGATACAAATGCATTAAAACAGTTGCAATTCTTATTGTTTTGCTTAAAGGGGTCATATGATGCTTTTTTAAAGATCATTATTTGGTGTATTTGGTGTAACAGAATATGTTGACATGCTTTGTCATTCATGTTCAAATACTGTACATTATTGTAGGTAGGGATGCACGATATATCGGCCACCATATCGGTATCGGCCGATAAATGCTCATTTTATCTGTTATCGGTATCGGCCCAATAAGAAAATTTATTGCCATTTTAGGGGGGTGTGGCAGAGTCTTAACTTTGATAAAGAATATCTCTTTGGTTTTGAGACTTTAGTCTTTGCAACTTCAGGGATCTTATCTATGCACAATCAGCTTGTAACACTCCAAAGAGAAAGGAAAACTTGAAATCGCATCATATGACCCCTTTAATTTTAGATTGCCAGCAAATCATCAAACATATCTGCCCACCCAAGTAGAGGGCCAACTCCTGAACAACTCTCGCTCACTTTCTCCCAAACACATTTACACACATCTCAACAACCCCTCCATAAATGCATAAGCCAAAAATATCTTCCATATCACAGCAAAGTACAGTATCAAACACAAAAACACCTGCAGGCCTAACAAGCCCACATGTTAGTAAATTCATGTGAAGGTCATGACTGATTTGGCACTGCATTGTCGTCTGATATATTTGTAAAATGGCCATATGCAGGAATAAATTGGTACATTGGCTCTTATGTAAATGCACACAGTTTGTGCAAATACAAACTGCAAAATCCGACAACCGCATGCCTTTCATTCAGATTGAATTTAATTGAATTTCATGCAAACATCATCACTACCTCTCAGGTATCACTGGTAATCGCTCTTACATAAGAGCAACAAAACTCGTTGAGATGCGGCAAGACAAGATTTTACAGGTCAATGCAAATCTATGTGACCAACATAAAGAACAAACATGCAGGTAAGATCAAAACAGAGGCCTCAGACAAATATGAAGTATGAATGAATGCTGCCAGCTGCTCTAACTGGGTCACATATCACCTGTAGTCCAGTTTGATGTTTCTACTGCTGTACTACAGTTATTACTCAAGAAACTGTCCAAAAGATACAGAAGAATATATATATATATATATATATATATATATATTTACTTACTACTAATTGCACTACCATTCAAGGGTTTGGTGACAGTAAGATTTTTTTTTTCCCTTTTGCAACTTTTTTTTTTAAGATTTCTTGAGCATCAAATCAGCATATTAAAATGATTTCTGAAGGATCATGTGACACTGAAAACTAGATTATTTGGCTGCTGAAAATTCTGCCTTGCCATCACAGTAATAGATTATATTGTAAAATATATTAAAATAGAAAACAGTTCTTTTAAATTGTAAAAAATATTGACAATATTATTGCTTTTACTATATATGTGATCAAATAAATTTAATGTTGGTGAGCATTAAGAGACATCTTTCAAAAACATTAAGAATTCTACCACTCCGAAACTGTATATCATAACCATAAAGATTTGTTTGAAAAGTTAAAATGGAAATTAACAACTTTCAGATGATTAATTAACATTTAACAATGTCTTAGCATTTTTTTTCTTTTTACTTTAATAACAGCAGAACTCAAGCTCAAGCACATCAAAATCCTAAAACATTGTTAATTTTCCAATTAAAAATCTGAATCCCTGATTTCCAGACTTCTGTATCTTACTGTACAAGCAAAGCATCACAGTCAATCAAAGCCGTAAACGGCACTGCAATCCTGCATCAGCGCCAATTTCACTTAAGTCTCCTGAACCACTTCAATAATTCACTCACATGTGGTAGATCTGCCTCTGTGTGACGAATGCATTATCCACAAAGTATGGTAGTATCTTCAGCACAACTTCCTGACAGGAGTCCACAACCAGATGCATCCTGCTGCTGGCTGCAGGGAAAATCTCCCTCGCCCTGGTCCGCAGCAGCACACTTCGGTCAGATCTCCAGTTGCTTACGACAGAGGGAGAAAAACAGCACGCAGAGGAGAGAAGGAGCACGTCTGCAGCCCCTACCTCAGTATGACGCTGTCTGAGAGTGTGTGAGCAAGTTCCTACTGACACACTCCCTCCCTCTCTCTCTCTCTATGTGTGTGTGTCAGTAAATAGAGAGAGGAGGAAAAACCTGTTCCCTTCTCTTTGCAGTTACACAGGAAGGGATGAAGCACTCTGTGTGTGTGTGCATGAGATCTCTCCACTGAAATTAGAGCACTCCAAACAGCTCTGACACGGCAAGAAGCCCAGCAGGCCACAGAGATCCTGGTGTGTCTCTTGGAGAAATAAAACAGCTTAATTCCAGCAAATCTGACAGAAATGATAAAGTGAAATGGATGGAAAAAGCAGAAAAGATCCCAGCAGAAAATATAGAAGATTGTTCTTTTTCCTGAAGACAATCAGTTGGACAAAAAAATAAAATAAATAATAACTGCAACAAATGTGTTGACCTTCTTAGCCAGGACTCCACCAATGCTCGCCACACCCTAAAATGATCGGTCCCAAAATCCTCTGGGTGCCATCCTTACATGGGCTAAGCATGGGCAACATTGTCTGCTGCTGTCGGACAAAGCAGGGGAGAATCTTTAAAATCTCATTAGGAGCAGAGACGGGGGATGAGTGTCCTAAGTAGACTGCAGTAAGTGCAGAGACTGGCCGACTGTCTGTACTCCACTATCTGCCTTTTTCACCAGAACAATAATGCAATTTGAGCAATAATGGGTCCTAACGGATCAGAGACATTTACACACACACACACACACACACACACACCCTGATGCAACTACACCCAAACATAAACACTGATTGCTGTGCTTGGCTGCTCCTGTCTCGGAGTCTGTTTGGTGAAATCACCAGCTGGCTCAATGCTGTGCCACCTGGTTGATTTCACAGGAAAAGTCTTTGACCGGTTCAGCAGGCATTCCTGAGTACATCGTCCAGCTACGCCTGTTTCAAAATGCTTAAAATTATAGATCACAGTAAGACTGGGAAAAAGAAATCAAATTGCAATTTTTCTGAAAAAAGAAAGAAAAAAAAGGTTTGCTTGTTTGCAAGACTGTGTAATTTGGCCAAACATTTTGTGACTTTGACCAATGACGACTATAAAATATTAAATAACAAATGTATCATACGACTTTATATCAATAATATGACTATAAAAGATTAAAATAACTAATATTTCACTGTAAAATATAAATTAAAAATAATAATGGTTTTATTTTTACAGTACAACTGTAAAATTACTTTACTAATATTTACACATATACATTTAGACTTTCAACAGATACTACAAATAAAAAAAATATTTGGTAATACTTTAGTTTAATACCAATTCTCACTTTTAACTAGTTGCGCATTAGCATGCATATTACTAATGTATTGGCTTTTTAGTAGTAGTAATAAAGCAAATATTAATGCCTTATTCTAAATGACCATATTTTAGATCCCTTAATCCGACCCCATGCCTAAACTTAACTTAACTTCCTTACCTATTAATAGCCAGCAAATTTTGAGTTTATTGGGGCGAAAGTCATAGTTAATAGTGAGAATTGGTCCCCAAACTAATGCGTGACCAAATATTTAATATTGGACAGCAATTGATATGGTACCGATGTATTGTGCATCGTAAACAGTAATAATTTTCTCATGTACAAACTGGGCTAAGTTAAATATATCTGGGTCACCATATAACCATAAAAACTGCAGTAAATACAAACAAAATGTATTCTCATTTGCATGAACATGCTATATATCTGCATTATAAATATTCAAAGCAATGGCATTCATTCCTTTCCACAGAGTTCACACTACCCCACGAACTGCAAGTAACAGCATTGCAGATTCTGTCACAACACCTATTTCCACAAGAATTCAGGAAAATACAAGATAAGTCAGCCTTAGGTAAGATGAAAGGAATTTGTCAGGTTCAAACCGTCTTCGTACTAGCAATGGGTGTTACTTCAGGAATCAATGAGCTCAGGCAGAAGGACGGGTGTGCATAAACAAATTACATCAAATACTGTTTGGGTGTCACGTTCTGATAATTGCACAACAATAAACAGAACAAGCTGGAATGCTCAGTTAACATATAACAACTAGCAGTTTGGATCTTTAGAACAGTAGCTAGCTCAGACTCTTGACTGACCTACCACAAAACTACTAGTGTTTCGGATCCCTCTCAGTTTCATCCTAAATTTAAGTTTCATTGTCTAAAATGGCTGTTTGTGTGGAAGAAGTGTTCTGTTTTGCTGATGCTGCTGTTCTTACATTTTTTTATTTCGCTCCATGCATATCTGTTGCACTAGTGACTTTATCTTAACCTTGTTTTTCCTCATTAAAAGAGGATTTGTTTCACATGAGCCTTTAGGACATCCTGTTCCCAACACACACAACTTTTCTGTCTGTTTTCTGCACTCTGGATAGTTCCATGAATGCATAGATTTTTAGACTAAAGGTTGAACATTAATTAAATTGGAATTTCTATTCTGATTTTAGAAGATATAGTGGCCTCAAGAAGTATTTAGACTAGTTCAATAGTTCAATAATGAAAATCTGCTGATAATTTACTGACTCTTGTGCATCCAAGATGTAGAGGAGTTTGTTTCTTCTACGGAACAGATTTAGAAAACTTTACATCACTTGCTCACCAACAGATCCTCTGCAGTGAATGGGTGCCATCAGAATAAGAGTCCAAACAGCTGATAAAAACATCACAATAACCCACAAGTATTCCAAACAACTCCAGTCCATCAGTTAATGACTTGTGAGGTGAAAAGTTGCATGTTTGTAAAAAACAAATCCACCATTAAGGCGTTTTAACTTTAAACTGCAAATGATGATAAAACAAATGATGCTAGAGCTTTTCTCAGAACAAACTTTTCTTAGTCACTTTTGCAATTACTTTTAATCAAGTGATCTCAAAGTGATTTTGCAATGACTTCCATTTAAGTGTAGCTTATGTGCCCACTACTTTTTGGGTTCACTGTATGTTCGCTGTATGTTTGGTTAAGCTGTTAAATGCGGAGGGACTAAAGTCTTGTCTATGAATCACAGGAAGATACAGAAATCAGACACAGCCTCCATTGTATCTGCAATCGCTAACACTGGAATCTCAACAGAGTCCTTTTCTCATATCCTGTTTTTACAGAAACACTAAGCACTGCCTTCTGAACCAATCACAGGGCAAACACAGCGAGAAAGAGACCGAGATGGACAGAAAGTACCAAAAGCACTTAAAATGCACTGAGGGAACAACTGCTCTTTCGCTTATCAGATGACCTTATGTAGGTCACACACACCACATGTGCTTACATCCAGCAGAAAACAGACAGATGGCATTAGGGCAGGGGTGTCCAAACTCAGTCCTGGAGGGCCGGTGTCCTGCACAGTTTAGCTCCAACTTGTCTCACACACCTACCTGGAAGTTTCTAGTATGCATAGTAAGACCTTGATTAGCTGGTTCAGGTGTGTTTAATTGGGGTTAGAGCTAAACTTTTTGCCGAACAGTGGCCCTCCAGGAACAGGATTATACACCCCTGCATTAAGGGGTTCATTCAGGAGTTCCTCCGCTCCCTTTTCTAAGTTTGATCAAAATAAAAAAACAATACATTTCCTTTTACTCTTCAACAAAGCATTTATTATCTCTGTGTTCACACGTTCTGGGGATTAGTCTGTTTGAATGTGCTTATTACAAGCCATTCATTTACAGATACTTTACTAAAAGAACAAAACAAGTCCTTATGGTACTTTTACTGTTATTTAGACAAAAAATTTAAATGTGGGACATAAATTGCTACTGATTCAACTTGTGTTGAGTTTACAGTCAACACAAGAGTTATTTCCCGAGCAATGTGACCTTTGAGGATGTCATGTGACCTTTAAAATGACAAATCATCCACTGTACACATCCTCTTCTTTTAGCTCCTCAATCTGTACTGTACATATGAATTCCAACTGTCTTCACGAGTTATTTGACCTTGTTTGGCCAGTACCTAGATGGCAACATTGAAATACAGAGCAAGAGTTTCACAAAGTACTGCACATCAGTGAACAGCTTGTCTCTTAAGAACTTTTCTTCCATCCTCGTGGTGACCTAGATTCAAAGTTTGAAAGGACTGGGACATTAGTCCAATCCCAGCAGACACAAGCCCTAGTTTAATATGTCCTCTAAAAGATATGCTGAATGAAAAAAATGCTGAACCCCAAAACAGTCTGGACTGACAAGATGTCCCCTCTACTTCAACAGCCTTTGACCTTTACAAAACACTAAGGCTGTGACTGTAAAATTATACACAGTATAAAGATGTTGCATTGATACTTGCTTCAACATTTTTAAATTTGTGCAATGATTTATGTAATTTTCTATAGATCAATTAAAGCTGAAGTGTGTAATTTCTCCACCGCTAGCGTCTCTAAACAACATAGAAAAAGTGATTTTCCAAACACTGTCATGGGTCAAAAAACAGATCGCTCCACATCCAAAAAATATTTTAACATCTGAAAACACTTAAACAACATGAAAAAGCAAGTCAAATACGCTCAAAATCTGAGACCAACATCAGAGCCCTTAAATCTAAATGAACTGAATGAGAAATAGAGAAACTGCACAATAGTTTCAAATATCTTGTTTGTGTTTGCTGCAGTTTCAATCATGATTTATTTATCATATCCTGACGCATCCCAAAGTATTGAATCGACATGAATCTGATCATAACAGGGCTTCGGACTGCAAGTGAAATGGTTGCAAATACAAATGCAAATCTCAAACGGTGACTTTGATTATGTATAATAAAACTGATTCTATAATTTCACTACTAAAAAAAGAAAACCAGGCTCACTGGACAAACGTGCTTGGGGTGACATTTCTGCAAAATTATATTACATTGCTTTTTACATGTTGCACGACACTTTTAAAGTGAAATGTCCAGTGAGTGGTGCTAAAAGGAAACATACCACCTACACTAAACCTAATCAACAGTGTTAACAAAAGCAAACAGGAGATAAAAACACATTTGTTGAAGCAATCACGCAATTTTAACTTGCTGACAAGTCTTTGAGATCTTTGTTACAGGTGAACAAATTTACTACATCCGAAAAGCCATGCATGGCTGGTTATGCAATGCAAATGGAAAAAAAGTATTTGTTATTCGATAATCTTTTTCCTGTATTTATAAGTTGTGTGAGAAGAAACTAGTTTTTCATTTCAGCTAGAAACTGCAGTGAATTGTACGTATTGGTACATTTTTGGAGTTTTGCATAAAGGCTGAAAAACAGTCAGTTTGGCTCTTAAATTTTTCATTTTATAAGCAATGGCACCTGGAGACCTGCAGAAGGTAGTTGGCAATATCCAACTCTACTAAACACCATTTCATCCATCTGTCAGCTACAGTCATTGAATTACAAGGAACCAGATAGTTCTAATAAGACAAATACTCATTAGGAACGATATAGTGTCTGATATAGTGGGGAAAGCCAGCAAGACGTTCACCTCAAATTAAACCCACTTGATCTCACTTCAGTCGAAGAGGAACTGAAACTGTAATAAAAACCCACTCTGGTGTTAGAGCTGCCGTGAAAGCAGTGATCAGACACCTGGGCTCAGATATGTCTGATTATATGTGTTAGGAACCATCTCGCAAACTAGAGTGTGTGATGAAGACTCCTCCCATCATGGAACTGACAGACTCTTCATCATCTGCTTCTGACAGATTGGACCTTGGGAACACACACACACAAACACACACACACACAAATACAGAAAAACTTGTATTTAAAAGCCAGTAGTCACCTCTGATTTAGCCGCCGTTCATCGTCACTTCCAAAGTCCTGGGAAAATAAAAAGAAAGTGTGAGTGAAACAGAAGTTAGTAATCTAAAACAATAGATCACCAAGACATGTCTACACTGTTTTATTTCATTTTATTGCTTCGAGCCTTAAGATAAAGAATAGAGCAGGATGTAGGATTTTCTGATGTAATAAATCTAATTATGTCTTCACGCATCTTCTACCTAAACCAAATTATAAGTTATAAATTCAGCATCTGTTGTGAAAATGTCAGCAGAATTCTGGAATAAATAATGGAGAGGCCAGAATCCCTCAGGCCTCGGAACTTTTCCAAATTCCACAACCTCACCCGACTCAAACCCAGCGCAACGAACAACAATCTGGCCTAAACATTGTTCTTTCCCCTACATGATCACTCTCTCTCTCTCTTTCTCTGCTTAATGTGTAACCTTTAAGCACAATACAAGACCTATGTGTCCCAAATAACAAAAAAGCTTTGATGTATCACTATTCACAGCAGCGTAATATGACAAAGAAGAAATGTTCTCTCAAAGCTGAAAACATGAAGAATGGGGCCTCTTCTTAAGATAAGGTTTCATCATAACAAAGACTGTTTTTAAAATAGTTCTTCACTGTATGTGAATGTGACGGCCCTGATTATTAGGTTACTGATAGTGGTATATAGCACTGAATGAAGGCCGGGGAGTGTGCCATGGTCAGATGTGACAGATGCCTGAAGGCGACGAAACCGTGTCAGGGGAATTGGCTGTGCCAGGGTTTCTGTCACGTACCAAAATCTGTCACTTCATGCAGAAGCTTGGCTAATAAAACTTTATAAGCAGGGCAGAATGAGGAGTTGAAACAATGAGGTTTGTGAACAGAAACAGAGATTTTAAAAGCATGAGGCTTCTCTGTGATTTATAACATACTAAGAGGATGAACAGATTGATAGCACTAGGCGAAAGGTGAAAAATAAGAAGGTAGAAGTCAATACTGCGGCTGAGCATTCAAATATGCACAATCATCCTAAAAAACAGTACGACACAACCAAGACGTTTTTTTTATACATTTTTATACATTTTATAGAGCACAGAAAACTAAAAGACTTTCTTGACTGTCGTCATTGCTTACCTCATTGCACAAGCCAATGATGTGCTGTCGTCAGTTGATGATCATGTGCAATATTTCTTCATTATTTAATTTTCTATATTATTCAAAAAACTAAAACATTTTTTTTGTAGGTACCTCAATTGGGATACTGAAGAGTTCAATTAAATGTTCATGGTGTATTATTTTGGTTGCATTCGTGAGTTATTAAATATAACGTAACACTTTATTTTAAGGACCAATTCTCACTATTAACTAGTTGCTTACTAGCATGCATATTAGGGCTGTTTATTAGTATCTATAAAACACATAGTGATGCCTTATTCTGCATGACCATATTTTAGATCCCTTAATCCCACCCCATACTACTTTATTAGCTATTAATAAGCAGCAAATTAGGAGTTTGTTCAGGGAAAACTGTCACATATTCAGTTAACAGTGAATATGTGTTCCCTATTCTAAAGTGTTACCAAATATAACTGCTTGTGTAAAATAAGCACATAATATTGTATTGTAAGTTTTATGTGTCCTATCATGCATGAGCTGTAATGACTCAACTTCTTACTTAAACATCGGTTCTATTTGTGACTAAATGATTAAGAATAGTTCTGTGAACTGGATCAACAGATTAGACACGAAGCTATTAAATTCCACGGTTTCAGAAAATTGGTAAAGCAAGAGTCATATGGACCACTACTATAATACTTTTATGTTTTTTTGTCACAAATGTCCCTTCAGTGTTACAGGGAAGAAAGAAGGTCATACAGATTTGGTACGACATGAGGGCGAGTAAACGGTGTCAGCATTTTCATTTTTACGTGAACTAATCATTTAAGAAAGCAAAGAGGGTCTATTTTGGTTTCATGTTAAATTGAACCCAAATACCACACAAAGCTTCTGCAGATTTTTACCCTTGGAACCTTAAAACCGCTATTCCTCTTTAACGAGTTTTTGTTTTACATCATTGTCTCTTGTTACCTCTCTACCCATCCTCTCTATCAGTCTATCCATCCCTCTCTTTCAGTCTCTGCATGAGATGACCTCACTGCAGCTGCATGTTCCCCAGTCCTCATGTTTGAGGTTGTGATGTGAATTCTAAATAGTGTGTGTCCTCACTAGCGTAGCACATTATGCAATTATTCTTAAGGCCCGTTCACCAAGAACAATAAAGATAACTATAACGATAGCTACATTAGCATCCACACACCAACGTATGATAACATTCTGTTTATTTTAAGCATGTGCTGCAGATTTGCCATCTGCCGCTTTAAATACTCAAGCTCTTTATGGACTCTGATCTGCCGTCGATGGTTTTATCATTCATCAGCCGCACAGAATCGTTCTGCACATGATTCCAATGTTATCATTCTTCTGTGGCATTACCATTATAGCTGTGATGCGGATTCGGTTTTCTTTTAAATTGAGAATGCTTTTTATAACTATATCTTTATTGCTATTGTTAGTTATCGTCCTTTGTGTGAACAGACCTTTATATTTAACCACAATATAGATTTAAACATTAAAGATCTAAACCTAATTGGCTAGGTTTTAATCCAACTAAGACGCAAAAGACAGCATTTCCTAAATGTTTCAAGAACATTGATAATCTGACCCTGTTACTGTTACAGAAACACAATTAAAATATGATTTATAACCTGAGCTGTGTGTATATGATAATAATAGTACTCAAATATCTAAAATTCATTATGTTCACTGTTCTTTGTGCTCTCCCATTCAAATGTGTAAAGCCAGCGCCCCCTATTGGGTATAAATGGATTTCTAAGGCAACTATGATGTCAAAGAAACTATTATGAAGGTGGAGTGCTTTCATGGAGGAAAGACAATTAAAGCCTACAAGAAAATTACTTTTCACTTTTTAAAACCACCACCTGAGAAGCACTAACAATGAAAAGCAATACAGCTCTCCTAGTGAGACTGGCTAAAAGGGTCTCGCTCCTAATGAAAAGGTAAAAACAGGAGGCCTTTCATCACATGAGAGGAGCTTAGCTGTGCCAGGGAACAATGACTTAGATTGAAATTTCTGTTGAGCAGAAATGCAGGATAGCCCATGACTGAAAAGCACCCAACATTTTTGATGGTTCCCCTTTTGAATGAATGGAAACACACAGTCCAACACAATATCATGAGGTACATGCAAACAAACTTCTCCCTGTACTACTACTACATACAATGACAGGAACAACATTTCAATGATAGTTTCAATATAAATAAATAAAAACCAAATGTAGTTGCATACACATCTTGCCATATAAAAGTTCACTCAGTAAGTTTCTGTTTCAGTTTAGCTGGTTCCTATTCATCCTACCAATAACAACTGTTACGTTGTGTCTGTATATAATATAATATGTGTTTGTTTTATTTAGATGTACTTTCGTGTTTATTTTTTTATGAAATTGTGGAAAAAAAGATGAACAACAGTTTGTAAATAAAGCTTCAAACTGTCTTGAAAATGTTCAAGCGATGCTGTATATTCACGAACAGTAACAATACTATTCAGAACAGGATAGAGATAATGGAAAGAAGAGAACAAAGAAAAAAAAAACATGGTAATAACATTACAGATATTATTCACAGTAGATAAAAGGTCTCATCACAGCCTAAAAGAAAAAGGTACATTTCTTACTATTAAATGAAAAATAAAAAATAAAATAAAAAACACTTGCTTTCTAATCTTTTTGTATTCTATCGGTTTTCTTTTCATTTATTATACAATTAGCAAAAGCAAAAAAGACCTCTAACACTAGCTTGCTCTATTCTATCTGTTTTCTTTTCATTTATTACATTATTTTTAAAAAACTTGCTACGTGTGCTGCATTAAGCTAACTGAGACTTGTTCTAGCACTTGCATATCATTGCTCTTTTGTTGATTTTGATTGCTTCCATTGTCCTCATTTGTAAGTCGCTTTGGATAAAAGCGTCTGCTAAATGATTAAATGTAAATGTAAGTGACTTTCAAGTTACATTTTAAATAAAAATTCTACAAACACTGGTAATTTTTAAGAAAACTTGTAAAGAATTTGTTAACTTAAAAAAAAAAAAAAACATTCCTAATACAAAGTACATAATTTGTATTACTTTCATGTTTATGCTTTGCACAGCACCTTGCACACTGACGCACTCAGCTGAATGACACGCCTGGTCACGTGATGTCAACATTGCGGCGATCCTGAAGGGACGAGTCGCTCCATATCAAATAAAACAGTATTTTATGGACGGTTGATATGTCTTAAGTTTTCATTTTCTGTGGGTGTACATAATTGTACATTTGATTTTTCCCAAAAGTGTCATTCATTTATCTATATACCGTTTTAGTAAAACATACTGAGTGCACCTTTAAGGCTTGGCGTGTTATTATGAATAATCCTTAGTTAAACCAGTATCTGTACCAAACGAAACAGTAGTTTTTGTAGTTTGTTCACTAAAACTAGACCTATTCTTTCACAATCGTTAAACCACAAATTGCAGGACAGCCTGGAAACAAGCCATTAGCTCAATAAAGTACAACAGCCCCGTTAAACACTTTCTCCTGGCAACAGTATTCAAAAGCATCACCCCTAAAAGCCTGAACCATAAACACGGTCTACCAGCAGAGATTAAGCACCATCACAAAACACACAGGATAATCAAGTAAAACTTAAGAATTATATCTATGCCATGTATAGCGCATAAAACGCCCAAAGGCGAATCATGTCATCTCACAACAGCAGATAGACGCAGTGACACAGCGTCCAACCCTCCATCAACCCTGATGGCATCCCGCTAGCTAGCTCTGCAGTCTGAGCTGTATTAGCATTAGGCCTACGTGACTCATATGGGTCCTGTTGTGTTTTAATGAATCATTACATCATCACATCTCATCTCAGCGTGTTTATTTCCGCTTACCTCCCCCGCGTTGGTGGTGGCGGTGCTGGAAGTGGACGCCGCGCTGGGAGTGGGCGAGCGCTGCAGGGTTACCAGAGCCATGGATGGAAATCTCCCAGCACAACGGCCAGTCTATCTGTCACGAGCTAAACCGACTAGCGGGATTTTCCCCTAGCAGCAGCGCCAGATATACGGGGATTGCGCTGCGACTCCACGCGCTCGAAGGGACCGCTGTTAAAAGGCCATGGCTGAGCCGCTGTTCGGGGTTTTTTGTGTTGCTGATTCCGTTTTGACATGAGCTGGATGATATGTTGGTGCTTCTCACTCTCACCCACTGCCGCATGTGGCTGAAACTCAGACTACTGCTGCTGCTGCTTTCAGCTCATACATCCTATAGTGTTGTTTCTGTTGCGAACGAATCGGTGTTTGTGAATGAATCTTTTAAGTGAACGATTCACTTCCATATTTTTCGGTCGCCGAGTCCCTCCCTTTCAAAGCGCGTGACCGCTTTTCTGCCTTCAAAGACTGGCTATAGTATGGACAAATAGCATTCGAGTATGGGCTGTGTAGGAGCATATCATTGGTTGAAATTACTGAACAAACACGCCCTTCACTGAACGAGTCAGTGTTTTGAATCTGAACGAGGCATTTCGTTGGACATTTGAATAACCTGGGAGTCTACTAGTACCTCTTGTATGTGGAAAAGTAAGGATGTTATTCAGGCTGTAGTGCTACAATTGTTGTTTTTATAACTTGATAAAAGCCATGCCATGCATTTGACAAAAATGAATGTACAGTGGTAGATTTCCAACTGTGGAAAAAACGTCTGGAGTATTTGTAGAGGTCGTGTTTAAAGAATGTTGCCGCCGCAAACGACTCAGCCGAATAACGAGTCGGTTGAATGGTTGATTCAACAACTTCGGTGATTCAGCTGTTTTTCATTAATTCATTAATGCCGCAAAAAAAAAACGTACTTCTCGCCACCTACTGGTTTAACGATATGACATGCCGGGCCACTGGACCAATCCGAACGAATGTTTTTTGCTGAACGGCGATTCAAAAGATTTGAGCTACTGAATCAACTGAACTGAATCAAAATACCCACTACTGATAAGCGTAAACATCCGGGTGGTTTGGAGGAGAAAAGTAATTTTAGTTGTCAATAAGGTGTTATGAATATCTGTTTATCTGTATTGTTGTTAATTACCAAATCGAGCTTAAAAATAAAAAAATGTAATATGTATATTTAAATTATGAATTATTTGCCTTGTTCTGTGTGTGTGTGTGTTTAAGTTTACATAACATATTATAGTACTTATTATAATATTGACCAAATATAGGTTTCCTAAAGTATGAATCCCAGAGGTGGACAAAGTACACAACTCTATTACTTGAGTGAAAGTACAGATACTGATAATCAAATATTACTCCATTACAAGTGAAAGTCGTAAAGACAGATTTTAACTCAAGTAAAAGTACAGAATTACTTTTAAAAGTACTTAAGTACCAAAATAAATTTCCATTTTTATGTCAATGCACTTTTTTATTATTGTTGTATGTAATACACTTGCAATAACTTATGCCTCTGAAGCAACTTACAATATAACACACCTGAATACACTGACTCGCTTGTAGTATCTTTGGAATAAAGAGCTTTTAGAATGTTAAAAATGTATAGAAACTAAACAAGTGAGTTGACCAAAACAAATTTAACACCCCCACAAAAGCAGCATGGTAGTGATCTCACATAGCTCTGGCAGTGTGTGCACACATCTACGAGTAGCCATTCATCCACATTTGAACCGAGTGGGCAGTGAAAATGCTGTAAATACAGACTGATAATAATAAAAAAATCAAACCTGCTTTAAAATGCAGCAACACAACTGTATTGTAAACTTTACAACAGCAACACTGCTTTAACAAAACAGCAAGATTTAATTTGACATCAAAACAAACATTTAAAAAATGCTCTCTCTTTGTGCTGCTTCAAGTCAAACACCTATTGTGATTTGTTAGGAGACGCACAACAGTTCTTCTGCGGCTTTATAGGTAATATTTTCATTTACACAGTTTTGCAAAATCAAACAATATTGTGTCTAATATATACCACAATATTAACTTCTCATTTTAGAATTGTTTTAAATAAATATCACATTTGCAACTGCGTGTTCAAAAAATGCAGGGCAATCACTTCATGTGACCCTACAAGAGAAGAAAAAAATCACCCACTGACTTTCAAAGCTGCTACATAACAACATTCTACTTTGAAGACCTTGACAGAAATGTAGTGTCATAAGTTTCCAGGGGAAAAAAATACTCAAGTAAAATACAGATACTTGAAAAGTGTACTTAAAGGCACAATATGTAATTTTCACCGCTAGACGGTGCGTATTCAAAACAAACAAAGAGACAAAGGCGTAGTTTGATGACGCAGTGTCTGAGTGTGGAATCGTGGGAGTTGTCGTCTTCATCCCCACAGCTGATGCAATCCGACGGGACTCGGGCAGAAATCATGTTCATGGATGAGCTAATGATTTATTAACGTAGTAGAATGAAGCAGGGTGAGGCTGAAAGCCGTCGAAGCGAAACGAGGCAGCTGAACGAGCGTGACACACGTACGGCTCGAAAGCAGCAGAGCTTTTATTATGCCACAGTCGACCGCTTCCGCTCCTTCCGGTCGTGCGTATGTGGGGTAAAGCAGCCCTGTTTTATCATACAAGATACATTTGAAAGTTCTGTTATAATGCTACTCTGTGCGGTCGTCACCTGTCTAATAAAACGCACAACATATTAAAGCGTCTTTGGTATTTTCATGTTTTCTACAAAACAAAACCAGAAATCGAGGGTGTATGACGTCATTGGCGGGCGACACAATGACACTATGGACACGGTTCGTGTCACGAGTTAAAATAGCTTATTTCTCTGGATTTAAACATTCTTCGAAACATTTGGTATACTGTAAGTACACAAGTCAACAAAATATATAACACTGTTGTAGTGGTTTTTGGATATTTTAATAAAAAAAATCTTACATATTGTGCCTTTAAATACTATTGCCTATTAATTAATTTATTTTCTCAAGTGTAATATTTAACAGATATCAAGAAAGAGCCACAAGAGGCTGGTTTATATATATAACCCGGAGGACTTTACCCCATGCATCATCAAACTTTGTGTAAAAAAAAAAAGCACACGTTATGGAAGTTACGTAATGGGCAAATTCTGGTTTTGGCTTAAATCGATCTGTGATTGCATTGCATAAAGCAATGAGAGAGAGTCAAGAAGAGCTTCTGGGGGAAAAAATGTCTGGTCAACTTAATTCAGGTGAGTGAAACTGTGTTTCTTTTATGGATTCTTTCCAGCTTGGTATTAAAGTACATGCAATGTATTACCTTTTAAACTATAAAGAGCTCACAAAAAGGATATCTAAAATAATGTCTTTCAAGTTTGTATATATGAATTATTTGCTTGTGCAGATTTCTCTGAAATATGCATGCATGTTTTTGCACGTTATTTGCAAAGACTTATCATTTTCATCCATATTAAGTCAGCTGTAAGATTAAACACATGGCAGCACTGGTGAATGGTGACATTTTAAATAGAACTGGCTACATTTTATTTGCAAATAGGATTCCAAGATAAAGAAGAAAATAATTTAAGAAATAAAACTGCTGAGAAAGTAAAAAAAAAAAAAAAGCCAATGGGGTTGTATACAAAGAACTTTCCCACATATATAAAACAAATTACATTTTCAAATTTACTAAAGATGTACATTATTTTCACATTTATGGTACTTTTTTTCTGCAGACATGAGGGTGTGCATCATTGGAGCGGGGGTCATCGGCCTCTCCACTGCTCAGAGCATCTACCAGCACTACCACGACAGGATCACCCCTCTCAGCATTGAGGTGTATGCTGATGTCTTCACTCCACTCACCACCAGCGATGGGGCAAAATGAGACTGGAGAGAGACCATGTGGTCTGGACCAACCTCGTTTGAGGTGAGCTCATTGTAAAGAGAGCAGTATTTCATTTCCTTAACTTTGCCTTTTTTCAGACACCATGCTGTTTTCTTTCACCTCAGGTCATTCATAACTACGGACATGGAGGTTTTGGACTGACCATCCAGCTGCTTGTCTCTTTGGTCAGATCCTGGAGCAGAAAGGCCTGCGAGCACACTCTAAATATCACGTCTCTAATAGATCTGGACTTCTGGACAATGTTAGCCATAATTTCATCAGACATCAGCAATATCCTCCTTAATCCCATAACCACTCCCATAATGATTCCAAAAGAAACTCATGGATTTCATGAGTTTAAGAATGTATCCTAAACTACTGGGATGTAAATGTTCATTTATTAATTTTAATTACTCTTTAATAGAGTTTTAAAATAAAAGATAACACAGAACTGAATTGTCAGCATGTTGCTCAGCTAATGTACAATAAAGAATCCGATGCTAGCATATTTATGCTTTCATCTAATGCTTTGTTAATTAAGCTTTATTGTTATCATACACATGTACATCACGTGTAGTAGCTAGGTATCCCAGGGTCCCCACTCTTTGACTGTCTGAACACTATATTCAAAGCAGTGGTGTTCTGAAATGAGGAGGCAAAGTCCTAATTTTTATTTTTTTATCAAATGTAAATTCATGTCCCTGTCACATTCTCTTGGTTAACGCTTGGTGACGGCACCTCCGGGTTCTTCAGGCTGAATAGAGCTGTTTTACTGTACATTAGCGCTTCATTCATTGGCTTCTTCATTCATATTTCCATCAGGGTCGGCGGGTCAGCACAAATTTGGGATTTTATACGCAAGTGATAATAATTCACTGTATTTCAGTAATAGACAAACATGAACATAAGTGGCTGATTTAACATTTTAAAGCACAACTGTTTTTTTGTTTTGTTTTTTTTTTGTTATAGAAGATGAGTTGTTTCGTTGCCCAATGCTTCACATGGTACAAAGTGCTAATAAAATGTTTTCATGGCAAACTTATGTTTCCTTGTTTACCTCTTAATAAAATATTTAAGCCTACATATGGTTTCTGTTATAATTTTTAAAGGTTCCTATTTTATTAAATAAGTGTCCACGTGACATCATTAATCCAATTATTTATGTAGCCACCCCCTCATTGTGTGTGTGTGTTCTAATCTGTGTATATACAGGATGAAATTAGTTTCAATTATTAACACTCATTGTAGCCACATAGGTCTAGCTAAAAAACTATCAAATATAAAATCACTTGGAGCTGTAAATCTGTGCAGTAGCCTACGTCGAGAGGACTTGCAGATTTTAAGAAAAGAGACCTTCACTGTGATTAATATAGTTATTTATTACATAATGACTATAACTACTAAAAACCTAAAAGGGGTATTCAGTAAATAGAGTTCTATTTTCTTTTTAAATGAGCAGTATAAAAGTATAAATAAAAATATACAGCAGAGGATATGAACATTTATTGCTTAAATACGAACTTAAGCACAATAATAATATTTGCTGTAGATCAGATTTAATAACAGCTGTTGTAGTAAACAAAAAACTTTCAGCATTCAAAATATATATGTTTTCATGGCAAACTTATGTTTCCTTGTTTACCTCTTAATAAAATATTTAAGCCTACATATGGTTTCTGTTATAATTTTTAAAGGTTCCTATTTTATTAAATAAGTGTCCACGTGACATCATTAATCCAATTATTTATGTATCCACCCCCTCATTGTGTGTGTGTGTTCTAATCTGTGTATATACAGGATGAAATTAGTTTCAATTATTAACACTCATTGTAGCCACATAGGTCTAGCTAAAAAACTATCAAATATAAAATCACTTGGAGCTGTAAATCTGTGCAGTAGCCTACGTCGAGAGGACTTGCAGATTTTAAGAAAAGAGACCTTCACTGTGATTAATATAGTTATTTATTACATAATGACTATAACTACTAAAAACCTAAAAGGGGTATTCAGTAAATAGAGTTCTATTTTCTTTTTAAATGAGTAGTATAAAAGTATAAATAAAAATATACAGCAGAGGATATGAACATTTATTGCTTAAATACAAACTTAAGCACAATAATAATATTTGCTGTAGATCAGATTTAATAACAGCTGTTGTAGTAAACAAAACACTTTCAGCATTCAAAATATAGGAAAAGATGTATTGTTTCAGCATTGCAAGGTTTTTATTCCCATTATCCAGCTCCAAAGAAATCGACACAACCTGTGAATCAACTGAACCTATCAATCAATTTAAACGTGCACTCGAGCACAATAAATAAATACATACAAATACATAAATAAACACATTTGCAGTTTTATAAATACATAATCTCTATGTACACAGATACACACACAAAATTGCAAGTCTAGTCTGGACACATAGGAACAACTGCTCACGTTACAACTGGTAGACCGGTAGAGCTGGGGGAAAAAAAGATTATTGTAATGTTTCTGCTGGCATCTATGTGAAAGTGGCGTGTTTTGATAAGGTTTCACATATACCCAGAATTTACCTTGAAGTTAATGCATCCCAGAAATAACATAGACTGCTCTGGGGACCACCTATACTTGAGTAACGATGAATCACAAGTATATGAACGAATCTTTTTGGTGAACAAATTAAAAAGATTCGAATCACTAAGATCAAAACGCTCACCACTATGGCTGAATTGGGAATAGCATACTAGCAAACTAATCTTACTATTTCTACCATGCAAAAACAGTAAGACTAGCATTCAGCATCCAGCTCATATCCTGTGCATTTTCGGAAGGCAAAAGTTTATTTGTAAGTTTTGCGACTTGTCATTACATTGCTTAAGACTGTTCTTGCCAGAGAGAAGATAAGGACGTATTTAGGACAACGTCGATATCTTTTTGAAGGTAACAAGACAAAAAAGTTTGGTGAGTGAAACTGTCCTATTATAAAAATGACCTGATAAAGTATACGCTGAATGCAATAATGTAATTCTGCCAAATGCATAAATGTAAAATATGGATTAATTACAGCTTGGCATTACAGGCAATGCATTATTACCTAGTAAGTTATATACTAATTTTTTAAAAGCTCACAAGGATTCAACTAACAACAACTCAAGCTCTCTACAATTTCAAGCTCTCTTACCTCATTGTTCATGCTAACTTTGTAATTGTGTCCATATGGGATTTTTATGGACATTAGACTTAAAAAGCAAACTATGCAAACATATGGCAGCATTATGTATTCACTGGGGGATGATCCAAAATACACAGGATTGTATTGAAATTGTGCTCCAATCAGTTTGCATCCTTACAATATTTAATAAAAACCCTGCATTCATATTTACGCTTGCATTTAATTAGCAGACATGAGAGTGTGCATCATTGGAGCGGGGGTCATCGACCTCTCCACTGCTCAGAGCATCTACCAGCACTACCACGACAGGATCACCCCTCTCAGCATAGAGGTGTATGCTGATGTCTTCACTCCACTCACCACCAGCGACGGGGCAGCTGGACTCTGGCAGCCGTATCTCTGACAAGGGGAACGTGCAAGAAACATGAGCTTTTATTTGTGTGGAAGCGTCTAAATTTAATAGTGTCAGTGAATCAGTTGAAGCACATCCTCATGTTTCTCAATTATCCTGAAGAACCCAGGATGCTCTATATTCTATAGCCGCAAGAAAGATGTTTTATTTCCTTTTTCTCAGTAAATGGAACAAAGAGACATGTGACTATCTACTAAGTTGCCTCAGGTCTCCAGATTCAGTGAGAATGGGAATCTTCCTCCAGTCTGGCTACAATCTGTGCACTGAACCCCTGCTGGTGAGAACATTAGCTTTCCATTGCATATAATGTTATCAGCTACAGAATGGTGTATAATAAACTGCAAGTTCTGACACATAGAGCATACTGTAGTATATAGTCAGGTAAATGATTTCACAATTTGGTCACTGCCTGTGGGCCCTTATCTATAGAATGAAGCATTCTAATACACTGAATGATGTTCTTGCACTCCACCAGTCCAGTGCAGGGCATGTTTGAAATTGCCAGAACAGATAATAATGAACTTTATTGTATAGCTAAACAAAAATCAGAATCAAAAGACCTGAACGTCCACTTTAAACTGCAGAGGCCCCTCTCTCTGGCATGAGTTAAAACCTGTATAAAATTAGAGTGAAAATAACTGAACCATCTCACTGATCCAGGAGAGAGAATTGTGAAAATGACTGCAATCTCTCTGCTCCCTCAAACAGAACCCCTCATTTAAAGACGCTGTGTTGGGCTTTCGCCAGCTGACTAAACGTGAACTAGACATGTTCCCAGGATACAGGTACTTATCACCTGCATCTCATCATAAGTTATTTCTTCATAGTTTTTTCAGATTTTAAATTTTCAGAATCAATTTTGTTTTACCCTTTGGGGGTTGTAGCAATTATTTAGATTTTGAATCAAATTGAATGTATTTAAATGTATTTGATAATAAAATGTATTTGTAAATGTAGTGTTATCACTTTTCCTTTTACCTTTATCTTTTCAGTTTTGGGTGGTTCAACACTGCTCTGATGATTGAAGGAAAGACATACCTGCCCTGGCTTATGGACTGGTGAGAGATTCCTGTTATCTAATCAGTAACCAAAATTAGAATGGGAATGAAATAGAATATACAGTGGAGTTCAAGTCCACAATGAAATCTGAAATTCAAAATGTAATTTAAGCTTGGAAATTGTTACATTTTACAAATAAGCGTTTTAACTTAAATTGAATATGTTACATTTCGATTTCTAGGTGTATGTATATGTGTCTACACATCTTATACATGCATATGTGTGTGTGTGTGTGTGTGTTGAATTTTTACCTGAATGTTCTTATTCTTTTGTTTTGCTGTATATGCATCAGAATAACCATTGTGCATTTATATAGTTATGTAAAATCTGTTGTGAATGTGTTTCTCATTTACAGTATGAATCTTTTCTGGTCTAACAATGATTAACAGTATCTTTGACACCTTGGTCACATTTCTGTGTTTTCTGCAGGTTAAGACAAAGAAAGGTCAGATTTTATCAGAGGAAGATTGGTTCATTTAAAGAGGTTTGAGCAATTCCTTTCTCATTTTCATTTATCTTTTTAAATTAAAAGTTCAGTAGTATCTTCATTCAGTGGAGAACATTCAAATAATCTAAAACGTATTAAATTGATCACATTATACTGAACATATTAAAGTGACAGTTGAAATGAAAAATCAGCATATTAGAGTGATTTCTGAAGGATCATGTGACACTGAAGACTGGAGTAATGACTGTTGAAAATTCAGCTTTGTCATCACAGGAATAAATGACATTTTAACATATATTTAAACAGTTATTAAAATATATAAAAACTGTTATTTTGTTTTAATATTACAATAATAATATTGTTATAATAGTTCACAATATTACTGCTTTTACTTCATTTTAAATCATATAAATGCAGCCTTTGTGAGCATAAGAGACTTGAACATTAAAAGTCTTAGCTAACCCAAACTTTTGAACGGTAGTGTACATGTTAACTTTATTGTTTAAATAATTAAGAAAAGTGTAGCATCTGGTTAACTAATACTATTTTTAACATAAGCAGATTCACTAATTTAATTTAATTAATGTTGAGATTCTGCTTTCCTCATCTATGCTGTTAATTTTAATCACAAAATGTGTGTATTTGTAATGACCTCAAAAATGGGCTCCAGCTGGCAGATAGTGGTGCTGATGTTATCATCAACTGCTCCGGTGTCCGATCAGGAGACCTTCAGCCTGATCCTGAGCTCTAGCCAGGCAGAGGACAGATCATTAAGGTTAGGTTTAGTGGATAAAAGTCAATCAGGCATAAACATTTAACAATGAACTGTTTTGATCTCATGCTTTTTATATCAACAGGTAGATGCTCCCTGGTTGAAACACTGGATCCTCACACATGATTCCTCATCAGGAGTTTATAACTCACCGTACATCATTCCTGGGTAAGCCTCTTTATGATGACACTGTACTGTTTTTCCAGTAATTGAAATAAAGCTGAAATAAAATAAAATATAAATAGTAGATAAAAAACTTAAATTGGCAACTAACTGAAACAAAATCATTTAAAGTGCAAAATGACTAAAACTAAAAAATAAATTGAAGCTAAATAGAAATATAAACAAATAAAAACGACAAAGGCACATAATATTGCTGAAACTAAAATTAAAAAGAAAACTGAAAATATAAAATAAAAGCTAAATTAAAATATGAATAAATACTATGATAGTATGTAATAATAGAATAACACTTAATAACACAACCATTGTCGTGTTTATAATGAGGTGCAATGTAGTCTTGTCTTAGCAGTGATGTACATTACCTCTGGTAATTTTGTGTCTGCAGGAGTCGTTTAGTCACTGTGGGTGGAGTTTTCCAAGTAGGAAACTGGAATCTGCAGAACAGTTCTGTTGACCATAAAGGAATCTGGGAAGCTGCCTGCAAGCTTGAGCCCAGTCTACAGGTCGTTTCAGCCATTTAGCCTCAATTAAATTAGTGTTTGTTCGAGTAGCATGAGTGGATTCGATCTCTTTTTTTTCCTCTCTAGCATGCACGGATTGTAGAGGACTGGACTGGTCTCAGGCCCACGCGCAGCAAAGTTAGATTAGAGAGAGAGACCATACGGTCTGGACCAATCTCGTTTGAGGTGAGCTCATAGAATGATCATTACACTGAAGATCTGATGCCATCTTTCAATGAAGAAAGATTGCCATAAATAGCCAAGATGAAGTATGATTAATACAGAGCCCCTAAATGGACATGCTATTGGAAAAAATGAGATGTGAGGAAAAAATATTACAGTGCTTTTGCCTTCGCTTGCAAAACTTTTGCTTTCCCCCAGGAACCATTGCATTCACTTGCATAACTGGTGATAAAATTATATGAAATGGGAGAAAAAAACTATTTTAAAATTGTAATGCTTTTGCGAGTTTCTCGGGGGAGAGATTAGAAAGTTAGTACAAAAGTTAAGGCAAAAGCAATGCGATAAAATTTGTAACCTATTTAGCTTTAATTTATTTTTATCTTTATTTTTATTTCAGTTTTAATATTAGTAATTTTAGAACTTCAACTTATTTTCAGGTAATTTCTTTAAGTTTGTTAAAGGTGCAATAGGTGATTGTCTTCAGAAACATTTTTTTTGTTATGCTGGTTGAAAGTCTCTTCACATCCCGATAGCAATCATTAAGTAAAGTTGTCTAAATGTATTTATCTGTATTTATATATTCTGTGGAAGGCGTAGGACCAAGAAATGTTCATCCAATCAAAACGCTCAGTCCGAGCGTTTTAATTGACTTTCCTACCTGCCTGTCAACGTATGTATCTGCATACCTCTGTGCACCCGGTTCGTGCAGACAGGATACGTCATCAGCGCGTTCACGCACGCTGTGCAGACAGAGCGAGAATGGCAGACAAACATCAACAACCCGATCTTCCTTCCTGGTATTGTAGTACTTTTAAAGTTTTCTCACCGGTGAATGACACATGATGTAGGCAGCCCAGCGGTTCCCAATTCCAGTCCTCGCAATTCAGATAACCAGGTCGTTAGAAGTGAGCTATGTGCATGAATTGTGTTCCGATCCATATGATCCCTACACAGTGTTCATTGCTCCCTCCTCCCTGAGCAGGGGAAATCCGTTGAAGTTTACTTCACTTCGGAACATGGGCTGTAATTGGGAACCGCTGATGTAGCCTATTGTAGTAATGTTGTCTCTGGTATTCTGGTCTGTGAGCGTATATGCGTTCAGGGGGCGTGGCTTTGGACGGCGATTGCAGGGAGGGTGACATGTTCGCTTTCAGTGCTATAGGCTAAAGTTAGCATTTTCCAAGATCTCCTACTGCACCTTCAAGTTTAGAACCACAAGAACCATTGAATTCGCTTGCAAAACTTTAGCATTTGCTCACAAAACTGGTAATGGAAATAATATGAGATGGGAGGCAAAAAAATATATTAATGCTTTGCAAGTATTGATTCTGATTCTGTAAACACTCGTCCTATTTATGATGTACTGACACAAACTCATGAAAAAGACAGCTTCTAATGCACAAGATTTCTAAGCAAACGCAAACGTTTTTCGAGTGTTCAGTATCATATTCCCTTCCATCTCATATTTTTTCCATCATCATGTCCCTTTAGGGCTCCGTAGATTCATGATTCTTTTTTAACACACCATGTTGTTTTCATTCACCTCAGGTCATTCATAACTACGGACATGGAGGTTTTGGACTGACCATCCATCGTGGATGTGCTGAGGAAGCTGCTCGTCTCTTTGGTCAGATCCTGGAGCAGAAAGGCCTGCTAGCACACTCTAAATCACGTCTCTAATAGATCTGGGCCTCTGGATGTTATATACAGTATAAATTTTATTCTCGCTAATCTAATAACCATTGTCATACTGATTCCAAGAGATAATGAATCTCCAGAACTAAATACATTTTGTCTACATTTATCTCCACTAATCTATAATAAATATACATACACTCACTTTCTTTTTCTTGAAGCATAATTTATTGTTATCATACATATACATCCAGTGCAGTGGCAAGAGATCTGTGCACACAGACACAAAACACGGCACTAAATCGCAAAAGACAGGCAACTCTCTGCACTCACAGGAACAACTGCACGCTTCCCATCATGCCACACACATACCCACTGTACAGTTGAAAAGGCAGAAATACCAATAACCGAATATAGCATTGAGCGGTTGTGCTGAAAAAAACTAAGATTGTTGCTAAATGTTCAAGTTGTGTGTTCTGATGCAAGCCATTGTTTGAAAAATGTGCTTGGAGGCTGTTGTGCTAGAATAGACAGTAATAAAATATATCTGACCCAAAGGCCTGTACTGTTGAAAGCCGCTTGCTATTGTTTTATTCTTATTGAGCTGTATTTTAAGATTATAATTATTCAATAACCTTTGATATGCCTGATTATAAGGGATCAACTGGAATTTATACACTTTATATGAGTGATTGCAGTTGGCAGCCGGTGAGAGGACGAAGAGAGGTGCTCTCAAGTGCTGAGTTTTGTGAAATGAAGACTTTGGTGTCCACTAGATACGTCACTGGTGTCAGTGAAAGTCTAAAACTATGAATGGCTAACAATTAACAATTAAGTATGGTAAATGGTTCTTTGAAAAAAGCAAGATAACACCACAAACTGGTGCAATGTCTGATTTATAGCAGCATCCTGTCTTTCTTTCGATTAATAGATTAAAGTTGTCATGACTTTCCCAAAGGAATGCTGGGAGTAAAGTGTAAGGCCCTCTTTAAAAATAAAAAAATAAAACAAATTATCTTTCTACTCGCTGTCATACTAAACCTGTTGCAAACACACATTCTCTTGTGCTATCTTTCAACTTCAAGACTTCAGGTTCAAATCTTTCGTTGTTCAAATGCTCCTCAGACCTTTTGAACATGTGAGAGTGATTTCATGTGTTAAACTGCATAATGCAATTTGTCATGCTTTAGATCCATTTTCAACCCATTTCCTGTTGTACTTCCTTGGGGAATAGGGCAAAAGGGGAGTATTATGTGATGTGAATCTATTCCACTCTAATTGTCTGGTCCAGAGTTTCATAAAAAGAAACCTTGCAACCTTTGGTGGAGGAATGTCATTGATGGACTGATTTACATCAAAACCAAGCAGTTCTTAAAATCAACAAATCTGCTATTCCTTTGTGGACACACATTGCTTTTTTACAGAAAAGATTCCCCACTTCAAACTAAGAACAATTTATTCTACTATGTCTTTCCAAACCTATATGTGGTGTTCCTTAGTCCTGTGAACCAGAGCTGGAATGTGGAATCCCTCCAGGGCTGTGGTCTGAGGCCCGTCCCATCATCTCCTGACCCCACTCTCTGTGACTGGACTCCTGGAGGCCTCGTCCTGTGGTCTCTATGGGCAGGGCACAGGAAGCAATAGCAGCCAGCAAACAGCAGCAACAGTACACCGACAGAGTCAGGTACACAGAAGATTCCAGCATCACCTTGAGGACGGAAGCAGAGATCTCTTATGTTCATCAAGATCGCATTTTTTAAAATCAAAAATACATTAACAACAGTAATATTGCGTAACACTATTAGAATTTAAAATAAATTTTCTATTTTAATATATTTAAAAATGTCTCTATGGGCAGGGCACAGGAAGCAATAGCAGCCAGCAAACAGCAGCAACAGTACACCGACAGAGTCAGGTACACAGAAGATTCCAGCATCACCTTGAGGACGGAAGCAGAGATCTCTTATGTTCATCAAGATCGCATTTTTTTAATCAAAAATACATTAACAACAGTAATATTGCGTAACACTATTAGAATTTAAAATAACTTTTCTATTTTAATGTATTTAAAAATTTAATTTATTCCTGGATTGGCAAAGCTGAATTTTCAGCAGCCATTACTCCAGTCTTCAGTGTCAAGTCAAGTCACCTTTATTTATATAGCACTTTATACAATACTGATTGTGTCAAAGCGCTTTACAGTGTCAAACAGGAAAATAGTTTGTCACATGATCCTTCAGAAATCATTCTAATAGGATGA
This sequence comes from Sinocyclocheilus grahami, assembly GCF_001515645.1. Lineage (NCBI taxonomy): Eukaryota > Metazoa > Chordata > Actinopteri > Cypriniformes > Cyprinidae > Sinocyclocheilus > Sinocyclocheilus grahami. The sequence continues at coordinate 1,071,528 of NW_015505390.1, read as the reverse complement.
TTTGGTGCTCAAGAAACATTTCTTAGTAGTACTGCTGAAAATGGTTGCGCTGCTTAACATTTTAAAGAAACCACAACCAATTTTTTCAGGATTCATTGACGAATAGAATGTTCAAAAGAATAATATAGTATAAATAATAGTATCTTAAAGTTTCGTATATGCAAAAATGTGAACTCAAATATGTGGTTTAAGTTGGTTCTAGTATTTTTTTTCTGTGAATTTAAAAATGTTATGTACAAACTTACTAATGAACCATCATTTCTGAAAACATTTACACACATATGAACAGTTATTGAACAGTTATTGAATGAGACCCCAAAATTATGTTGTCCACACGAGCATCACAGCTCAACATATCAGAGCTTTTGCCCAACCTGCCACAGATTCATAGCTGTTGTATTATAGGAAGTGTTTTGACTGTTTTACAAGAAATGTAAGACATTTGAAGTATTAAAAAAGGTATATTGTATCTCCAAATTTCTATCATATTTGTTGTTGTTCAGTTATTGTGCATTTTATGTTTAGAGTATATTTAGAGTATAACATTATTCTGTATGTCTTTTATACGTTTCAGGTTATTGTTTCCACACCTGTGCCACAAATGGTGTGATGAGAGCACCAACCCGAGCCATCCCACTGCTGGTGCCCAAACCCAGTGCCCTGGTTGCTGTGGGATAAACCTGCAAAAGACAGAGAGAGAGATATTGAGTGATTTATAACCATGATCTTCTCATTGAATATTGAACTATTACTTAACCACAGGGTGGTTAGTGAATGGACCTACATGACCTACATGGATCCATGTATATTCACTAAAGTTTTTTCAGCATGCTATTATGCTGTAAACACTTTCAAAACCAGTTAAATATCACAGAAAAAAGATTAATGTAGTTAGCAAAACTGCCTCAGGTTACAATCTTAAAGGGGTCATATGATGCGATTTCAATTTTTCCTTTCTCTTTGGAGTGTTACAAGCTCTTGGTGCATAAAGAAGATCTGTAAAGTTGCAAAGACTAAAGTCTCAAATCCAAAGAGATATTCTTTATCAAATTTAATAGTTAACCACGCCTACCTAAAACGGCTCGTTCTAACACGCCACCACATACCTACGTCACGATGTGGGAAGATTTGCATAACACCGCCCAAATGTTCACGCAAAGAAAGAAGGCGTAACTTTTATTCTCACTGTAGTATTGTTGCCGTTATTGATCCTGGGAGAATTGCCTACAATGGCGGCAGTTCTGACTCACATTCTGTAAGTACGTTTTCATTTAAAGGATTTGCCACTGATGATTCAAATGCCACTGATGATTCAAACACGAGTTTTGGGCAGTGTAGAGTAGCACTTATTGTTTGTCATTTCTCCGATCACAAATGCAGACAGGGTTTTATGTTTACGCGGCTCAATGCAACGCGACGCGTAAAAAGACAGTATAAGTCATTATAATCAGTAATTATGCCCTCACTGGATGCAACAAATGCCTCGTTTGTAATGGGTTTTAATGTTTTTGTCTCGTCGCTCCGGCCGGGACACGGCATCAACAGTATGGTGAGGAGCGTAACATTTCCGACACACACTTGATGTATTCGGCCAATCACAACGCACTGGATAGCTGACCAATCACAGCACACCTCGCTTTTCAGACCTATGAGCTTTGTAAAAATCCACGCGTTTCAAAAAGGCAGGGCATAGAGGAGAAATAATAATGAACAGTATGTGGAAAATAATGTGTTTTTTAAACTTTAAACCGCATAAACACATTTCATTACACCCAAATACACAAAATAATGTTCTTTTTAGCAGCATCATATGACCCCTTTAAGTAACTACGGTATGCAATAAAATGACCTCAATGACCTTTACAAAAAGACAACCTACAGACACTATGCGTAATATTCAACCCTTCAATCCTGTATCTGGAGAAGAACTCCAGTAGTTCACGAAAAGTAGGATGACAAAGTGGCCTGTTTTATGTCAGGTACGTTGTTGCAATGTCTGCCAAGTGGTGGGAGTGAGCCAGGAACTGGACATTCCCAAGGTCAAAATCCTTTTTTAGCACAGCTGTTGCCTTGAGCAAAACGTTTAACACTACACTGACAGTCTACAGGCTTTACTCTCCTTTCAATTGATCTGAGTGTCAAATTTTCCTGTGATTCTATTTCATATTCCTTTGACAGGGGAAAGAATGATAGAGCTTCCGTTTGAGCCTCACTTCTTCCAAAAAATAAAAATTAAATAACAGAAATGAACTGAAAAGAGTTCTCACCTCAGGAGTGTACACATATGCAGCCTGGAAACCTCCAGCGATGAAAGCCCTCGCAATGAATATAAATACTGTCAAAGAAGTCCTGCAATATAGGGAATGTAGTTATTCACAGTATGGTCACATATGTGATTAAAACAGGCTTGAATGCCCTGGAAAAATGGCAGTAATAGATGTGATTTCTGACCTTCCCACACAGGCATAGAGTGGTACAATGCAGAGAGAGAAGACAAAGAAACACAGTGCCATAGTCTTCCTCCTCCCTAATCGATCAATCGCCCACAGGGTCACCAGCAGGCCTGTGATGCATCAATCAATATGTTCATCACATTTTCTTTTTGCCTGCCATACATTATTTAAAAATGAGATGTTAAAGGAGTAGTTCACCCAAAAAATGAACATTTGCCGAAATGTAGATGAGTTTGTTTCTTCATTTGTGTTACTTCAACAGATTCAAAGAAATTTAGCATTGCATCACTTGCTCACCAATGGATCCTCTGCAGTGAATGGGTGCCGTCAGAATGAGAGTCCAAACAGTGGATTAAAACAGCACAATAATCCACAAGTAATCCTCACGACTCTCTCAGTCTATCTCAGAATACACTGACATTTGTTTAGAATTGTTTTGGACTGTTTTTGCTTGTTAATGGTGTTTGATCTGTGCATATTTCTCTCCTGATTAAGACAAGATGACTTTTTCTCTGGAGAAATCAGTTTTATGTATAGAGGACCCCTATTTTAGCTGGAAGCAATGGTTTGAAGTTAAAAACATCCTAAAGATGGCTTTTCACTTCAAAAGACATTAACTGATGAACTTGAGTCATGTGGATTATTTGTGGATTATTGTGATGCTTTTATCAGCTGTTTCAACTCTCATTCTGAAGGCACCCATTTACTGAGGAGGATCCATTGGTGAGCAAGTGATGTAATGCTTTATTTCTCCAAATCTGTTCTGTTAAAGAAACAAATTTACCTCCAAATTTACCTACCTTCGTACCCTCTATCTTGGATAACCTGAGAGTGGGTAAATGTTCATTTTTGGATGAACTATTCCTTTAATGGCATTATAATACAAATGTATACCAGGAAACTCAGAAAGTGTGGTCCATAGGAGGTCTTTGTAATCATCTGAATTCAGATATTTGCACTCCAAGCTGCAACCTGGCTCCATTTTACTGCCCTTCGCCTCTAGGGGGAGACACAAGACCAATGTATGCACACAGAATACATTGGTTGTGTATGGTTAGCATTCTTCTAGTTTGAAATGATATTAAACACACTGGTTTACATACTGTTTGTAAAAAAAAATATGAGGCAGCATACAATTTATACTGTACAGCATATTAAATATGTTGAATAAATATGGTATTCTATTCTTTACATAGCCCTTATTTTCTCACTATACTCCAGTCTGTTTTTAAACACACAATAGCTTTCACTCACGACCACAGGCGCCTCCCTCCTGGAAAAGTGCAGTGGTCAGCAAAACCACACCATAATATGAGAATGCATTAGAGAACCTGCAACAGAAAGCACACAATAAACAGAATATGAATGAAAGCAGCAAGAACAAAACAATGTGAAATATCTGAGTGAAATTGAGAAAAAAAAGAGTGAGATGTGACAAAAATCAAAACAAAACGTCCTTTTAAGCTTTAGCAGTAGACATCTACATAAAGAATGCAGACAGGTGATTGAATGAGAGCTCACACAGTTATTAATAGGAATTTGTATGACCATCTTACCATATGAACCAGAGCAGAATAGTAGTCAAACGGAAGTGTGGAGAGAAAAGATCTTGAATTTTTCCCCTGTCCTCCTGAACACAGAAAATAACCATTATACCCAAAATAAGGAGAGATAAAATATGTCAAAATGTATAGAGAGAGAGAGAATAAATATGGTAATAATGTGAAATATTATTATTAGATTATATTATATCATTTAAAATAATTTCTTTCTATTTTAATATATTTTTAAATTTATTACGTTTTCAGCGAAACATTTCTTATTATCTTCAATGCTGAAAAGGGTTGTACTGCGTTATATTTTTGCAGAAACCATGAAACCATTTTTTATTTCAGGATTCTTTGATGAATAGAAAGTTCAAAAGAATAATGATATAAGTAGTATAAATAATATTATCTAATAGTTTGGTATAGACAAAAATATGAACATGTGGTTTAAGTCGGTTCTATTTATGTATGTATTTATTTATTCATTCCAAAAATTTTGAAAAATTCATTATCATAATTCATAATAATAATTTATGCATGAAAACTTTCACACACCAATGCAGATTCAATGCTATTGTATTATAATGAGCGTTTTAACTGTTTTCCAAGAAATTAAGACCAAGTAAAGAAAGCCGTAAATGGCATAAATTATATAAATAAAGTAATATACACAAGTATATTTAACTAGTATTTTACCTGTCTGGCTGCTATGAGTTTTCCCAGCGGCATGGGGACATTATTCTCTGTAGCAATGCGTTTGAGTGTGTTTAAAGCCTTCTCCTGGTTTCCTGTCAGGACGTCGTAACGAGCGCTCTCCGGCAGCCACTGTTGATGTGCATTTGACATTATGCTTAGTCTATTGTTCAGACGATTTATTGCTCACACCACAAAAAAACTAGTTTGGTCTATTCATATCTAGCTCTAAGAGAAAGAACAAAAGTGATATTTTAGAACTTCACACTTACAAAGCAAAGAAAAGCAAAAATGAAGAGTGGAATGGTGGAGAAGGCCAGCAGCCAGCGCCAGCCCAAAGTTGGCATCACCAAAATAGCCAGGAGCACTTCAAATACTGTACCCAAAGCCCAGAATATCTACAGCAGATCAAAGAGAAAGAGATTTGAAAGAGATTTAGACTAGATCCACAAGCTATCATAGTTATGAGGATCTCCATGTTTTGGTTCAATTTATAACTGAAACAATTTAATCATTCAGGGCTATGATATCTGTATCTAAGAATAGAATAGAATAGAATATTACCTCTATCAACAGAATGCAAGTGGCTCTGGACCGCATGGGGAGAAACTCAGCATACAATGTTACTCTTAGAGGAGAGACCAAAAGTTTGATGTAAGTCTCTAATTATTCAATGATATTGTTATATAAAATGGCAAATTGGAATGGAGAACATACAGATTAAAAGAACCTTAAATGTTAGGGTAACATCTTGAAACTCTCCATACCATAATTAATTGAATGCTTGTACGCTACCATTCAAAAGTTATTTAGCAAGGATGCATAAAATTATTTTTTACATTGTTTAAAAAAATTATATTTCAAATAAATGCTGTTCTTTTGAACTCTGACAAAAAATCTGAAAAAAAACAAAAAACAAATATATCCACAACTATTCTCAAAATTGATAATTATAATAAATGTTACTTGAGCACCAAATTTAGCAACGTATGCACCAAAATTTAATTTACTCTCACAGGATGTATTAAAATGTATTAAAATATAGTTTAAATGTAAATATTTCACAATATTACTGCTTTACAGTATTTTTGATCAAATGCAGCCTTGATGAGAATAAGACTTTCAAAAACATTAAAAAATCTTATCGACACCAAACTTCTAAATGGTTGTATGTGTATTTAGATCTGTGTCATACTTACGATTGTGGAGCCCCTCCAATGCCGAAGCCCACCAGAGCTCTGAGGAATAGGATCCATCCATATACAGGTGCAAACGCACTGAGGAGGCCATAAAACAGGGTCCATAATACACTCATCTTCAAACCCTACCAAAAACACACACATCTTAATCATTCCCTGCTGGTGCACATTGAATATAAATCACATTTGTGCCATTGGACATGCACATACTTCTCTTTAATTTACATACTCACTGTTTTTCTCCCATATTTATCAGATATGTTACCCCATAATGAAGAACTGATCATCATTCCAATGAACACTACCTGTTTCAGAGAAGGGTAGAAACTCCACGTTACATACACGTCAATCTGGTTATTCAGGCAGACACATTTAGGAACAGCTGATGATGCAAAGCTTAACGGAACGAGAAAACCAATCCTACTGCCAAACCTCTCTAAAAAAGCATGAGGGGAGGCATTATTGACTTGAGGAGTAGTGTACAGTACCGAAGTTAGCAGTGCCACCTCCCAGCTGGGCAGTGCCCACTCACAGTGCAGTTGAGGGGCCAATATACTGAGGATCATCATCTCCATGGCGTCGGCCATCTGCACACAAATTCAACCATCGGCAATATGGAAACAAATATAGCAACTACTCCTTCTGACTAAAGAATCAGCTAAAGATTTACAGCTTATAAAACGATACTGTGTTAATTTGTAAATAAAATGTTTAATTTATACAGTGTCTTTCTTTGTAATTATAGTGTTGTGATGATACAACAATTATTCCCTCTGTGCATTTTGTTTAAATTTTGTTACCCATGAAAGTCCAGTAAGTATGGACAGTTTCCACTGGAATGTCCCAAAGCCAATGGCTTCCACTGCATCCTCAACCATGAAGGTATCTGTTGAAAGACCAACATATGGAGAGTAGTTTATCCTTACAGATGTTCAGTGAGCTGTCTGATAATGCAGTCAACAATCCTGTATATAGGAAGCATTTAACATGCTCAAGTGTTATTTTGTCATTGGGCTCTTATTACTGTATTTGCGATTTTCATTTTAGTTTTAGTTTAAAATTCAGTCATTTTGTTATGTGCTTCTCCTTTTAGTTTTGTTTTTTTATATATTTCTGTTGAATTTATTTTTACTTCAGTTTTAGTCATTTTAGTTCTTCAGTTTAAACTTATTTTAATTAAGTTAGTTGCATTTATAATTTTCATTAGGTTTTTCAAATATTTGTTTTATTACAGCTTTAATTAACAAAACATTTTTAAAAAATCAATTTTAATTCTAATTTTCTTTATGTTTTTCAAATATTTGCTTTATTACAGCTTTAATTAACAAAAACATTTTTTTTTTAAATCTATTAAATTCATAAACTAAATTGAATTCATCAATTACAAGTTGACACATTTAGAAAGAAAATAAACACCTTTTCTAACAAAAAAATGTAACTGGTGATCAATAAGCTATATTAATTGGCAAATCATACCATCAGTGGGGTTGGCAAATTCCCGAGGAACCGGAGCACCATCGGCCAGGGAAACAGACTCCATATCCGTCCGTCCTCCCTCCACCTGCAAAGCTTCTTCCCTGCCGCCATATTCATCCTCTGAGCGAATGCTTTCACCTGTACGCCGGAATTTCACCACTCTGTCAGAGAGAAAAACGGGCAGACAGATATCAGAATCAATTCGATAATTCAGATTGACACATTTCTGAAGTATTACATATGAATGGCTCCAACACACTGACTAAAACAACCAGTAAGGAGAGGATTCCGAATGAAACATGCTCTATATCTTTCTACTGCGGCTGTTTTCGGAAAACGTGAAGAAAGATTATATAATCACAGATTTAAGAGGCCTGATAGCTTTAGCAAGCACAGGTTTAGCAATGCCTATGCATAATATAGCGGCAGCCCACACACCATCCAGCCAATATATGCTGTTTATTGTAATGTGGCAGGCCAAAATAAATCATTTGACAGAACAAGCATCTGTATGTGGAATACAGCTGCAATGTGCAGGACAGAATGATGCACATAATAAGAGCCTGTTGCCAAGGTGATGAGAGAGCTTGTTTATGCAATGCCTGGAAAGAAAGCACAAGAGAAAGCCAGCATGTTGTGACGATGTGCGAAGAGACAGTGGAGTGATGTTTGAAACTGTGACTCACAACCGACAGACAGCCTTTATGGGGCAACTAGATGACAAGGATTTTCTCACAGAATGAAAACTGCTGTTTAAAGAAAACAACAGATGCTCTAGCAGTAGTCAGGGGGATTTTACTATACAAATATCCTCACAGCTATGAAGACAGATTGGATCAGGGAGCAGTAAATAAGAGGAGCACACAGATACCCCATGGTTTAATTACTGTAATTGCAGTGCTCACGGCGACACTATGAGCAATAAAGCTTTCATGAGCAGACAGGCAGAGTAATTAAACAGATGACCTCTCCACGCTCAGCAGAGACAAACGTTTCTCTGGGAGCATTAAAAAAAATAAAAAATAGAAACCAAGATGAAGATCATAAATCTTCTGAAATTAGCAATGGTTTTAATGACAGCACAGACCTGGGCTCCTGCAAACAAAAAGAAAATGCTATGAAAGAAGGGTGTTTGTGACTCTTTCCTCTGTATTATTTCCATAAAGCATGGAAAAGACCCAAGCCTAGCTGAATCAAGCTCTACATCAACAATTAAGAATGCTGCCATTATGATTTCTGCACACCGTCAGATGGAGACTAGGCCTACTGCCAAGCATCAGCAGCACAGGAATAACATCAGCATAAGCAGGCAGATTATTCAAAACTCTTACATGCATCAGTGGAAAGACCTTTACTGCAACACAGATGATCAATGACACACAAGGACAGATTTCCATTTGTTTGTAACTTGCACTGTCTTGTTAAGATGCCACTGATGGGCTGGGTGATCAATCAAGACTGAGACCAAGATGTTTTGCTATTCATGACTGACCTTATTCCATTTAAAACCTTGTGCTATGCTGAAAATCCTTTATTTAATTTAGTTTTCTCTGTCAAAAATGACCAGCCTTTTCAGGGGCGTATCTAGAAAATTGTGTTTAGTGTGGCAAGGGGGTGGCGTGAGGACTGTGAGGGATGGCAACACCAATGCAAACAAGCACTCAATCATATATACTTAATCTATATTATATCATTTATACAACATCTACACTACAATTAAAAACAAAATATAGCCACAAGAGTAACCATCAGGGTCCAAGCACCAATGGCCCATATGCATGATTAGAGATCTAACTGAAATTAATCTCATGACGTGGTTTTTACAGGAAAGTCCATCTTGAGTCTTCACTGAAAGTTAGGGTTTGATGAAACAGGTTACATCAACACACAGCTGTTAAAAAGGGCAGCTGAATTTCTAAATAAATCACTCCCTCTTACTGTTTAAAGGAGAAGTCAGAAATAGCCCTCTTAACATATTTACTGTCATAAGCTATGCGATCATAATATATGTAGTGTAAGTGTGGACTTCTATTCAACATTTTATATTTAGACAAACTGCATGTCATAAGATGTCAATTTTAAATGAATGTGAAGATATTTGCAGCTCAAAACTTTATCTGGAGCATTTATCTCAAGGCTCTTTTCATTTTTCATTTCTATAATTATGTATAATAATGCTAAGTGTTTGCTTTATTTTTCATACCACAATAGTAAACAAGTGTCTAATAAAAGAAAAAGAAGTAAAACTGTCTCTTCATTTTAAATGGATAACAATATTAATCAGAAACATTAATCATAATATTTAATAATGTCTAGCAACTTGAAAATGTTGTATTAAGGGTCTATTAAAACTAAATAAACATTTCTACATTTACATCTACATTTAATAGATTTCACTGTACACTAATTATATAAAACTATATTTTCAGTACACCATACTACTTATACAAATGGACTAAATCTATGCATTTATTTGCATTCAAAGAGATGGCAACTAATAGAAAAAGATTGTGATAAAAATTTAGCTTATCCTGTGCCCCTCCAGTAAGATTCTGGCTCCCTCTAGTGGAAGTAGAAGTAGAAACGTCTGTAGGCATAACGGAAGGCCAGGACATGCAATATAGCACCTAACCTGCAAGTGCAAGCTATTTAAAATTTTAGGAAAAGACCTTGTCAATTAGCCAACATAATGTTTTTCCTTTTAAAAAAATGTCAGTCTAGTTAAGATGAAATTTCTTACCAAACTCCGCTTTTATTTTCCGTGATCGGGATTTTGTATTTTTTTTTGGAGCGGGCACTCGGAGAATCCGCGTGCTGCAAATATTCACGATGCAAGTCAAAATAAACAATGAAAAGCGTTGCGGAAAATAATTTTGTAGCTATATAATAATTGAAAACAATCCATTTGTTTGTGAATTGGGCTACCCGACTACACTGTGCTGTGTGTTTCTGACTCACCAAAAGCCGTTCGTAAAGAGTCTCCATGAAGTTGACTACACAGCGCGAGCAGCCATGCAGCAGCCGTGTTTTCATGCCAATTTTTAGTGGGAGATCTTATTAATTTTTTTATGTCATCATATTAAAGCGCAGCTGCTAAAATCCTTTAAAAACACTACTTACATTTATATTTGATCCTGGGATAAATCTGGGGTGGCACACGACACGGGGTGGCGATGCTTTTTCTTAGGGTGGCAGTTGGCATCCCATGCTGCCCAACCCGGTAGATCGGCCCCTGAAAATTGCTTGCAAATCTCCCATTGCTATTTTATTGTTCAATCTTTGATTCAACATTTTTGTCAACTTGTTCATTTCATCTCAGTTTTTGAGTAGAAAAAAAAATCCATTATTTGTGGATAAATTTGAGATGCATACTCAAAAAAACTGAGGTGCATAGTTCGGATGAGCCCTACAATCAATCAGTTCCAAAAAGAATTACAAAACCTGCACTAATTGAAATAAAACATTAATAAAAAGATTGATTTGATAATAATATCAGAACTCTATAAGCATTGTTTTTGGGAACACCACAAGTGCAACAAGGTGGGATAAAAAAAAAAACAAATTCATTTTGGGAAGTTGTTATGTGTGAGCAAAGTCAGTAAGTTTTAGTCCAATGATCCGATATTAACTAGAATTTTTGGGGAAAAAGAAAATCCTCTCTGGATCAAAATGAACCCGGAACACAACATAGACATTTAAGCTTTTTCCTATAATGTAAAAATGTTTGTACATTTAACAGAACAAAGTAAAAATGTTACAATAAAAATGTTACCTTACCATATAAAGTTGTATTAGATTTAACAAAAATTTAATTTTACTGTAAATACTGTAAAAAGTATTAATTACATGTAATTCACAATAAAAACAAAATATTACTTTATGATGAAAATAAAATTACATTAAAAAGGACAATACATGTACCTTTACAGTATAATTTAATCTGTTTTTGTAAGTAAAAAATAAATAAATATATATTTTATAATAGCATTTTAAAGAGAATTTCTAGCAACCTGCCACTGCTCTTTTTTTGTTTTTTTTGGTTTTTACTTAACCTTGGGTTAACATATTTTTAATCCCTGGGTTAAGCAACATTTCAGTTTATAATTTTGAAAAGGTCTTAGAACAGTATGGGTTAGAAGCCCTTCTACAGAAATCATTTAAAAATAATTTAATATGAACAACCTAAAAAGTCACCAACAGGATTTAAAAAAAAATTCTATTAGGCCAATCAATATGTTATTGTGTAAAACTATTTGAATATACCTTTCAAAAAGTGATCTTGGCAGAAACTGCGATCTACGATCACATTAAAAATCATACACAAATAACCAGTTATTCAATGGAATCGTCATGTGCAATGCAAATGAATCAATGGACGAGGAAAATAGTCTATGCAACACAACATAACTGCTTTAAAACACATATAGCCTGTTTAATCTACTTGATCTGTTTACCAAACATACACCTTTGCCACTCCATACAGCCCAAATATCCATATTCTACATCAGCCTACATCTACGCTACAACAGCCGTTATGTAAGCAGTGATTTTTCAAAGAAGTTGCATGAATATCAATGTCACATTGTGTACGGCACATTCTAGTAGTAGATCTCTAAAAGGGCTTAAATGAAGGGAAGAGAGTGTTTGCATGATGGCTAAGGTCGCGTGCGGATGAAAGAAACAGGAAGCAGACTCACGGGAGCTGTCTTAACTGAAACAAATCATCGTCCATTATCGGTCTGTTCGTCGGGCTGCCGGTGTCTTTGTCTCATTGCCGTTACATTGCTGTCGGGTCGAGGCTGATTTCAGCACCACGGGCGTGAGGACAGCTCAGAGCTCAGAGAGGGGCGGTGTGGCGCGGAGCGTCCATGATTTCTGCGCCTGTCGTGTCGCTGGTGGCGTCGCTCGGTCGTGCTGGATCTCTGCAAAGGCTGGAACGCCCGTGTCATCCCAAAATACCGGGAGGGAACTGCGAATATGTTCTGGAGATGATGAATCAAGACAATACACTTTGCCTCCCATTCATTTTATTGACTTTTTCCATTCACTTTTTTAAATATTATGTAGGCAACTATATTTGTCATTCCAATAAAAATATTTCCAAAATGTTTTGTTAGTAAATTATATTAAGATTTAATTTTCAGTGAGACAAAAATGTCTGTAAATATGAATAAACTGCATCTCAAACTAAAATAAATATGTTTGGATTTAGCTAAAAATATAAAGCTGAAAAGGCTAAAGCAAAATTAAAGGTTATAGAGCTGAATATTGGAGATCTACTGACAAATTGAATAAAACACAAAAAAGATATTTACTGAAAGGATGATGTTATTTAAATAAAGCATAGTTATGATGGTAAGAGTTGATGGATAACCCCTGGTTTCACAGACAGGCTTAAGCCTAGTCCCAGACTAAAATGTAAGTCTGAGCTGTTTCAACTGAAACAAACTGATTGATTGATCTTAAAATATGTCAGTGCCCTGTTTTGTCTCAAGATGCATACCAGTAGGCCTAATGTTTTTTTCTAAGACATGTTTATACAAATGTCCTAATTGAACTATGGGCTAATCCTGGCTTAGTCTAAGTCCTGTCTGTGAAACCTGGCCTAAGTCTTTTTAATAAAGTATAGGCTTCTATATATATATATATAGAGAGAGAGAGAATATGAATAAACTGCATCTCAAACTAAAATAAATATGTTTGGATTTAGCTAAAAATATAAAGCTGAAAAGGCTAAAGCAAAATTAAAGGTTATAGAGCTGAATATTGGAGATCTACTGACAAATTGAATAAAACACAAAAAAGATATTTACTGAAAGGATGATGTTATTTAAATAAAGCATAGTTATGATGGTAAGAGTTGATGGATAACCCCTGGTTTCACAGACAGGCTTAAGCCTAGTCCCAGACTAAAATGTAAGTCTGAGCTGTTTCAACTGAAACAAACTGATTGATTGATCTTAAAATATGTCAGTGCCCTGTTTTGTCTCAAGATGCATACCAGTAGGCCTAATGTTTTTTTCTAAGACATGTTTATACAAATGTCCTAATTGAACTATGGGCTAATCCTGGCTTAGTCTAAGTCCTGTCTGTGAAACCTGGCCTAAGTCTTTTTAATAAGGCTTCTAGGCTTCTATATATATATATATAGAGAGAGAGAGAGAGAGAGAGAGAGAGAGAGAGATAGATAGATAGATAGATAGATAGATAGATAGATAGATATACGTGTGTGTGTGTGTGTGTGTGTGTGTGTGTAAAAGTGGGTATTTGGATGGGAAATCAAGCATATTGTGAGAGAGAGAGAATGAATACAAACTATTAACTTTCATTACCTTTTTTCAATCGAAATGTGCAGATTTGCAAATAAAGGACGGATAAGTTAGAAAGCCAGGCGAAAAAAAAAATACCCATAGAGAAAGATGACAAAAATAAATAAACAAACAAACCACTAAAGATACTTAGTTTGTGTTGAGTGAAATGCCAAAGTTGTTGTCAGCTTTTAAGTCTACTCGTATAGTTCATTAGGAACACAAAACAAATCCAAATACACATATAAATCCTTTAAAAGCTCACACATATTTAAAGTCTTCATGGCTTTTTAATCCAAAGTGTATTTTCTGTCGGGTCTATGACCTGGTTTCACTTATTAAAACCATAATATGGTGTTTCTGTTATTATGCAGCTAATTTGTGTACCTAAGAATTGAATTGTCCTAAACCGTTAAGGTGAATGTTGAACACTAAACGCTCTCATTCATTCATTTCTGTACTTTTATTTTACAAACAAACCCTCATGTTGGCTTATAAATTCAGCTTTCTCAGCCTTTCATCGTTTCCGTTTACGGCATCGAGACTCGTCCTGCTCCGCGGATGGTCCGTCGCGCAACAATGCGCAATGTTGAGTTCCGCACATGCGGGCGCAGTGAAATATGCCTTGGTGCAAACAGGGAGCTATACAGACAAGCTTGTCCGAGAGTTCTTAAGCACTGGAACCGCTGCAAGGTTGTAGTTTGTATAAAAACATGTGACATGACGGCTGAATATTGTATCGGTGTAGCTCAGATAGACGTAGGAAAGGCAGTAAAGATTGTGGCAGCTGTTGCATCGGAGGCCAGCAGACATTCGCTTTGCTGTGTTTGTAGTTCACTGATCATCACAAATGAATGAACAAGTGGATCTGTCCTTTTTTACTTTTATTTGTTATAGATCCAGTAAACAAAAGTGTTGTAATAAATGTATTCGGACGTTTTTTTTATAGCTTGACTATGCTTGATAGCCAGCAGTAGCTTATTAAAACTACTCCATCTGTCTTTAAAATACCATTCATAGGTATTTAATGATTCAGAAAGCTTCAATTCAGCATTCAGCATGAATCTGAGCATGAGATTTGGTTTTGTATGTTCTGCTTTTCCCTAAAAAAGTATGTTGTGTAATGATGTCTTTTGCTGGAGAGCCAAGCTTAATGCAAACACAGCTGTCAAGGTCAGAGGTAACAGTTAGTCTGCTGTCTGTCACAGGTGTCCCTCTGGCATGTTTGTTTGTGATCAGTCTACATGTGATGATCTGTTCATGTGCTCTTTACAGTTGTCTGTGCTGGCTACAACCAACACTATAAAGCACTTCTTTTTTTTATTATTCTTTTTTGTTTCAGGAACAAGATGATGAAAAACTGGGGTGTAATTGGTGGAATAGCTGCTGCCATGGCTGCTGGAGTCTATGTACTATGGGGGCCAATTTCAGACAGGAAGAAAAAGAAAAAAGGTGAGTTGTCTGTGTTCTGGGTGATTTAAAATCTTAGAGTAAGTTTAAAATCACCATTAAATTAAAATGGACAGTTGTTGTTTTTTTATAGAATCTAAAAGCAGTGTTTATTCTAAATTATTTATTATTTGCCTTTGTAATCTTAATAAATAATTAAAAGCATTAGCTGCCTCTGCCCCTTGCAACGACATTTCCATGCCTTTCCAAAAATGAAATAAAAATATGGGGAGATTGATCACATCTGGTCAGAAGAGAGAAAGATGTGTTTGCTGTCACTCTTTCAATCGTTGTATTTGAAATATTCGTGCAGCTGCATTAACTAGCTGCTCTGGTTCGTGACTGGTTTACCAATAACCCGAGGTTTTCTAACATCTTTCTGCGTGCATACTCTCTCTTTCTAAACCTGATAGAGGAGTTTCTTTCAGCATGGTGGTTGAAAGTGTATGACCGAGAACCTTATATCCGTGCTCACCTCCTCCAGGCCATGGAAGAAGCCTGCCTAGACATATCAGTAGATGCATGCCAGGGGTGGATCAGGCATGCTAGAGGATTTTACCCTCGCTGCTTGGCTAGGGCCAATATAGCCTGTGATGTGGACGAGATTCTCTGGCCTGACCCAGAACAAAGACGGGATGCTGAGGCGGATAATTATTATTATTATTTTTTTTACAGTTGTGCTGTGTAGTACATGAATGAATAAAAATGTGCCAATGTATACATTGGTTGTGTCTTTTGTGTTAATGTGAAAAGGTTTTTGAGGGGGAGAACCACAAGCAACATAACTTACCAGTTTTGGATATATTGTTTTGAATTTATTGCACCAGTGTGTAATACTATGTTGTAATGTGTGTGCTTTTGAAAGCTTGTGTGTGATGTCTGAGGGAAAAGTTTGGTTTTTCAGCAAGAGTTAATGGTTTTGAGTGTAGAGCTTCATTTTGACCTGAAAATAGGATGTTTGGGGAATTGGGTGAGACGTTATGGATTTGTGTTTACTGTTTTGAGAATACGAGGCATAGTTTCAAGAAATGTGTTTAAGCAATCGAGGAAAAACTGTAATGTTCACAAGTATAAAATATAAAGAGTAATCATTTTATGATAGCAATAAGGCTCAAGGCTGTTATATTATAAATATAGTGACAGCTATAGAGATTGCAGGTGTGTTTTGACAATTCATCGCTTAAATGTATTATTTCTCTCACAGATATGCTTCTTGGTCTACTTAATAGTAATAATACATCATATTATTATTATTATTATTGTTATCATTACTATTAAATGTGTAATTTCTCTCGCAGGAATGGTTCCTGGTCTGCTTAATCTGGGGAACACATGCTTTATGAACTCACTACTCCAGGGCCTGGCAGCATGTCCTTCCTTCATCAGATGGCTTGAGGACTTTACAAGTGAAAACAGCATCCATCCGGAGAGAACTGAGAGAGAGACTCATCTGTCCAGATCTCTGATGCAGTTACTTAAAGGTTATTTCCCATTCACTAACGGATAGCATAAATGCACAAAATGTTAATGCACACTAACAGGGTGATCTCTCCATCTTCCCTGCTTTGTACAGCCCTGTCGGGTCACGTTCTTGGAGAAGATGACGTTTTAGATGCGGGAGGCCTTTTAGAAGCTCTCAGACTTTACAGATGGCACATCAGCTCCTTCGAGGAACAGGTAAGATGTTTTCAACAACAATGCAGTTGCATATTTTACAGTTTTTCCAGAATGTTATATATTTTTTAAAAGGGATAGTTCACCTAAAAATGGAGGAATGACTTATGTTTTACATCCCTAGCTCAAATGTTAGGTTTTTAAAATGTCATTGAAATAATTTTGCATTATATTTGCCTTTTCTCCTCAGGATGCTCATGAGCTCTTTCATGTTCTCACATCATCGTTAGAGGAGGAACGAGAACGCCAACCTAGAGTCGCTCACCTGTTCGACATGCAAACACTGGAGGTAAAGATGAGTAGTCCCCATTAATGCAGTATTAGGACCCCAAATATAGTTTGTAAACTAATGAGTTTATAATTAGACAGGCTCCATAGACATTCTCACGACACTACTGTTAATGCTTATAGAAATCTGTTGAGTCCAAAGAAAAAAACATAAGCTGCAGAATTGGAGGTAAATGAAGACTTTCTTCTTCAAACATTTTTTTTTTTTAAAAGCATTTAGTAATTTATCTTTTTCATAATCAGGCCCACTACATCCTATTCAAAGTTTATGGAGGACTCGGCACCCTTTTCATGGGCGGTTAACAAGTTATATGGCTTGTAAACGCTGTGAGCAGCAGGTGATATTTGTTTGGTGTAGACTTTGTATTACATTTTTAATTAACTTTTTAGATTTAACTAATATTTATGATCTCAGTCTACAACAACTTATTGAAACAATGGAATTGTTAACCCTCTCTTTTTTGATTTCAGAGTCCTGTGCACTATGATTCTTTCGACAGCTTGTCTCTTTCTATCCCGTCAGTACAGTGGGTAAGCAATCTTGCTCTGTAATACACAATTACATGCTTAGAATAGCATTCTATATTACCTAAATTAAAATATCACAGTTGAAGTTGTATTTCCTGGCAAGTGTCTCACAGACAAAAATGTGAGTATAGTTTGATTCATGGGTATCATTCTTTCAGGGCCGACCTGTTACTTTGGACCAGTGTCTACAGCATTTCATCTCCTCTGAAACCATCAAAGAGGTGGAGTGTGAAAACTGTACAAAGGTATGATATATCTTTTGCTTTAGTACATTGTACCTCATTTATTTGTTGGACTTTCAGAGCATTACTGAGCTGATTCTATTCTCTCTGTCTCTTTGTAGCAACAGACTGGAGAGCTTGTAAATGGAGTAGTCCTTGAGAGTCAGAGGACGACATTTGTCAAGCAGCTGAAACTTGGAAAGGTAGACATATTTGTTATTCCTTCATTCAGACCAGAACACTTTTCAAACCATTGACCGTTGCCCTGTAATCTCCATAACAGCACTCTTAACTAACCTCCTGTTGGTTTGTGTTTGTTTCTTTTCACCTTTAGTTGCCTCTGTGCCTCTGCATCCATTTGCAGAGACTGACATGGTCTAAAGAGGGCACTCCCATTAAGAGACAAGAGCATGTTCAGTTTACAGAATATTTGTCTCTGGATCGATACAGACATTGTACTGCTGGTCAGAACCTCCAGAGCACCAGCAGAATAAATAAGCCCATATCTGCCAAAGCTGCTGTAGACCCAAAAGACAAAACCATTGCTAATGGTGTTGGTAAGAGATGTGAACTCTTTTTCCAGTGGTTATGTGATGCTGTCATTTATATCTGTGAATATGGAGTAAATCCATATAAATTCATCTGTGAAACCAAACAAAAATTTCCTACCGTAAATATATCAAAACTTAATTTTTGATTAGTAATGTGAATCCGTGTATCATTCGATCATTCGTTTTTTGATTTAATATTGAAAGTAGAAAAATGAGAAAATGGCTCCTTTTTCATTTTTTTTTTTTTTTCATAAAACGAAAAACGAGAATTCAGCTTAAATTTTCATTTTTCGTTCATGGGTGAAAAAATTAATAAACAGTTTGAATATTTGATTTCTACATGTGGGCGGGAATTAAACGCCCCTTTCTGCTGATTGGTTAGCCGAAGATCAAACTGTGCTGTCATCAGTTCTTCTGCAGTATCACGCAGCAGAATAATAGTCCTCCGCTGCTGCAGTTGTACGGATTAATAACCCATTTTATCAATTTCATATTTTTCTCATCAAACAGACTAATGAATAGCTCGACACAACTCGTACAGGGGCAGAGTCTAGACAGGGCTTTCTTCTGTGTAGACCAGCAGTTCTTAAAGTGATCGGGGGTCCAAGAAATAATATAGCATTAATATTGCTATAGCCTAAAGTATTTCCAGACTGTAAAGTCGCTTTTTTTATCATGATACATAGGCCTACTGTGATTTATTCCAAAGTGACTTATATGATACATTTAATGTAAAATAATCTAAATTAAGCCTTTTATAAGACGAGTATTCCCTGTGGTTCATGTTTGTGGCATGCGCCAGAAAGATGCTCAGCTGATGCAAAGAATAGAATTTATATCTACACAGAAGAAAACCCTGTCTAGACAATGCCCCGGAACGAGTTGTCGAGCTATTCATTTGACTGTTTGTTTGATGAAAAAAAGATTAAATGTAGTTGCAATAAATGCGTTAAGAATCCATACAACTGCAGCAGTGGAGGACTATTATTCTGCTGCAGAAGAACTGATGATGGCACGGTTTGATCTTCAGCTGACCAATCAGCAGAAAGGGGCGTTTAATTCCCGCCCACATGTAGAAATCAAATATTCAAACTGTTTATTAATTTTTCTACCCATGAACGAAAAACGAAAATTTAAGCTGAATTCTTATTTCTCATTTTTTGGAAAATAACGAAAAAGGAGCCGTTTTCTCATTTTTCTACTTTCAATATTAAATCAAAAAACGAATGATCGAATGATACACGGATTAATGTGCATTGCTAAGAACTTCATTTGGACAACTTTAAAGGCGATTTTTTTCAGTATTTAGATTTTTTTGCAACCTCAGATTCCATATTTTCAAATAGTTGTATCTCAGCCGAATATTTTCCTATCATAACAAACCATACATCAATGGAAGCTTTCAGATGATGTATAAATTTCAATTTCAAAAACTTGACACTTATGACTGGTTTTGTGGTCCAGGGTCACAAATATCCTTGAAATCCTTTTGCTATTTTGTATAATAATAATAATAATAAATGATGATTAATAATCAATGCTATTCTTATTCTTATTCTTCTTATTATTAGATGTATACAAAATATTTTTGTGTCTTAAGATAAATTTCAGTTTAATTTGCAGATTCAAAACACTGTAACAACAATAAGCCACTGTTCAATGGAGCCTTTCCCTCCGTCTTTCTACACTCACCAGGACTGAGCTCACAACTCAACCTCACGTATGACTACAGGTAGAGACATGTACATGTGATAGATGCATGCTGTTATAAAGAGAGCCAGAATATGTGCTTTGATTTAGTCTGAAGCTGCTTCTAAGCTGAAAATTTTGCAGGGAAATGAGGGAATGTGACCCATTTCTTAATCATTTCAGTAACTTACCTTTTATCGTTTCACTCTAGCACCTCAGTGTACCTCTTCCTCTTGACGGCTATCCTGGTTCACCACGGCGACATGCGCTGTGGACATTTTGTCACTTACCGCCGCTGCCCTGCCACTCCCCATGGAACATCTCCTTTTAGCTCCCAGTGGCTCTGGGTGTCTGATGATTCGGTGAGGAAAGCCAGCCTTCAGGAGGCACTCTCCTCCAGCGCATATCTGCTCTTTTACGAACGAGTGCAAAGGGTCTGAGGGTCGAAGAGTAGCGTCTCGGCTGACCCGGGTTACTTATTCTTAGCTAGAGCGTTAACCCTTGCTTCTCTCCATTCCAGGCCATGCTACTAAGGCCAAGGGCAACCATGCATCCCTGTGTATGCATTTTAGCACACATGTTGTTTCTGATCTCTCTTTGTGAGAAAGAGAGAGGGAAGACGAGGGTTCTGTATATCATAGTTTCCACCTTAATCTTGCTCAGTGTCTATGGCAGTTGTTGTTTTAGAAAACTCCTAAGTCGTTAATTGAGCATAGGAATGATGACAGTAATGATTACTACCAGTTGCCACTGATATGGGGATTAACACAGAGATTTGAACTTGTTTTTTGCTCGGAAAACTCTACATTTCACGATAAATAGAATTGTTGCCTTGCTCAAGCTAATGATCTGTTAGAAGCAAATTTTAAATGGTTTCTCGTGCAGTTTTTTATCATTAACAATGTGTCTTTGTCAATGAATTATCTATTGTTAATAATATATTTAAGCAATTTGCATATAAAGGTATTTTGTAACACGTAACCACAGCACTAAGTTATTTTTGTTTCACACTTTGACGTTAATTAAAGGAGAACGCAAAATCATGGGATGTATCCTCATCAGGTGTCTACATGTAGATCAGGTTTCCTATGAATCCTGCTTAATTTGTGATTTGTTTTGTTGTATGATTGACATATCCCAGTCAATTTATCTTTGTGAATACTTAGAAGGGAAACCTAGCAAGAATATGGGAATGGAATCCATACTCCAGATCCTGAGTATTTACTAAATAGATTTTCTGCTGACATAAATATTTCAGTGTACTTTCATTACCAGTGTTATTCTGTAAATTCCTTGTTATATGTTGATTGTACATGATGCTATTTGCACAATTGTATATTTTTATGATATTAGTGTGTACGATTGCGAATATTTTTTCACATGAACATTAAATAAAATAAATTGTGCAACAGTAATGTTTCCTATCTGCTTTCTCTACAGCTTCACATGTTTTAAATCTCGTAACTAAAACCCTTAGGATTTTTTAAGTCATGCTGGTTAGGAACAACATGAGGGTGAGTAAATTGCAGAATGTTCTGTCCCTTCTCTTTAAGAGACAGCATGTGGATTTTAGGGCGTTGTCATGTAGAGCTATCTCGCTGCGTTTGACTATCTTCAGCAAAGATTTGAACTTTGTTTAAAAAAAACCCCCACTGAGCTCTCATGACCCAAGTGCACAGACTGCCGAACTAAACTGAAGATGCCAACGCAAAGCGTACTTGTCCGAGATCAGAGGCGGACAGTAACTAAGTACATTTACTTGAGTATTGTACTTAAGTACACTTTTTGAGTATCTGTACTTTACTTGAGTATTATTTTTTCTGAGAACTTATGACTTTAACTTCACTACATTTGAAAGACAAATGTACTTTTCACTCCACTACATTTCTATCAAGGTCCTCGAAGTAGAAAGTCGTTACTATGTAGCAGCTTTGAAAGTCAGTGGGTGATTTTTTTTCTTCTCTAAAACATTACTTTCTTTTTTCAGACAGTTTATCAGTAATCACTCTTGTAGGGCTACACTCTTAAAAATAAAGGTGCTTCACGATGCCATAGAAGAACCTTTTTGTCTAAATGGTTCCATAAAGAACCTTTAACATCTGAAGAACCTTTCTGTTTCACAAAAGGTTCTTTGTGGCGAAATAAGGTTCTTCAGATTACAAAAAGTTAAGAAAGAGATGGTTCTTTAAAGAACCTTTGACTGAATGGTTCTTTGTGGAACCAAAAATGGTTCTTCTATGGCATCGCTGTGATGAACCTTTTGAAGCACCTTTATTTTTAAGAGTGTACATGAAGAGATTTCCCAGTATTTTTTGAACACTGACCAGTTGCAAATGCAACAATTCAATAATAAGAAGTTAATATTGTGGTATA
>NW_015505390.1:1044996-1048539 GCF_001515645.1 Sinocyclocheilus grahami | reverse complement strand
GACTGAAGCAGCACTGCACAGACCATTCTGTGTGTGACATCAAAGTACAGTCTTGCTGTTTTGCTTTTTTGTTAAAGCAGTGTTGCTGTTGTAAAGTTACACAGCTACAGTTGTGTTGCTGGGTTTTAAAGCAGGTTTGATTTTTTTTATCTTCCTTATCACTCTGTATTTACAGGATTTCACTGTACTGTATTCAGCAGGTGTAATGTATTATAAGTTGCTTCAGAAGTATTGTAAGTACTACTACGTACAGTGCATTGACATAAAAAAGGAAATTTACTTTTGCTACTTAAGTACTTTTAAAAGCAAGTACTTCTGTACTTTTACTCAAGTAAAAATCTGTCTTTACAACTTTTACTTGTAATGGAGTAATACTTGACCAGCAGTATCTGTACTTTCACTCAAGTAATGGAGTTGAGTACTTTGTCCGCCTCTGTCCGAGATTCCTCTTTTCTGACGAGGGTACTACAGCAGTACTTGAGTTTGTTAAAGAAATATCCAATCATCACCAAATCGGTTACGAGGTCAGTTTACATCTTTAGTGTTAAAGCTAGTTGGCTAGCTGTAGATTTGGGGAAATTCAGTTACGTTTAATGAAAATTATTTTGCCGATCGTTATCTTAGTCAAACCACTAACCAATTATTGTACATGAATATACTCATTGTACAGTGATCATGTAACAATACTACATGTACATTGCATTCTACTTGCAGTGATATTAGACAAGTAGAACTTGTACTGTTTTTATTGTTATGCTCAAAACGATACAACATATAGGCTAATTTGAAGCAGTTCATTGTAATTTCACAAAAATGTTAAAAACTGTTTGTTCTAATTTCCTGTTAGTTCTGATCATGATAGAATTAGTATCAGTATAGTTTGCTTTCTGCTAGTAAGTAAATTTACACCTATGTATTGTGAAATGTTACTAATTTAATTATAAGATAATGATAATGAATATTAATGTAATATAATTAATAGTTATTTAATAATGTCATACTTAATATATCAGGGAAACATGAGGTCAGTGAGTACATAATTTAATAATAATAATAATATTTATATAATTAAAAACTAAGAATGATTCTTAGAGAATATTTTATACATTTACATTTAGTCATTTAGCAGATGCTTTTATTCAAAGCAACTTAAAAATGAGGACAATGTAAGCAATAGAATATTAGAGTTTAGAAATAATATTTTATATATTTTAAAATATTTTTTATTTTATAAATTAAAATCACTAAATACTAAGCAAAAAACAACAGCTTAAACTTACTAATAAAATGCTTTGTAGTAGTAGCAGCAGTCATTTATAAAGATATCCTTTATCCATTTTTTTTCATGCCTAGAGCTGATCTGTGCTGGTCGCTGAGGGAATACATCAACTTTCACCGTTGACGAAGCGGAATCCAGCCCGGGGTCCATCACATATGGTTGCTGCTCATTCGTCGCATCCGCCGGGCGCGCCGTTCTCGACTCCGCCGCCTAAGCTCACTCTATCCCGGCCTCAGCTCACGCTAAGCCGGGGCTTCCCCTCACGCTAGGGACGGCTTTCAGCCTCACCCTGCTTCATTCTACTACGTTAATAAATCATTAGCTCATCCATGAACATGATTTCTGCCCGAGTCCCGTCGGATTGCATCGGCTGTTGGGATGAAGACAACAACTCCCATGATTCCACACTCAGTCACAGCGTCATCAAACTACGCCTTTGTCTATTTGTTTATTTTGAATACGCACCCTCTAGCGGCGAAAATTACATATTGTGCCTTTAAGTTTAAGCCATGAAGGACTTTGCACGAAGTGTTTTTCTATTGGATGTGTGTGTGGGGAGGGGGAATCAAATCCTGTCAAAAGTAACACTCACTTTTGGACCAAACACAAAAAGATTAGTGTCTTCAAGATTAGATGCAAGGCCATGTGGGTACGATGATACAATGGCAGTTTTGTTCTTTCTTACAGTGGTATTCTATCTGCTGTGGGAAATCTTCTGTCTCAAGCTTTGGAGTACAGGAAGAACAACAAAGAAAATAGCCCGAAAAAGAACATCAGTGTCCTGGGACCTGTACACTTTGCAATATTTGGGTAGAGTGACAATGCATTTTGATTACATACACCCCATATCATGTAAAATATTTATGTTTTACATATTTGAAAGACTACACATACATGTCACAGTACACATTAAGTCATTTTACAAAAATATTGAATACCCGGACTGTTAAATGAGTTACAAATGATTCAAAAGTCTGAAAAATAATTTTTTCCCCCCAGACTTTTTATCACTGGTCCAGTCAGTCATTACATCTACCAGCTCTTGGAGGTGCTGTTGCCAACCACTGTCCCACACTGCCTGATCAAGCGCCTTCTGCTGGAACGTCTAATATTCGCCCCTGCTTTCCTCTTGCTCTTTAATGTGGTTATGAATGCTTTGGAGGTAATGTTTCATAGCTGGACTTCTTTGTGAGATTAATCATGTTTTCTACTTTGTTGTGCAGAAAAATAAGCTTTCTTAAATACAGCACAACAATATTGAATCATTTCTGCATTTGTTTAGACTTAACTCGTATTTTGGATATATGCAACTATGTTGTTATTACTGTCACTGACACATTGTTCTACCATTTACTGTCAAGTATGAAGAAGTTGGTATAAGTATGGTAAGATGGTTGGAGTGTGGATGAAGCAAGTATGTGATTTTCACAATGTTGTGGAGCATGAAGCAATTCACCGCTACAGGTGGTAATCTTTTTATGAGAGGCAGATCTTAATGCAAATGTAGGGAAAACCTTCATGATGCTCAACTTTGTCCAGAATATAGACTTCAGCTGCTGGTCAATGAACTTCACTTGTTTGCTGATCTATAGTTTGCAGTCTCTCAGCTCATGAGCTGGTTGTGATTAGTGTGTTGATTTCTCTATTGCTGCGCCTCAATATGCCTACATATACTACGCCCTATACTACATATACTATAAAATTATTATGTAATTTTTTTGGTGAAGAGAAAGTACAAAATTTTGAGTGTGCAGTAGAAGAGTAAGCAAGCTTTGGGACATACTATCACATCATACAACTGCGTCTTTAAAGGGTTACTATGGAACGATATTCCGGACAATTTTCAAATAGAATAGCAAATTGTATTTTCAATTGCGTTTTCAATATGTGGACGCATAAATTGTGACATAATCCAAATGCAATTGCAAATCCTGCATTAGCGTTTGCATTTTCGCTTTCGCGAACGCACAGTGACGGCCAAATTTCAAATGAAAAAGCAAAGTCCATTTGCAACTGTATTTCCCATGTCTTAGGAGTTACGAGCCTGTCATATTTAAATAGCAATATTAATTACCACGTCTGCTTTTTCACTCTCGCTGCGTCGCGCATGTAACCTGCCAAAACTCAAATGGAATCGCAATTCCTTTTGCATTTGAATTTCCGATGTCTACACGGAGAGCTGTCAATCAATGTGAGGGGGCGGGGCTATACTAGGGGGCGTGTTTGTGTTGGGAGGTGACGTCACTCACAGACGACCGCGCCGA
>NW_015505390.1:1031560-1042221 GCF_001515645.1 Sinocyclocheilus grahami | reverse complement strand
GACGTCGGAAATTCAAATGCAAAAGGAATTGCGATTCCATTTGAGTTTTGGCAGGTTACATGCGCGACGCAGCGAGAGTGAAAAAGCAGACGTGGTAATTAATATTGCTATTTAAATATGACAGGCTCGTAACTCCTAAGACATGGGAAATACAGTTGCAAATGGACTTTGCTTTTTCATTTGAAATTTGGCAGTCACTGTGCGTTCGCGAAAGCGAAAATGCAAACGCTAATGCAGGATTTGCAATTGCATTTGGATTATGTCACAATTTATGCGTCCACATATTGAAAACGCAATTGAAAATACAATTTGCTATTCTATTTGAAAATTGTCCGGAATATCGTTCCATAGGTTAGTTCATCAAAAGACTTTATTCAACAATTTGTCTCCTCCGCATCACCATGGTGCCATTTTGAAGATGAACGAAGGTCTTACGGGTTTGAAACGACATGAGGGTGAGTAATTAATGATATAATTTTCAGTTTTGGGGGAACTAACCCTTTAAAGGAGCACTTTGTCGCACAGTTACACACACCCTGTCACTGTAAACTGACCTGCCAATTATCTTGTCACAGCTTATATCCTCCAGATTTCATTTAATTTAACTTCCTACCATATCGGAGAGAAAAGCACGTTGATCTGCGAGCCGCCGGTCTTCATGCTCATATTTTCTGCATAATGATGCATTTATAAGGACCAAACGGATGTCTATAAAAGTTTACATTGCTGTTGCAGATGAAATATAACATAGATAAGATTAAATAAATATTATTTTACCAGGTTAAATGTTGATTATAAGTAATTCAAACCCCTTTATCTAAACCTCTCTACTTAACCGTCGGTCGCGCACATCCGCCATGTTTGTAGTTTTTAACGTGGGTAATATTAGCCATTAGAGCAGGGATCCTCAAATCTGGCCCACGAGATCCACTTTCCTGCAGAGTTGAGCTCTAACCCTAATAAAACACACCTGAGCAAGCTAATCAGTGTCTTCGGGATCATTAGAAAATCACAGGTAGGTGACTTTGATCAGGGTTGGAGCTAAACTCTGCAGCGCATTGGCCCTCCAGGGCAAGATTTGAGGAACCCTGCATTAGAGTGTGCACGGATCCATACTTCAAAAATCGACTTGAAATACTAGACCATCCGGGGACTTTTGGCATACTCTTTTCAGCATACTATGCTTTGGGACACTAATTCTAATCTCACATACTATTTAGGATAGATAGTATGAACATTGGGACGCAGGGAATGAATCTACTCAAGGCCGAAAGTCAACATGGTACAAAATGAATTCATCTGTTTTTTTAGTTTAAAGGAATTTATTTTTTATTTTTTCTCTAGTGGCACACCACCTGGATATGCTTGAGCTAATAACAATTGACATTAAACTAATATATATAGTAATACTGAACTTGTTTTATCTTGTATGTGAAGATTATCTGGGTCAAGATGCTGTTTAACAAAAACGTCTTATAGAGAATAATTTAAATAAATTATTTATATAATTTTATTGAGTACAAACAGGATGTTTTTATCTATTTGGAAACTAATTTCTTCCGTGAAACAAAACCACTTTTCATGGCTTAACAGGTTTTAAAGTCCATTCATAATATTTGATCTGACTGGCCTTCAAGGTTGCAGAGTGATGAAGCATATCTTGTACTTCTGAGGCATGCACAAGGAAGAGAACACAAATATTGTAAATAATATGCAGATCAACTTAACATATGTTGAAATAAATCGTTTATGGTGATTATGTTTACAGATACATTGATTTGCACTAAACTTATTGTATCTTCTATTTCTAATTCATCATGAGATATGCTGCTAGTATATGGCTGCACAATCCACAATATATCTATGATATAATGATATGCAAATGTGATATTTGCAGGGCAAGACACTCGCAGATGTTCAAAACAAGCTTAAAACAAGTTACTGGCCTGCAATGAAGATGAACTGGAAGGTTTGGACCCCATTTCAGTTCATCAATATCAACTATGTACCTGTACAGGTATGCATAAGAGCATTATACCAATCCTTTCATTCAGATTGCATCTCAGAAGGCATCTCTGATCCATCATCTCACTTTCTTTTTCTCTTACTCTTTGCACAGTTTCGAGTGCTGTTTGCCAAACTGGTTGCTTTATTCTGGTATGCCTACTTTGCCTCAGTCAGGAAATGAAACCACAAAACCAGCTACAGTGGACCTAGGTTGGTTTAGATTGGTTGAATCCAGTTTGTGCCTTTAAAGGACGGCTGCACATCAGATATGTTTTAAATGTCTTCGAGGACAACTGACAGGGAATATTGGTCAGTTTCTGTAATATAACTGTGATGTGGGTCGGTGATGAGATTTTACTTCCATTGACTGTTAATGAATTATTGCTCTGTTATGAATCATTTTAGAGAAAAAAAACAAATCTGCTGAATGTCTTTCTACTGCTTATGGAAGCACTGACAATGATGTCAGGATTTTGATTGTTGTATTTGATTAATTAAAAAACACTGATTACAGAGACAAACTCATTTTAGCAGTTTCTAATACTGCTGCTATTATTCTCACTCTTTAACTGTGAGTTGATTTACATTAATAGCAGTGGTCTTGCTAATATATTTTGTATACTTGTATAGCCCTGACAAATGCAGACAATGTTGTTTTTTTATGACATTTGATTCAATAATTCAATAATTACCAGCACACCAATAAAATGTATTTTAATTCATTTAGTGTTATAATTTAAAGGCTCAGTACTGGATGACAGTGTTTTTATTTATTTTAATTGCACATTTAAATTAAACTGAAGGAAATTATAAATTTACATGCTTAAGGATTATTTCAACCAAACATGAAGTGTGCCTCTGTGGAAAGTGACTGTGCATGGTCCTTCTTGGGTCTTTCACAAAAACGAGTCAGCGCCATTAAAAAAAATTAAAATAGGCCCTATATAATATGCACTGTTAGTATTAAAATTATAGCTTCAGATGCATGATATTTGTAGGGCCCTATGAAATCCGTTTTATTTTTCCCAAATTAGCCTAAGTTTAATTTTTTCTAGTATTAAATTATTGCTTCAGATGCATGCTATTTGTAGGGCTGGGGACCTATGAAATCTGTTTTATTTTCCCCAAATTAGCCTAAGTTTTTTTTCCTTTTTAATTTTTCTGGATTCAGTTCCCCCCCCCCCTCCCCTCCCCTCCCCCTTTTTTTCTCTGGATGATTATATTCAATTTTAACAAAAAACATGTCTAATTAATTAAAATCATGAAACTTGTTTAATTTAACAACAATTTAGGCCTATTAAAAGTTTAACAAAAATTACATTCTAAAGCCCCGTTCACACCAAGAACGATGAATATAAAAATAACATTAGCCTCCACACCAGCGGTGTGGAGCAATGATATGTCTGTTTATTCTAAGCGCACATGCATCTGTCGCTTTAAATTCTTGAGCTCGTTACAGCAGGATGGATTCTGATTGGCTGTCAGTGTTTTATCGTTCATCAGCTGGAAAAAATCATTTTGAAAGTGATTCCAACAATATTGTTCCTCTGTATCGTTATCGTTATAGTGTGAACTATGCTATTCTTTAATATTGAGAACGATTTTTAGAACTATATCTTTATCGTTATCTTTATCGTTATCGTGCTTGGTGTGAAAGGGCCTTTAGGGCCCAAATTCTGCGCTTTCTTTTTTTTTTTATTTAAATTTTTCTGTATTCCATTTGAATGGTTTAATCAAAAACATATCTAATTAATTGAATTCATAAAAACAATTTAATTAATTAATTTGAAAGCCCCGTTCACACCAAGAACGATGAATATAAAAATAACATTAGCCTCCACACCAGCGGTGTGGAGCAATGATATGTCTGTTTATTCTAAGCGCACATGCATCTGTCGCTTTAAATTCTTGAGCTCGTTACAGCAGGATGGATTCTGATTGGCTGTCAGTGTTTTATCGTTCATCAGCTGGAAAAAATCATTTTGAAAGTGATTCCAACAATATTGTTCCTCTGTATCGTTATCGTTATAGTGTGAACTATGCTATTCTTTAATATTGAGAACGATTTTTAGAACTATATCTTTATCGTTATCTTTATCGTTATCGTGCTTGGTGTGAAAGGGCCTTTAGGGCCCAAATTCTGCGCTTTCTTTTTTTTTTTATTTAAATTTTTCTGTATTCCATTTGAATGGTTTAATCAAAAACATATCTAATTAATTGAATTCATAAAAACAATTTAATTAATTAATTTGTATACAATAATAGGGCCCTATGAAATTTTTATTTTATTTACTTATTTTTTTAGAAATTCTGTGTTGTTTATTTTCAATTTCTGGTAATCAAATGAAAAAACGAAAACGAAAATGAACGAAAACATTAATAATCCGTGTATCATTCGATCGTTCGTTTTTTTATTTAACATTGAAATTAGAAAAATTAGAAAACGGCTCCTTTTTCGTGTTTTTGTTTTTTTCCGAAAAACAAAAATTCAGCTTAAATTTTCGTTTTTTGTTCATGGGTGGAAAAATGAATAAACAGCTTGACTATTCGATTTCTACACGTGGGCGGGAATTAAACGCCCCTTTCTGCTGATTGGTCAGCCAAAGATCAAACCATGCCTTCTTCAGTTCTTCTGCAGTATCACGCAGCAGAATAATAGTCCTCCACTGCTGCAGTTGTACGGATTAATAACCCATTTTAGTGCAACTACATTTCATATTTTTCTCATCCAACAAACAGGCTAATGAATAGCTCGACACAACTCAAACCTGGGCAGAGTCTAGACAGGTCTTTCTTCTGTGTAGACCAGCGGTTCTTAAAGTGATAGGGGGTCCGAGAAATAATTTATATGATGCATTTAAAGTAAAATAATCTAAATGACGCCTTTAAAAGACAAGTATTCCCTGTGGTTCATGTTTGTGGCATGTGCCAAAAAGACTCTCAAGGAGACCGAGACGCGCTAAAGCAGCGCATTCTGTTGTGCTCTTTATTTTTCAAAGGCATGACATTTTGTAGTTATTTCTGCTTTAAATATGACTGCTGCTTATTTCCTGTGCACTTCAATACTGGTCTGCACTTGACTGTAGTCACATCTGTCTGCTCATGGAGTTTATTTAACCCATCGCAATTTATTGGAACTGTATGAACTAGAGTGACTACTCACCTTAATGTTGTTCTAAAGGCGCATTACTTATTAACACAAAAATGTTCTGCTCGCACTTGCCAATTTAATGGCAGAGAATGGTGACTGGTTTGGTGAGAAACAAACTGAAATGGCAAGTTATTATATTTTATGAAAATCTTGCGTTGCAGTGCGAGTGCGCAGTAGCTCACGCCGCGCACAAGTGCATATCCTTTTGAGATATCATATAAATTATAATCAATTTTAATAAAACACGACTACATTGTATAACTCTAACAGTAGGCTATTTAATATCTACTGTTCTCCGGTTGTCAGTCAGAATGACAGTTCTTGCGTGAACAAAGGCCTATATTTACCCAAGCCAATTTATTATTCTTTCCTTTTTGTCTTAGTGTTTAAAATATTTATTTTGAAACGAATTCATTAATTACTTAGACTTACTGGGTGAGCAGGGTAGGCTAAGACAGCTGTCATATCATACCCTGCCATGCCCAGCTGATGCAAAGAATATAATTTATATCTACACAGAAGAAAGCCCTGTCTAGACTGTGCCCGGTATGAGTTGTGTCGAGCTATTCATTAGCCTGTTTGTTTGATGAAAAAAGATGAAATGTAGTTGCAATAAATGCATTAAGAATCCATATAACTACAGCAGTGGAGGACTATTATTCTGCTGTGTGATACTGCTAAGGCACGGTTTGATCTTCGGCTGACCAATCAGCAGAAAGGGGCGTTTGATTCCCGCCCACATGTTCAAGCTGTTTATTCATTTTTCCACCCATGAACGAAAAACGAAAATTTAAGATGAATTCTGGTTTTTCATGTTTTGGAAAAAAAACGAAAATACGACAAAGGAGCCGTTTTCTAATTTTTCTACTTTCAACATTAAATCAAAAAATGAATGATCGAATGATACACGGATTATTAATCTCTTTTATTCCAATGTAAATTAAACAAACCTTTTTAATTTGTACATTCAAAATGCTACACAACAGAAGTTTACTGTGTAACGAGCAAAGTCACGGAATTCGTCAAATATTGAATGAATAAATCAAATGCAATTCAGTACACTTCAATCAAACCGCGATATGGACTAGTGTACGTGAATATTAAATGGCAAAAATACTATTTAGCTACTACAGACGACAACCGCAAGCGTTGCGTGTGCTTAAATAGCAAACGAAACGCATTAATTCCATTATGTGGTGGGATGACCTTAATAGGTCAGTAATAAACAGGCGAAAGGGGCCATGAGGTGACTTTGATAAACGGGCACATTTTTATTCAGACAGGTCAAAAGTATTAAAACACCACATCACCAATATTTGATGCAAATACCCACATGAGGAAAAAATGAAAATAAAAATAAACAAACAACAAAAAGAAAAACCAACTATAGATGGCCACAGGTCACCTAGAAAGTGAAGACAGAAGTGGCACCAAAGCAAAAGTGTTCTCACAGCAGTCAAGCTCACAGCAATCACACTGCAAACCTATAAGAAAACCAAAGATAAAGTGATCAAACCACCACGCAATCCCAGCCACCTCACCACCGCCATCCGCACAGTGAAGGCAACTCAGTGGCCACCATTGGCTTAAGAAAACCAAAACTGAACCTACAAAAGAAAAGAATAAACATCTTAATTAACAGTAGGCAATGCAGGTGACAAACACAAGTCAGCATTATAACACAATCACTACTAATCCAGTTTCTTTGGGGCCTAATCTCTGCTCTGACACTCTGGGTCCCAAATTCACAGAACAAAAAGAAATAAAAAAACAATAATAAAAGTATTAAATCTAAAGTAAACGGCAACCGTGCATCCCTAAAAGGGAAAACACAGTCCATTACAACAAATGAATATGAAAATATAAAAACACAATTTAAATAAAATGCACTCACTATAAATACTAAACAATTTAAAACATAAAAAGCTCCCTTTATATTAAACAATACCTCTAACATCCACTATTTCCGACTGGGACAGTCAGGCAACCATCAGTCAGGCAATAATCCAGTCACAACACTAAAAACAAAGAGAATAATATCATTAAAACAAACTCCTAAGAACTAGGTCATCAATACTACAAAACTACTACCTCCTTAATCGGTACATCATATGTTCAGTTCACGACGAAACTCCGGCATTATTTAACGTAACTGCTTATCTGCTGCCATTCTTTTGAAGTGCTATATCTGCCACAACATCAATTCATACACAGAATACAATCAATAAAAGTAGCGATGTAGTGAGAGAGCACCTCTCACAAACAAATCTCATCACCTACCATTCTGTTCAACTTCTAAATCATCCACGACATCACCGAAATCAAAAGCGGAAGCGAAAGAGCAAACAAACTTCACTACTTCCTTATATAACGCTGGGGCTGCTGGGACGTGTAGTGCCCAAATCATGGTCCATTACAATTACATTCCGCGTTACACAGTAAATTCCGTTTTTATGAATAGATTCCGGGATTCCATCCTCATTTTCTACATCGCCCTACTTTTGCTAAGAAGCACGTTCAACGCGGACACACAGACGGTTATCGTGGTAATGAACACCACAGCAACCACGTGTGGGTCAGCACTGAACGCGCATCTCGCATATAAAAAGCATTTTAGGGGGCCCTTGGCTTTTGGGGGCCCGAGGCGGTCGCCTACCTTTGCCTAATGGTTAAATCCGCCTCTGCCTGCTGTCCAGCCTACTATTGCATGATGCAGTCCAAACTAGTCTCACCTGATATATATTGTAGGTGACACTCTTTATATTACTTTGAGCAGTGTTTGTTTATTGCCCAGGATGAGCTTATTCTTCTCTAAATAAGCTGAAGAAGTTAAAGCAGCCATATGGCTACAAAACGTTATTTACCAAGAAACTATTGTTTAGGCATTTAATATATGTTAAATGCCTAAACAAGCCACTTCTTCGTCAGTTTTATCACTAAATGTGTATGTCTACTCAATATGGGTCAACAACATGTCAGTTAAAACAATAATCTGTCAAATATGTATTATAAATATTGACAAATTTAGTATTCACCTCAATGAATGAATGAATTGGGACCAGTCTGAGAATGAAAATCAAACTGAGAATGAATTATCACCACGGTCAAATAACGTTGTTGAAAATAGCCAACTATTTACTTACAATTTGTGTAAAGGAGTTAGCAGTTCATGGCTGTGACAGTAAATATAAGCAGTTACTAACAATTATATTAAAGAAAAGGCTAAAAGACACAGAACGACTCACCAAAATGTGATTTTGTTGAACATAACCAATAAATTAAGGGGCCCCGCGTTATTTATAATGCTGTTTTTCTTACATATGTTTTAAACTGAAGTATGAGTTATGGTCTGAGCTGAGGACATGGTTTTAAGGGAAGTGATAATGTAATGTCATCATTTTGATCAAATAAAAAGATAATGAATTAACATATATTTGTGATCAGCTCTAATTCATTTCCAAATGGAAATACGCAGCCTATTAACACAAAAAGTATTAGTGAAACTGGTGTTTTGTGTATACCAGTTACTCTATAGGCATAACAAGTCAATAAAACATGCAAAATACACAGGACTGGTTTGAGCATTTATATTTTATTTAGCAAGAAAGGGGTTGACAAGAACATATACAGAAACCTTAAACTGGAACTGTATGAGGAAGGATTACACTTATTGCATATTTTATAAATTTCTTAAATGACATGAATACATTAAATCACAATTAATAAATAAATATAATAAAATAATATAAATATTCTGATACTAATAGATATTAAATAGAAAAAATAAATGCAATTTAAAAAATCGGAGTTTAGCATAAATCAATTTATTATTTGCTATTAACGTGCAATAATTTTATAAGACGTATATAGTCTATTTCTATATACACAGCACTAAGTTATTTTTGTTTCACACTTTGACGTTAATTAAAGGAGAACGCAAAATCATGGGATGTATCCTCATCAGGTGTTGTGTGTCTACATGTAGATCAGATTTCCTATGAATCCTGCTTAATTTGTGATTTGTTTTGTTGTATGATTGACATATCCCAGTCAATTTATCTTTGTGAATACTTAGAAGGGAAACCTAGCAAGAATATGGGAATGCAATCCATACTCCAGATCCTGAGTATTTACTAAATAGATTTTCTGCTGACATAAATATTTCAGTGTACTTTCATTACCAGTGTTATTCTGTAAATTCCTTGTTATATGTTGATTTTACATGATGCTATTTGCACAATTGTATATTTTTATGATATTAGTGTGTATGATTGTGTGGGCAAATATTTTTTCACATGAACATTAAATTAAATAAATTCTGCAACAGTAATGCTTCCTATCTGCTTTCTCTACACTTAACATGTTTTAAATCTCGTAACTAAAACCCTTAGGATTTTTTTAAGTCATGCTGGTTAGGAACAACATGAGGGTGAGTAAATTGCAGAATGTTCTGTCCCTTTAAGGGTTGGTCTGGCTTGTCTCTTTAAGAGACAGCATGTGGATTCGCTGCGTTTGACTATCTTCAGCAAAGATTTGATTTGATCTTTGTTCAAAAAAAAAAAAAACACTGAGCTCTCATGACCCAAGTTCACAGACTGCCGAACTAAACTGAAGATGCCAACGCAAAGCGTCCTTGTCGGAGATTTACTTGAGTTTGTTAAAGAAATATCCAATCATCACCAAATCGGTTACGAGGTAAATTTACATCTTTGTTAGTTGGCTAGCTGGGATTTGGGGAAATTCAGTCCTGTCAAAAGTAACACTCACTTTTGGACCAAACACAAAAAGATTAGTGTCTTCAACATTAGATGCAAGGCCATGTGGGTACGATGATACAATGGCAGTTTTGTTCTTTCTTACAGTGGTATTCTATCTGCTGTGGGAAATCTTCTGTCTCAAGCTTTGGAGTACAGGAAGAACAACAAAGAAAATAGCCCGAAAAAGAACATCAGTGTCCCCCTGGGACCTGTACACTTTGCAATATTTGGGTAGAGTGACAATGCATTTTGATTA
The DNA here is from genome assembly GCF_001515645.1 of Sinocyclocheilus grahami. Classification (NCBI taxonomy): domain Eukaryota; kingdom Metazoa; phylum Chordata; class Actinopteri; order Cypriniformes; family Cyprinidae; genus Sinocyclocheilus; species Sinocyclocheilus grahami. Next base: position 1,032,050 of record NW_015505390.1, on the reverse strand, counting down.
CATACACCCCATATCATGTAAAATATTTATGTTTTACATATTTGAAAGACTACACATACATGTGCTAAATGACTAAATAAATAAATGAACATGTCACAGTACACATTAAGTCATTTTACAAAAATATTTAATACCCGGACTGTTAAATTCGTTACAAATGATTCAAAAGTCTGACTTTTTTTTTTTAGACTTTTTATCACTGGTCCAGTCAGTCATTACATCTACCAGCTCTTGGAGGTGCTGTTGCCAACCACTGTCCCACACTGCCTGATCAAGCGCCTTCTGCTGGAACGTCTAATATTCGCCCCTGCTTTCCTCTTGCTCTTTAATGTGGTTATGAATGCTTTGGAGGTAATGTTTCATAGCTGGACTTCTTTGTGAGATTAATCATGTTTTCTACTTTGTTGTGCAGAAAAATAAGCTTTCTTAAATACAGCACAACAATATTGAATCATTTCTGCATTTGTTTAGACTTAACTCGTATTTTGGA
>NW_015505390.1:1030166-1030864 GCF_001515645.1 Sinocyclocheilus grahami | reverse complement strand
GAGGAGACAAATTGTTGAATAAAGTCCTTATTTAATTTTTTTTGCGCACAAAAAGTATTCTCGTAGCTTCATATAATTGCGGATGAACCACTAATGATGTCACATGGATTATTTTACAGATCTTCTTGCTACGTTTCTGGACTTGGGAACATTTCAGTTGCGTTGCTGTCTATGCAGGTTCAGACAGCTCTCAAATTCCATTAAAAATATATTAATTTGTGTTCCGAAGATGAACGAAGGTCTTACAGGTTTGAAATGACATGAGGGTGAGTAATTAATGACAAACTTTTCATTTTTGGGGGAACTAACCCTTTAAAGGAGCGCTTTGTCGCACAGTTACATGCACCCTGTCACTGTAAACTGGCCTGACAATTATCTTGTCACAGCTTATATCCTCCAGACTTTATTTAATTTAACTTCCTACCATTTCGGAGAGAAAAGCACGTTGATCTGCGAGCCGTGGGTCTTCATGCGGAGAATTTTCTGCTCATATTTTCTGCATAATGATGCATTTAAAGGGGTCATAGGATGCCCATTTTTCACAAGCTGATATGATTCTTTAGGGTCTTAATGAAAAGTCTGTGACATAGTTTGGTTAAAATTTCTCAATGGTAGTGTAAAAAACAACTTTTTTTTACCCTGTCAAAAACAATTCTTTTCAGATCAAGCCGATCTTTAAATGTTAATGAGCTCTGTTG
>NW_015505390.1:1006983-1025803 GCF_001515645.1 Sinocyclocheilus grahami | reverse complement strand
TACTGTATGCCTATAGGTTCTCTGTAGGTAATTAAAATAAATAAATAAAAATAAAAATAATACAAATCTGCCTACAAGGTTCTGGGAACCTGCAGAGATCTTTCTTATTTGGATGGATAAACAATGTAACACTTCTCTGGTTAAATCAATGTAAACAATGTTTCTGTAATCTACAATAAAAGCAGTGTGTAGCCTAGTTTATCTACATGTTTCATAAACATAAAAATGAACATTAAAAAAATGAATGTAACAAAAAATAGTCAAATAGGCATCTCCTACTTGAGTTTCATTCAGACATAATAGGAAATCAGAGTGCATTGGAATTAGAAAGCATTCCACATGATCATGTGATTGGGGAAATCCAGGTAAAGTGAAGCACGTCATATAAGAGCAAAACACACCTTGTCCATTGTGACTACACCATGGTTAAAAGGTAATAAAATAAGGTAGTAAAAGGTAATAAAAGGCCACTCTAAAATGTGCAGTTTTAAGACACAGCACAATGCCACAGATGTCGCAAGTTTTGAGGGAGCGTGCAATTGGCATGCTGACTGCAGGAATGTCCACCAGAGCTGTTGCCCGTGAATTGAATGTTCATTTCTCTACCATAAGCCGTCTCCAAAGGCGTTTCAAAGAATTTGGCAGTACATCCATCCGGCCTCACAACCGCAGACCACGTGTAACCACACCAGCCCAGGACCTCCACATCCAGCATCTTCACCTCCAAGATCATCTGAGACCAGCCACCCGGACAGCTGCTGCAACAATCGGTTTGCATAACCAAAGCATTTCTGCACAAACTGTCAGAAACCGTCTCAGGGAAGCTCATCTGCATGCTCGTCGTCCTCATCGGGGTCTCGACCTGACTGCAGTTCGTCGTCGTAACTGACTTGAGTGGGCAAATGCTCACATTCGATGGCGTCTGGCACTTTGGAGAGGTGTTCTCTTCACGGATGAATCCCGGTGTTCACTGTACAGGGCAGATGACAGACAGTATGTATGGCGTCGTGTGGGTGAGCGGTTTGCTGATGTCAACGTTGAGGATCGAGTGGCCCATGGTGGTGGTGAGGTTATGGTATGGGCAGGCATATGTTATGGACAACGAACACTGGTGCATTTTATTGATGGCATTTTGAATGTACAGAGATGCCATGACGAGATCCTGAGGCCCATTGTTGTGCCATTCATCCACGACCATCACCTCATGTTGCAGCATGATAATGCACGGCCCCATGTTACAAGGATCTGTACACAATTCCTGAAAGCTGAAAACATTCAACTTCTAAATCATCCACGACATCACCGAAATCAAAAGCGGAAGCGAAAGAGCAAACAAACTTCACTACTTCCTTATATAACGCTGGGGCTGCTGGGACGTGTAGTGCCCAAATCATGGTCCATTACAATTACATTCCGCGTTACACAGTAAATTCCGTTTTTATGAATAGATTCCGGGATTCCATCCTCATTTTCTACATCGCCCTACTTTTGCTAAGAAGCACGTTCAACGCGGACACACAGACGGTTATCGTGGTAATGAACACCACAGCAACCACGTGTGGGTCAGCACTGAACGCGCATCTCGCATATAAAAAGCATTTTAGGGGGCCCTTGGCTTTTGGGGGCCCGAGGCGGTCGCCTACCTTTGCCTAATGGTTAAATCCGCCTCTGCCTGCTGTCCAGCCTACTATTGCATGATGCAGTCCAAACTAGTCTCACCTGATATATATTGTAGGTGACACTCTTTATATTACTTTGAGCAGTGTTTGTTTATTGCCCAGGATGAGCTTATTCTTCTCTAAATAAGCTGAAGAAGTTAAAGCAGCCATATGGCTACAAAACTGAAATAAAACGTTATTTACCAAGGAACTATTTTGAATTATTTAACATGTTTAAATGCCTAAACAAGCTACTTCTGTGTCAGTTTTATCACTGAATGTGTATGTCTACTCAATATGGGTCAACAACATGTCAGTTAAAACAATAATTTGTCAAATATGTATTATAAATATTGACAAATTTAGTATTCACCTCAATGAATGAATGAATTGAGACATCAGTCTGAGAATGAAAATCAAACTGAGAATGAATTATCACCACGGTCAAATAACGTTGTTGAAAATAGCCAACTATTTACTTACAATTTGTGTAAAGGAGTTAGCAGTTCATGGCTGTGACAGTAAATATAAGCAGTTACTAACAATTATATTAAAGAAAAGGCTAAAAGACACAGAACGACTCACCAAAATGTGATTTTGTTGAACATAACCAATAAATGAAGGGGCCCCTCAGGATGAAAGCTGACATTGCAATTTCCTGATTTTAGTTTCATTAATATCTGACAGTGTTAGGGACACATCTGTAACACCTTATGAAAGGCTAATATATATTTATATATAAATATATATATGTTTTGAAGTTTAATGATAATTATTTATAATGCTGTTTTTCTTAAATATGTTTTAAACTGAAGTATGAGTTATGGTCTGAGCTGAGGACATGGTTTTAAGGGAAGTAATAATGTAATGTCATCATTCTGATCAAATAAAAAGATAATGAATTAACATATATTTGTGATCAGCTCTAATTCATTTCCAAATGGAAATACGCAGCCTATTAACACAAAAAGTATTAGTGAAACTGGTGTTTTGTGTATACCAGTTACTCTATAGGCATAACAAGTCAATAAAACATGCAAAATACACAGGACTGGTTTGAGCATTTATATTTTATTTAGCAAGAAAGGGGTTGACAAGAACATATACAGAAACCTTAAACTGGAACTGTATGAGGAAGGATTACACTTATTCCATACATTTCTTAAATGACATGAATACATTAAATCACAATTAATAAATAAATATAATAAAAATATTCTGATACTAGATATTAAATAGAAAAAAATAAATGCAATTTTAAAAATCTGAGTTTAGCGTATATCAATTTACTATATGCTATTAACGTGCAATAATTTTATAAGACGTATATAGTCTATTTGATAACAGATAAATCACTCCAGCTCCTATATTAGGTCGGAGGCATCAATTCAAAGCGTCATCTTAAGCCCCGCCCACAAACAATAATGTTTCGTTTCTGAAAATTATATATCCGACACTATCAACATATGAATACATATTCTGATACTACTTAGATAGACATATTTGCATTCATATAGTAGACACTCTTATCCAGACCGAATAAAAATGTCTTTCATTATGACTTTTCCTATTTTGGCATGTCTAGTGTTTAGTCATTAAAATAGCTGGATCGGTTATAAATCCTGGTCGCGCTGATCTCCTCCATTAACCTCCTCGCAGACGGAGAGTCATTTGAATGGTGCTCAGTGGTGTGATGTCGTATTCTTGCAACTTCCTTCCAGTCTCCAGCTGTCTTCCGTTGTAAATCAGTCTTTGCTGATCCTTCGGGACTCTCTCTTTGTTGTAGATCTTAGTCTGGAGCTGATCCACGGTCTCATTGACATCAACATCATACGTTCCAGTCTGGCCCTTCTCATTCCTGACGAACACTTGGAAAGGTCCAGCTGGGTTCGTGATGAGCAGACTCACCACTGATCCAGAGTGCAACCCGTAACTGCTGAGGGTTCTGGAATCATCCTCGAGGCTGATATGGGTACCGTTATCGGCAGAAAGCTTCTGTTTGTAAGGAGGCTCTCCGAAGAGCTGAGAAATGCGCTGCTTGAGTTCGCCAACTGTGGCATCACCGTTCACCTCCAGACGCTTCACAACTCCTCCCAGCAGTCTTATTGTCAGTTCCATCACCTGTCAAAATATTAATTATAATAATTAAATATTTAAAACTACTACAGCATCCTCAGCTTATTTTTGAAATACTTAATTTCGTACGTACATTTAATGAATGTATTATATGAGATTAACGTGCAATATTTTCAAAAGACTTACGCGGCTTACCGAGCTGTTCATATCTGAAGTTCTGCTGAATACTCTGAAGTCAGGTAAATCACGCCAATGAAGTCTTCCGGACGGTGGCATGAATTTATAGTGTCAACTTAAGCCCCGCCCACAAACAATAATGTTTCTTTTCTGAAAACATAGTCACTTTCGGTTTCCATTCCACCTAATCGCTAGCAGGATGTTCAGCAAATTTAATCAACAATGAATTCTTGTTCAGAAACATCAGAATCAAACTCTGAAACGTTCACACACACACACACACACACACACACACATATACATATATATACTGTAGATTTATATATATATATAATCCGACATTATCAACATATATTAATTAAACATTTGCTAACAATTTTTTTGATTATTCTGTTCTGTAGTTTTCTTAGTTTTGTTAATCTAATTATTATGACTAATTGATACTCTCTGTAATATGTTTTTCTTGTTGGTTATTTCTTAAATGTGTTTATTGAAATTAATTTCTATTTGTGTTTGCTTTATTTTTTTTATCACTATTAAAAAAACATGAGTGGCATACAAGATAAAAATAAATATTTATTATAATGCAAGTCAGAGCCAATGTTACATTTCAGTCAAAATTCAGAGTGTTTAAGCAGATCTCTCTTCTCTCTTAGGTAGTGGGATGTTTCCTGCATTAAAAAATAAATGAAGACTGATTATTCATAAGCAGTACACATATTCCATTAATTAGTGAAAAAAAGTAAAAAGCAAAGTTAACCAAGACACATTTGTTCTACTCTGATAAGACAATTTAATTTAAACAGTGAATCCAAGGTTAAATCATGAAATTATACAAACCTCAATACTACATGCTTGGATGGAGATTAAATTGTTTTGTAAGTTCTGATAGAACGGCTTTTCTTTTTTCAGTTTTGTTTAGTTTTTTTTCTGGAGGGGCAACAAACTACTCCTCTACTTTTTGTTTGGCCAGCTGGAGCAGCTCCTCCGCACATTCACCCTCTGTTATTGTATCATCTCTCAAATACAGCTCTCTGTGCACAACAGGAAGTTCAAAGAAAAAGTTTAGCTCCTATAAAATGGCGACATGTTGATTAATTAATTTGAGCAAACATACTTGGAGGGGTTGGGAAGAGCAGGGCTGTAACCATTTTGTTAACAGTCAACCAATATTAACAGTCAACCAAAGAAAACACCATCAAAAAGGGCCTTTATTCAATGGATACCCCTAAACTGACTGGACGTCACACCCATGACAACTAGCACACTGTCACATAACTTATATGAGCTGATGTGAGCTTCAGCAGGATTCTTAAATACCTGTCCTCTAGAACTGAATCCATCGGCTCCACACCATCAGTATTAATGACATGAAGTTGATCAGCAAAACGAATGGCTTTTTCCAGACAGTCCACCCCTTCTTTACTGCCAAAGTCAACAAGGGCTAATCTCTCCAACTTGTCCACTAAATCTGGCGAGACTCTTGTTGGCTGCAAATAAAAGTTTAACCATGGTTATATAGTTACTTCTTTTAGGAAAACAAAAATTCTTCATTTTTATTAATAATAAATCAGAATGAGATTTATTGCCAAGTATTATTAAACTTTGTGTATGTGTGTGTGATGTATGTACAAAATAAACAAATTATGAATGTGCAGAAATAATATTCTTTATTAATAAATATAATTGCTGTTCAAGCAAAACTTTTCATATACACACAACAGTTTAACTGTAAGGTTGAGTGCTGCTCAGTTTCTGAACTATGCTTTCCGCTGCCCTGTACTAGGAGGTTCAAGAAACATTGTAAAGATTGTCAAAGTAAAGTTGTTTTCTTTATGTGGGCTTCTGTTACCATGCTCCAAGTCGTGCCACTTTTAGCTTAGGTTGTCAATTAGGCTTGGCGAAATATATGGTGATATGACAAGATTGTCGGTGGTGCACATTTTACCCGACTGTCCACTACTGCACATTCCTTCTGAAAATTAACCATGGTTTTACTACAGAAAAAACACATGCTTACTATAGTTAAACCATGGTAAGCACAAATTTAACCATGGTATTTGTAGTAAAACTGTAGTTATACAAATGGTAATTAATACGCCAAAAAACAAGAGTTACTACACTTTTACTATAATAAAACCTATAGGTTATAATCGCTGATGAATTAATAATTATATTTTTAATTAATGGATTATTAATTTTAGTAAAGGTTTATTGCATGTGCACAACACGAGCTATATAAACGTGAGCAAAAGAATCATTACCGGTGGAAGTTGATTTTCAGCTACGGGCTCCCATGTGGGTATCTGAGGAACCTTGAACAAAGTGCGAAATATTTATATTAGCGTTGCATAATATGTTCAACATAAAATATTTGTTTACCTATAATAGGTTAATTTACATCTTACACATTTATTCAACCCAACACAATGGTACACAAATTAATCACGCTTTACCTTGGCACTCCAGGCAGAGTTACTTGATTCCCGTTTATATGTCCAATGTGACCAGGACGTTCCGCTGGCCGACACAGTGTCGCTTAGAGCGGGCAGCGTCAATACTCCACACCGAGGATGCGTAGGCCGCAGCGCCCTTGAAGCTCGCGCTGCACATTTACAGAACATGTTAAAATGATGTTCCTACGTATGTCACGTTACTGCGCGCGCAGAGTCGAATGAACAGAATTAAAACGCGATTATAAGAATGTCTGTATTGCGAAGGACACCTAATCAGAGACCTCCTACCAAAAAAAGCCTGTTTTTCCGGAAGTTGAGTTTTTATAGAGTTCCTGTCGTATCTTCTGAGAAGGGACTGTGGATAGTGTCAGCGAGAGCCCGGATAGCTCAGTCGGTAGAGCATCAGACTTTTAATCTGAGGGTCCAGGGTTCAAGTCCCTGTTCGGGCGATACGTTTTTAAATCTACCTTTTTGAAAGGCAAGTAGCCACAGGTAATGCAAGAATCTACTGTCTGACTATGTATGTGACTATTCTGTATTTATATTTGCACACAAGCTGTTAAGAATAGCAATCAATCTAATTATACATTTATATGATAATACAATTATTTTTATATTAAAATGACATATTTTTAAATAAAACCCTATAGATTCAAATAACATAAAATAATAAAAACACAATTTATATATAATAACACTCATAATTTCATCACATTTATAATTTGATCATTTCACTCATTTTATTATAAATTAAATTCTAATAAAATATCTGTCATGTGTTTGTTTCCGTTTAGTTCCTGTCTGCCCTAATTTGGTTCAGGTCCTGTTCTCGTTATTAGTCAGTCACCTGTTCCTTGTTAGTTTACTCATTAGTCCCTCGTTTGGTTCAGTATTTAAGCCCTGTGTTCTCCTGAGTTTCTGTGTCTCGGTTTCATTTTCAGAAATGGAAGATGTGTGTTGATGCTATTCAGTGCTCCTGTTTTTTGTGTTTTAAGTTACAATTAAAGACTCCTTTACTTCTACTCCTTCTCCGTGCGCTCACTACAACCACATACCTTGACACAAACCGAGACCAATAACAGAGGAAGATGAACTGGGCTGAGGATTTTCTCTTGGATTTCCAGCAGGAGGGAAGGCCTTTGGAGCAGTATGTGGAGGAGTTTCTGAGCCCAATACATCTGGTGAGTTGGAGCGACTCCATGCTTAATGCGTGCTTCCGGATGGGACTAAAAGATGACAATTTGTTTAGTTTCTTGACTCCTGACGATTGCCGCAGACCCGTAGCGGACTTTCTAAATTGTTTTAAAGATAAATGGTTCCTTGTAGATGTGGAGGATCCTCATCCTCCTCCCATCCGGAAGCATGTGGGCGCTCCAGCTAACCACAAGCCAGCTCCCTCCACATACTGCTCCAATGAGCTCGCTCCCTCCACATACTGCTCCAATGAGCACGCTCCCTCCTTTCCTCCCGCTCTCACCCCCACCCAAGTCCTCCGAAGTTCCTCCCTTATCCTCAGCCCAGGACCGCCGGCCGTTCCCGAGTCAAGCCCGCCGGCCGTTCCCGAGTCAAGCCCGCCGACCACGCCTTTCACCCCGAACCAGAAGAGAAATCGGAGAAGGTGGTCGGCTCCAGCCCCAGAGCTCGCTCCATGGTTGGCTCCTCGTAAGCGCTTTCCAGTCACTGAATCCAGCCCAGGGAGGGCTCCAGATCCCCCAGTTGAGCCCAGGGAGGGCTCCAGATCCCCCAGTTGAGCCCAGGGAGGGGAGGGCTCCAGATCCCCCAGTTGAGCCCAGGGAGGGCTCCAGATCCCCCAGTTGAGCCCAGGGAGGGGAGGGCTCCAGATCCCCCAGTTGAGCCCAGGGAGGGGAGGGCTCCAGATCCCCCAGTTGAGCCCAGGGAGGGCTCCAGTCCCTGAATCCCCTCCAGAGCACCCCCTAGGATTCCTAGTTCTCCCCAAGAAAATTTTTGGGGGGGCCATAGGCCCGTGGCCAAGCCGGCTAAGGCCACAGAGGATCCGCCACGGCAACCTGAACTGCCTGCTCCGCCACGGCAACCTGAACTGCCTGCTCCGCCACGGCAACTCTCCTTGTCTCCGCCCTGTTCCTGTCCTGCACCAGCCTCCAGGGCGCCTGCCCCCCCTCCCCGATGTTAATGTTACGGCGTGGGACGCGCCTTCCGGGAGGGGGGGGGGCGATACCTGTCACGTGTTTGTTTCTGTTTAGTTCCTGTCTGCCCTAATTTGGCTCAGACCCTGTTCTTGTTATTAGTCAGTCACCTGTTCTTTGTTAATTTACTCATTAGTCCCTCGTTTGGTTCCGTATTTAAGCCCTGTGTTCTCCTGAGTTTCTTTGTCTCGGTTTAATCTACGGATATGGAAGATGTGTTGATGCTATTCAGTTCTTTGTGTTTTAAGTTCTAATTAAAGACTCCTTTACTACTACTCCTTCTCCGTGCGCTCACTACAACCACATACCGTGACAATATCCTAATTGTAATAACATGAAAATAAAACAAAAGAGAAATTAATCACACACGCCCACACACATATGCACACGCATATTTAATTGCCTTCAGAAGCAGGAATATGATTATATTTGTTGGAAAAATAAGAACAATTCCATTTTATTTAGTTTTTTTTAAATAAGTACATTTACCATTTAGTATATATTTAGAATGTAACACTTTGTAGTAATTGACCACAGTGCAGTAACAATATTCACAAAAAGACAATGCGTACATTCAGTTTTAAATGCGAAACAACACAAATTATTATTTTTTTTTCTCCTTTTAGAATCGATTTTGCACAAGAAGAAATCAACAAGATTCAATGCAGGAGAATGATTCTTATCTGCTCATATCAAATCACATAAATGTGTTCACAGGAGTCTGGAATACGCTTTGATTTGCTTTACTATTCTTGCCTAAATGGTCATTTTTAGCCTTGTTACAGATCAGATACATAAAGAATGATCCTTGGGATTCGATACACTTTTAGTGATTGCACCTCATTGTGGATACATCTGATCAACCAAAGGTTTCTGACTCGTAGCTGTATTGGTTTGATCATAGGATCAATACTTCATTGTGATTACAACATGTTATAAGGTATTATAATATAAGAGCTATAGCAGAGGAGAGTGGTTAGAGGATGAAGAAATACAATGTACATTTTATACAACAATTTCATAACGAAAAATAAATAAGAGCACTGATGATTTTCATTTCTTTGTGTCAATATTAGTGTGCATTCTGAGAACCATGTAGGCAACGACACCAAAGTTAATAATATAGATTCTCTCTATATAATAAATATAGCATGTGTTTTTCTGTACAGTCCACAAACAGCAAGAATACATCAAGCAGACAAGGCCTTGCAGTAGTGATTGTGAGTTGTCCTGGTCTACACACACACACTCTCACTCTCTCTCTCTCTCTCTCTCTCTCTCACACACACACACACACAGACGCATCAAATTTGAAAAATAAATCCTATAATGCCAGATATTCATAAGGTGACTGCAAACATGACACCAATGCACTGAAACACAGCACTGACTCAAACATTACATAAACCGATGGAAAACCCAATTCATTATTTAGTTCTGTAACACAAAGAAAATAAATACACAATTTACGGATGTTTTTTCTCTGTTCTAAATCTAATACCAAGCGGTATTCCTTGGTATTGTCCAATAATATACTGTGTGATACAATAGCCTGATCTGATTTAGTGAAACAACTCACAGTAAAGACACTGACATGGAATTATGCAGGGTACAAAAACACATGCAAAAGGTCAGTCGACTGAAAGCACAGCGCCCTCTACTGCTACAGTTGTACACAGGAAAATCTACATAATATTAAAAGTGGCACATCAGAATATTAACAAAGTGTGCAGGTCATACCATAGCCTTAAGAGGGCGGTCATACTAGATTTTAAGCATGTAAAATGATCCCTAGTTATTTTAGATGTAACAACAAATATCTGTAACAACATATATCATGCTCTCAGGCTTCTGTTTTCAATAAATGATAAATAAAAGGAAATGTTTACATCTATCTACTCTATAAATCTACTACAGTTTCCAATGGCATTACAAATCAAACATCTTTTTAATTTAAGTTTGTATGCAGTGCCAGATGAAATTCTATGTTTTTTTAAAGGAAAATTAATACTTTAACAAAGGAAGAATTAAATGTATCAAATTTGACAGTAAAAACATTTAGAATGTTACAAAATATTTATATTTCAAATAAATGATGTTCTGTTCATCAAATAATATTTTCCACAAAATATTAAACAGCACAACTCTTTTCAACATTATTAATAATAAAGAAATGTCTCTTGATTTATGAAAGATCATGTGACAGTGAAGTCAGGAGTAATGGCTGCTGAAAATTTAAATGAAAAACATTTTAAAAAATCAGACTGACCCCAAACTTTTGAACAGTAGTGTATATATGTGCACTCCATATATGTGAAAGTGAATGGAGCATGAAATCTAGTGTGACCGTCTCTTAGCAGTAAAATGCACTTGACCTGAACCCCTGAACTTTTATTGTTCTGTTTCAAAACCTAGTGAGCTGCTTACATAGGCAGCATTTTAAGGCATCATAGGCACACTTCTGCAACATTATGCTGTTTTTTTAAGATATGTTCTTTTGGTCAAATTTTAAGGCAGCATCACATGAATAAAATGTTTATAAATACTTGTTTTCACCGAAAAATATCAATAAACGTTTAAATCTGATTTAAACTGACTATTCTACCCAGTATGTGTGTGTGTGTGCTATGTACTGTATGAATATCATGTTGTTGGCTTAGCAACAAACGAACACCAAATTCTACTGGAATGAAATTAGAAATTTCAGTTTATGTAGGCAGTAGGCAGCAGACAGTTCACTAGGTTTTGGAATAGAGCCTATGAGTCACTAGTGACTGGTAATCCTGACTGCATTTTAGACACAGGATAAAAATCCATGTCTAACAGTGAATGACCACTCATTAGCAGCATCTGCTTATAAAATTTTATGTACTACGATGTTCAGTAAAACCTGATTAAAGAGCCAGATGACTCTGTTAAAAATTGTGCACTGACTGATTCCAGGTAGATCAAGATATTTGGCATTGGAAATGTTACCATATATTTGAAGCTCATTAAGCTTTGGCCAAATGTTCCCTGTTGTTTTGTAGCAAGGGCTGATGGGTTACATTGTGAACACGATAAACAACAGAGGTGAGAGGCTTCAGAGTTACTTGTTCTCTATAAGTGTCTGCACTTTGCACACCAGGTCTCGAGCCAGAGTCAGAATTTGCTTGATATTGTGATGCTCAGCCATTTCTGAAAAAACAAAAGATGACATAAGCAGGGATATGAGAAAGCAATTAGTGTAATTGTGAGTACATCCAAGAGTAGCTAAAAAAAGAAAAAATAATTTTTATTTAAATTTTTTTTTAAATCTGTGAAAATTATTCACTGTTGCATTTAACTACAATTGAACATGAATCATTTAAAATTATTTAATGTGTATTTGTTTGTCAGTTTGAAAATGTAAAAAAGTCATTTTTAATGAAATGACAAATGATTCCTTCAGCCAAACACTGCGGCTGCCGTCTGCGGCGCCATCTTAGTATATCTGTAGGTGTTCTGAAGCAACAGGTGTTCATAACGGGTTGTGAAATTGAATGGTGTTTGTACTCTGCCGTTAATATTATCTATGGAGGTGAATTTTGGTTACGCAATCCTCTTTTCTTTAGATTTGAAATGCCCGTGAAGGTTAGGTTATATAGCTGTCTTATATGCTTGTTGCTGATGTCTTTATATTACCTTTTTTAATAGAGGTTCATGACATTGAGATTAATGTTACCATGCCAGGGTGTATAATGAATATATATTTACCATTGAAAAACTTGATGATGTCTGTGAAGTCCATATTGTTTTCTAGAATGGAAGCAACAGGTGTTCATAACGGGTTGTGAAATTGAATGGTGTTTGTACTCTGCCGTTAATATTATCTATGGAGGTGAATTTTGGTTACGCAATCCTCTTTTCTTTAGATTTGAAATGCCCGTGAAGGTTAGGTTATATAGCCGTCTTATATGCTTGTTGCTGATGTCTTTATATTACCTTTTTTAATAGAGGTTCATGACATTGAGATTCATGTTACCATGCCAGGGTGTATAATGAATATATATTTACCATTGAAAAACTTGATGATGTCTGTGAAGTCCATATTGTTTTCTAGAATGATGTCTCTGTATATTTCCACCAATGCAAGAGCAATGAAGAGCACAAAATGACTGGAGGAGACACACTTAGCAGCCCAGATGACCTCCCAAACAGCAAACACATCATCATACACCAGCTCTGAGGAATTGAAATATGTATGTTAGGCAAAGAAGGTGATAGTACCTTTTTTGTCAGGCCTATAGTTCAAATTTAAATAAATAAGAGGCTCAAAGCATCACTGGAGAAAATCATGTTTCAGTATTTACAGTATTGTATAACTTAACCATAAACAGGTTCTCCTATTTTAGTTTTTAATATAACAGGGCTTTAAAGGGTTAGTTCACCCAAAAATGAAAATTGTGAGGCACTTTTTATTATGGATGGATGTGCTTTATTTCACTTCTTTTGGACTGATGAACTGCAACACCCGCTGACTGCCATTAAACAGCTTGGAAGATCAAAGACAATTTCTAATATAACTCCGACTGGATTTGTCTAAAAGAAGAAAGTCATATACACCTAGGATGGTTTGAGGGTGAGTAAATCATGGGCTAATTTTAATTTTTGGGTGAAGTATCCCTTTAATAAAATTAAATATTTCTCATATAAAGCACATGACCATTAATGTGAGTAAAGCTTAGTGCTTAGCCTCATATTATTATAAGTTGTAAATTACTAAGTCACAATCAACAAGAGGGCGTTGCAATTGCTAATTAGGGGACTGAACATTCATTAAGCAAAATATGGCTTCATTTCATTGCAGATGAGAACTAATAGAAGACATTTCTTCTCAAATGTCACTTTTATATTCATTGCACGCTAGTTTTCAAAGGCAGTTTAAAAACTATATCTTTTTTCTCATTATACTATTTAAAAGATATTATTACCTCTTTTAAAGTCAAGAAGAAACCAGCGATAGCAGAAGTAGAAGTGGGTGTAGTCCCCATTCTGATGCATTAGCTCAAACAGCTCTGCATCTAGAATCTAATTACACACAAAGTGAAAAGATCAGTCACATCCACGTTTTACATTTTAAGGCATGTTTTTAAACAAACATTAGAGAAAAATGTCTGCAGCAGACGTTTGACCTGGATCAGAGATCTCATGTTGGCAAAGTGGGTGTCCATCGCACCTCCATGAGGAAAATTTTGATTCATCCTCGTCATTAGTTCAGTGAAACAACTGAAAGCCATGGCCTCTAAAAGATTCCAAGAAAACAGATGAGAAAAGCTAAACATACTTATCGTGGCACAGTGGCACTGACTTAAATACACAGATGAAGAAGAGCAGGATTTACAAAGACAGACTCACCATCATCTAGAATAACTAACAAGGGAGCGAGCAGGTCACACATGCCCTGGACATATCCAATTTCCAGGTGCTGCCAGATATAACTGCAGAACCAGACAAGTCATTATATGTGTTGGTCAGGGATATTTGAGCTACATCACAACACCAGGAGTTCTGAGTGTTCTAATGTGCTTTAGCATGCAGTTGCAGTCAAAGAGCTCACCTCCAAGTTTCTATAATAGTCTGGCCCCTAGATATGACTTAATGTAGGTCTGTGGGATTTTTTGTGTGTGCATGTTTTACATCTGCCAGCTGAAAATAATTCATAAGTCTGATTACTTAGAAATAGGGATGCACTGATATTAAAACTTATATTATTTTCTTAAATAGCCAGTGTTAAAATTCTATCCTATTTATTAAAAATAAAACACTAAAAACTAAAATTAATGTTAAAAGTTAATGTTTTTTCAATGTTTTTTTTTAGGTATGACAACATTAAAATATACAGTGCAAAACTGGATATTAATGTTGATATTTGCTAAATATTACATTTGATTATTCATTAAATTATTATTGCTAGTAAATTTTTACTTAAAGTTGAACCATTGAAAAGTCAGTAAGATTTTTTTTTTAAAACAAAAACAAAAAAAATTATACATTTTATTCAGCAAGAATGCATTAAATTAATCAAAAGCGACAGTACTAAAGACTTATAATAGTACAAAAGACTTCTATTTAAAATAATTATATTTCTACTCTTTTGAGATTTTTATTAACCAAATAATCCTGAAAAAATTTAATTGTAATCATATTTCACAATATTACTGTTTTTACAGTATTTTTATCAAAAACAAAACAACTGAAAGCAAAGCACAAACAGGCCAATAAAGGAATAATTTTATTACCTGCACATGATATTGCGTAGTTTCTCCAAGTTAGCAGGTGTGAAGTACCAGTAATTTCGGTCACAGCGCTGAACGTCTTTATCAATGCGGTGCAGATTTAGACTGTACATGTCCAAAAGTTCTTGCTGCAATTACAAAGGTGAACAGATTTATATAGATAATAGATATAGTTAACTATATTAATATAAAAATACCTCTCTGAAACGCGTGTTTACAGAATAAGTGGTGCCTATAGAGGAAACTGGAGAGGTAGCTTCATTCGTAGTGTTCACAGCCAGTGAATCAAGCTGTGGGCAAAGACTCTCCATCTCTGGCTCCTCAAAATTCATTCCGTCAGAGCTAGGCTTTCCATGAGCTTCCTCCAGCCTGAGTTCCAATACAGGTACAGTTGCCTGCTCATTACCCTTGCTTCTGGGTGAACTCTTCCTTTCCCAGGCCATGGACACTTTAGCTGTAGGAATCTCTTCCATTTCAATGGCAGAGGGAGACTCGTCAGACTCAGTTGCATCTTGGGCTTCACCCATCTCTCTTGTGCTAAAAGCTTCATGCACCAAAGGAACCACCATCTCCTCAACTACTGGAGCGTTCCTCTGCATTTCTTTGTGTGTGGTCCTCATTGTAACAACCTTCTCTTCTCTTTGCTCTGTACCAGTGGTTTTTGAGAGAACTGATGCTGCTTTCCTCTTTACTGCTGTTCCAGCTTCATTGGGTAAATTACTGGTCTTCATAGTCTTCTTCTCTTTCTCATCACCTGGTCTTAAAGCTATTTGTGAGCCACTAATATTGTTGGCATCATCCATGTATGTCTTGGAGTATTTAACTTGGCTTAATTCATTGGTTTTCGCCATTTCATTCTCTGTATCATCGTCCTTTGAAACAGACACCAGTGTGTCAGCTACAACCTTCTGCTCAAGTGCATCTGATAATTTATGATCTTTTGTTACCAAAGGTTTCTCTTGGATTGCTCTAATATCTTTAATTCCCATTTGGGACCTTTCAATGTCCACATTTACCCGATTCTCATTCATCTTCGGCTCTGGAGGAGTCAATTCCACGACCTCTGTTGCTTTGGGAATATCTGACTCAGTTTGCTGTGCCAGTGCTTCATTTTTTGATGTCAAAGTTCTCTCTGTAGATTCGCCCACTTCCATTTTGGTCATGTGGCTGCGAGCTACTGCAGGAGCCTCAAAAGCATCTCGAGCTGTTTTCAACCCCCCTGTCTCGACCTCTGCCCTTTTCTCTGAGCTCTCTGTGGCCTTCTTGCTTCTCTCTGATTTTGTCACAACTGCATCCAAAGACAACACTTTGTTAACCTCAATTTTACTATATTCTCTCACACCTAGTTTCTCAACTGATTTGGTCTCACCTTCCTCAGTCACCTTTCCTTCCTCTCCAGATGAACTTGCAAACCTTTCCTTTGATACTGCTAGCTGTAGTTGGGCTTTAAGGCTTGGGTCATGTATCCCACTGTCCTCTGTGCTCAAGGAGTCCGACTGACCAGAAGTAACGGAGAAGTTTCTGGAAGAGGGGTGACCAGAGTCTGGAGAACTGGTACCATTTTGGGGTGTTCCATTTGATATTTTGGAAACATGTTTGATGTCTTCACTCTTGGGCTCAGACTCAATCTGGTCGACCTCTTCAACAGACTCAAACACCTGGAAAAACAAACCAAAGGGAAGCAAGCTACTCCAGGGGAAGGGGTTTTGAGAAGTGAAGAACTACCAGGAAAGAGTGTGAGGGTGAGGAACATCAATCAAAATAAAACCAGTTAAGTTTTAAAAACAATGGCAACTATTACAACAAATATTCATGTATTGGCCACAACATCAGTGTGAGGCTTACTTGAGTACCACTGCTGGAGTCGCTCTGCAGCCTGGAATCTCTTTGCCTGCCTGAACTACAGCTCTGCGAGGACTGAATGACAAATACAACACATCCTGAAGTAAATATTGCATAAAATCAAAAGCAAACATTTCAGTCTGGACTGAAAGTCTTCAATGCCTGCAAACAATATATTTTGGTCTTTGGTCTTTTGCGCTCACCTCATTACTGATGGTGGAGTCACGGTGCATTATTCTTTGTGTGGTGCTGTCTATACTCGCCCCAGAAGAACACTTGGCTAACGCCACAGCGTGCTGTTCTTTTTCTCTCTGCCTAACAATGGCCTCACACCCCAGCCATTCACTCATCGTCTGCTCATAGCACGCTCGCATCTGCTCATCCACCTGCAGAGTTCAGAGTTTCAGAAATGGCAACACGTAAAGAGGAGATTATCTTACAATGAAAGCTACTTGATGGCAATGGAACAAGTGCTTTGATTCACAAACCATCTGAAATTTTATTAATCTTGCAATAGAAAGAAGGAGACTAAAAATAATTAAACGCCAAATTCCAGGGCAATCACTGGACATCTTAAAGAGAATAAAGACTAAAGTCATGTTCACATTAATTTTGCTGGCAAAAACTGGCAAAAAAAACCTCCATAGGGATTTCCCATGCAACATTTAACTTAGCAATGTAAATGTGACTGCACCTTAAAACTGTTTGGGAGGACAATTTTAACCCAAAAAAAATGCACTAACTTCTTTTCTCTCAGCCTCAGACATCCCAAATTGGTAATGACCCAGCAGGAAAGGCCAGACTTCCTTTCGTAAAGAAGGCTCAACTCCACCGAAATAAACTAGCCTTAGTAACTCCTTCTCCTCATAGGTCTGCAAAAGAGCAAGTATACACTGACTTCCAAGCACAAAATGGTACAAATGGTACTTGAATTTATTTACATTTACATTTTCCCACCACTTTACTATGCTAATCAGTCAAATCATAAAAAATAAAACTAATTATATATATATATATATATACACTGTATATATATATATATGTACATATTGGTTTGGGTGTTTAGAGTATAAATTAGTCTGTCATTATTTAGTGCCACCACTCTGGCACTCAGGCTCTCAATATTAGTCATCCAAACATACTGTTTATGTGATGAGAATGAGAGAACTGTGATTAGGGACAAATAAATATTAATGAGTATCTGGTGAAGACTCATTTGAACGTGTCTGCTTTGGACTCCAGGCAGGTTCATGTATATGTGTGTGTGTGTGTGTGTGTGTGTGTGTGCACGTACACTGCAGTCTTGAAGAAACTTCTGCCACACTTCTGTTGTGAGGCCACCATAGGTGTCAGTGGGCACATCTGGTTCCACAATAGTGTGATTGACAAGGCCAGACAGGTGAGTGCGTACCGTGGACAGGTGACGGCAGTATGCCAGCCCTGAGAGGGCAAAATATATGTGATTGATTGAATAAGGGAGACACTCAAGAATGTGAAGGTCACCTTTGATGGAAAAAGATGGTGTTGTGAGACTATAAATGTATGAGTAATGAATACAAACATCCATAAAAAGCTCGAGAGATGATCTGGTTCTTCATATTGTCACACAGCAACTTCAGAGGGGCCCTGCAGATGAGATAATGTTTTTCCTTAAATATAAATGTAACAGTTATTTAATTGACATTTATAGTTTTTACATATAAACCAGGTGTTACTTGGGTATAAAGTAATCCCTAACTGTGATTTCTGAGTGAATTTAAATATAAAAAAATAAACATAAATAATAATAATTAAATTTAAATTCTTGTGAGTATGTGAGTACCTCAGACCATTGTTCTTGTTTATTTGCAGGTTTCTTTTCAATTCTAATTAAATCCATCAAAATGACTTCTATAACTTCTGGATTATACAATATTACATTTTGTCATCGTACCGTTCATGGTTGCATCCATTGGGCGGTGCTCCATCAGAGAAACTACTCCGTGAGCAGGAAGAGCAAGATGATTTCCTTGGTGTTGGGTGCCACATGTTTACTCCCTGATCTATCAATTCTGGAGCCACTAACAGACAAGCACACACAGAGAAATCTGATTATGCATTGACCATCTGGATACAAAAAGGAACTTATTTAGCCACAAGCAGAGCAACAAGAGCCCACTAATACACCCAGCTTAAAACAAACAAACAAA
>NW_015505390.1:994240-1005908 GCF_001515645.1 Sinocyclocheilus grahami | reverse complement strand
CAACAAGAGCCCACTAATACACCCAGCTTAAAACAAACAAACAAAAAAAACAAGAAAATACTGCAATAATATCAGTCTGCATGGATTTAACGAAGTAATAATGGTTGCTGTGGCCCACAAAATTAACAGGATCACATTTTAGGTCAGATTTAAAAGCCTCTATTACTGTTACAAACACACATGGGTCATTATATAGTAAACATAAATTTCAAGGCTCCCTGAAAACACTAAACCATTAGCCCACAATTAACCAAGGGTCACTGAATTTCACTGGAGGACGACTCCTGCACAAAACAGAAAACTTGCAGATTTAGAGGCCATAAAAGCAAGCATAAACCAGCAAGAAGTTGGTGCGTCAGACAGATACATGAACACATAGATGAGAGGTGGCATGGAGAATTACAGCTGGGCTCAGAGGTGGATGGGGACTCTCCCGGGCAGCTGCAGTGGTGCTTTGGCATCACCAGGGTCTGGTGTTTAGGAGGCCACAGCCCCCTGGAGTTCAGGGAGATAGATCGGGCCAGGAGTACAGTACCCAAGGAGAGATGGGAGGACTGGGTAAAAGTAACTGTAATGAGTCAAAACATTAAAACCAGTAAAACCAAAGGAATGTTTTTGATGGATGATGCACATAAATGGATAAAAAACTAAATGACAAACAATACCTTGATGGATACAAGAGGTCCTTTTTCCTGTTATCCACTTCTAAAAGCTGAATAATAGTCGTACCATAATCGGAAACATTTACTGGCTCAAGAGCTTGTTTAATACCAAGATTCAGTCTCTTACCAAATTCTGACTGGCTGTTTGGGAAAACAATGCGGAAGACATAATCTGTTGCTTCTTCCTCTTCTTTGTCTGAGACAGAGTCTGAGGATCCCTGTGGACATCTCTTCTTTAGCTTAGGAAATACTTTACCCTGGAAAAAGGAAAGTGAAGCATCAGTTCAAGATGCAATGACTGCAGATGACAAGCAATGCGCAGTGTAGAACGTAATTATGCACAATTAATGGCAAAATATTTACCCCATTCATAATTTATTTGTAACACACAAAGAATTGCATTTGAAGGATTGATCAATTAAGACATACAAATTACAGCACAGCAAGAGATTGTAATTGATCTTACAATAAAAATCTGCATAGCATCCTGAACCTGTAGCTTAAACAGCGAAGCATGGCGTTTGTTTGTGAAATAAGTATTTTATGCTCACCACTGCTGTATTTATTTGCTCAAAAAATACAATGAAAACTGTATAATATAATTACAACTTAAAGAATGTTTTCTATTTTAATTTATTTTAAAATGTTTTTTTATTCCTGTGATGGCAAAGCTGAATTTTCAGCAGCCATCGCTCCAGTCTTCAGTGCTGATTTGCTGCTCAAGAAACATTTCTTATTGTTATGAATGTTGAAATCATTTGGTGTGCAGCTTAATATTTTTGCGGAAACCATGATTCTTTGATGCATAAAAACTTCAAAAGAACAGCATTTAATTGTCAAAGAAATGTTTTAAAACACGTCTTTACTGTCACTTTTGATTAATTTAAGGCATCCTCACTAAATAAAAGCATTGATTTCTTTAATAAAAAAAAACTAAATCTTATTGCACGTGTAATGTACTGAGTGTAATGTATGAAGTAATTGTAAAAAGATTTTTTTAAAAAAAAGCTAAAAACACTGTGATTTAAGGGTCATATCAAACCAAGTTGTCTTAGACTAAAACAGAGGATACTAATAAAAATACTTCTACTTTGGGCAAAATTTCAGATAGTCAAATAATGGCAGTTTTACACTCAGCATTTCAAAATGTTACTGGTCCACAAATGCTGAAAAGCTATAATCCTAATGGAAGAACAAACAATTGTCAATCTGTACATATTTGACATATTCTGAAATTAGAGCAAGTGTGTATATTGGAGGAAGGTCTATAGTAACATTAAATGTTGTACAGATCAATTTCTAACCTTTCCTCTTTGGGACCAAAGCGGAGGGTCTAACTGGCCATGAGGCAGCAGACCATTTTCCAGACAGGAGAGGAACTGTAGGAGGTGACCACCGCGGGGAAAACGAAGCGGAGGCCTTTGAATCCCATCCTGACTAACCAGAACCACTGTTCCCCCACAGTCCACTGCAGACAAAAATACATACACAATGGAATTAATATTAAATAATGTGATATGTTCATTGACATTTAAATGACACAGTCTCTTGCTATCACCTATTACTAGGTTAAATACATGATGTTTTGCACATAGTGAAATCCTCTTTACCATGCAAAACAATTCCTCTCTTAACAGTATCTAATATCTGAATCATCCTGATGTACTTAATATGGAAGCCATGACACAGCCTGTACAAAAAGGAATTCAGATCACTAGCAGATATTTGTAATAAAAATACATCAGAAAACAAGCCCGGAGTGCAGTACAGTCAGATCTATCAGAGACGAAAAACAAGCGCTGTGTGTCCTGCTGTTGTGTGGGTGTTGGCAATGGCCAGAGAGGGTGATCAGTCAGGAATCTGACGACTGCGTTTGGTAATGGAGCTGGGTAATGATGTGAAACATATCTCTTGAGTGGAGGTTCATACTCTCCTCAGAAACAGCAACTACACTCAAATACACTGACCGCAGCATGACTCTTATGGACCACCCTCTTCAGAGGTCTGTGATGGAGTGAACTGCACTGATTTCAAAGGCTAAAACCTCACTGAACAAGATCAAATACACAAACTAAAAGCTCTTGCTCTGAAATATTCAGATGTCATTTATTTTGCCTTTGCTTTATCTATGTTATGCAGTATGTTGTGTAAAAAAATTATGTGCAACATCCTAAACAAGCTCAACTGTCATGCATTGAAAACTAACCAAATTACACAAGATGTTGAAAACACTGGTGCATAATACTGAAAAACAAGCCTAATTGGCTGTCACTATATATTATGACTTCAATGTGACATGCAATTGACTGACTATAAACTGCTTGTGACCCCTGACATTTCCTTGAGGCACAGTTGAAAACATCAAGGGAATTTCAAATGACCTGAACTTTCATTTTGAAATGGCACTTGGAACCATCTCGTTCAGACGCACAAGAGCTTTCAATTTATCTAATTTTGCCAAATGCGAACAGACTGAAAATATTAATGTTTTTATAAAATTAGCTCTCATTCTTGACCTTTTTAGGAACACATCATTTTAAATATTGCAGTGTTTATGAATTCTTGGTGTAAAGTGCCATAACCCAGAATGCTAAGATCAATATATCACCCTGCACATAATAATTTTGAAGGTGATGTATGTAATTTCTGCACAGCACCAA
Source organism: Sinocyclocheilus grahami (assembly GCF_001515645.1). Lineage (NCBI taxonomy): Eukaryota > Metazoa > Chordata > Actinopteri > Cypriniformes > Cyprinidae > Sinocyclocheilus > Sinocyclocheilus grahami. The sequence continues at coordinate 1,002,586 of NW_015505390.1, read as the reverse complement.
AGAGAAATGCACATTTACTTGTACAGTATAAACTGGGATAAGATAAAGTGTTTCAACCTACAAAAAAAAGGTGTTAAACTCATTTCTACAATCACAGGTCACCCACGCAGAGAGCAGGTCTTTTTGTAGGTGAGTCTTGTCGGCAGTGACCACTGTGAATACGATGCCTTTGCACCAACTCGTCAGCTGAAGGATCGGTCCAAAAATGATCTGCCGTCTTCATTTTAGTGTACTCTAACGCACAGGGACCCACTAAAGGTGAAATAAAGTGGAAAACAGATTATCTTCACAATGCCAGCAATAAAAAAGAAACAATAAGAGAAAATAGCTCCGTACCAAAACCTAGTGTGCTGCCTCCCTAAATAGGCAGCTGCATTCTAAGGCAGCCTCCTAGCCATCAAGGCCCTTCATTAGTGAATGATTTGAAATGTTCCACATGGGCAGCAACTCTGTGCCACACAATTAGTGCTCTACATGGTTATCATGTTGCTAAGCTAATGGCCTGGTACTATATAAGCATAAAAATAGGTAGAACAAAAACATTGTGTAAAATATTAAAGTCTTAGTTCACCCAAAAATTAAAATTATGTCATTAATTTGCCCACATGTCGTTCCAAACCCGTAAGACCTTTATTCATTTTTGGAACACAAATTAAGATATTTTTGGTGAAATCCAAGAGCTTTGTGACCCTGCATAGACAGCAATGCAACTGAAACGTTTAATGGCCCAGAAAAGAAGTAAGGACATTGAAAAAATAGTCCATGTGACATCAGTTGTTCAACCGTAATGTTATGAAGCTACAAGGATACTTTTTGTATGCAAAGAAAACTAAAATATCAACTTTATTCAACAATTTCTTCTCTTGATTGAGTAATTAATGACAGAATTTTCATTTTGGGGTGAACCAACCCTTTAAACTTAACTAGTGGATAATCTAAAATAACATAATATATAGATATTTTTTTTCAGTAAATATTTTACTTTTCAGTATGTAATATTTATCTTGTCCACCAGCTTTGTTTTTTCTATTGAGCTTATCACTGATTTCACAAGGTTTTAAAACAGCATAAATGACAATATGTCACCAGATGACCTGTGGCATTAAGAATGAAAATTATTTTTTTTAAAAAGCATGTCTACCTAACAAAGAGGCGAGGATAGGGCCGTCCACAGGATCCATTAGGATAGCCTCCTTCTCGTAAAACTTACTGAAACAACATTAAAAGTAACTTCAATTTATCATAAAGCAAGCTGGCAAGTTTGATTGTACCTGAAAGAAACGGGTCAAGCTTGCTTGTTCTTTATATCTCTATCCCACCTCTCTCACCTGCTGTTTTCCACCAGGTACAGTACAATCTTGTCCAGCACTTTCTCAATGAGTGCAGTGTGGATCCACAAGTGTCTGACAGCCTGAAGCGAGAAGTTTGGGACTTTGGGCATCTTACGGGTGCTCTCGCTGTATGAGAGAGACTGACTTCGTCTGAAGCAAAGAACAAAGTTCAACAAAACATTTTTAAAGGGGTCATATGACGTTGCTAAAAAAAAGAACATTATTTTGTGTATTTTGTGTAATGAAATGTGTTTATGCGGTTTAAGGTTAAAAAAACACATTATTTTCCACATACTGTACATTATTGTTTCTCCTCTATGCCCCGCCTTTCTGAAACGCGTAGATTTTTACAAAGCTCATCGGTCTGAAAAGCGAGATATGCTCTGATTGGCCAGCTATCCAGTGCGTTGTGATTGGCCGAATACCTCAAGCGTGTGACGGAAATGTTACACTCCTTACCATACTGTGAGGCCGTGTCCCGGTGCAATGAGACAAAAACAATAAAACCCATTAAACAAGGCATTTGTTGCATCCAGTAGGGACATAATTACTGATTATAATTACTTATACTGTCTTTTTCCCCTTTAAATATGAAAACGTACTTACAGGCTGTGAGTCAGCATTATTTGTCAGCATCATAGACTGTATAGGGTCAGCATGCGTGCCGAACGGGAAACAGGGGAACTGAATTCACCGGAACACCGGCATTGTAGGCTACTCTCCCAGGAAACAGTCCTCGTCCTCCGTAAAATGCATTGCACACATCTGAATATTTGGTTTGAACTGTTCTGGAACAGTGTCGTAAATACAACTTAACCACTTTACAGGCTGTGAGTCAGAACAGCCGGCATTGTAGTCTACTCTCCCAGGATCAGGAAACAGTCCTCCGTAAAATGTGCTGCACACATCTGAATATTTGGTTTGAACTGTTCTGGAACAGTGTCGTAAATACAACTTAACCACTGATTTCTAGTTGTGTCCTCTTTTGGAAGACCAAACAAACTTGAAACTTGAAACACACAGCGTCTCCTTGACATACACTCCAAAGAGAAAGGAAAACTTGAAATCGCATCATATGACCCCTTTAAACTGTCCAAATCAATTCCCATGTAGATACTTGTTTAAATGAACTTTTGTCCACTAGGTGGTACTACCGAGCATATTACTCTTTCCAGAAATAATATTTGCCAGAGGACATATGCTGGGTTGGTTATATCGTGTATGGTAGTGTACATATACAAGCATACTGCATTATTATATAATATATAAGGGATAGTGTACAGTCAGCCGGCCATTACCGCAAAACTATCCATGAGACCCAAATGTGAAATGGAGGGTTCCTAAATGGATTTATTTTGTGATAAAGGCTGGCTGTCTGTACATTATAACTCTTATATATGTGTACTTTCAAATACATAAAAAAAATTTTATTTGAGAAGCAATTATTTAATTGTGTGAGATGACCAATACATGAAAATTGCACATGAACTGTATACAATTAAGCTGTAATTATACAAATACATTTGGCTGCAGAATACTGAAACGGACCAGTCCAAGTCTAGACAACTAGAAATCTAAAAATCCAGAAATCTAGATCATTTGTGAAAACCTTTAAATATGTAATCAAACTGAACATTCAGACAGAGAAGGACAGTGAGATGGAACATAAAGGGTGGACTGAGAGACACACAGGCTGAGACACACTGCACTACGTGGCAGTGCCTGCAGAGCAGATACTGAAGCTCTCTTAGGACTAATCTTGTGAATCTGCTCAGATGGGGTCGGGGGAAAGCCTGTGTAGCCATGGAAACCCTCACTGATGGAGCACTTGTGCTCATTGAGAGCTGGGCAGGGCTCTGGAACAACATCAGCTGTTTTCTCATCCTCATCCCTCTTTCCTCATCCTGTCTTTTCATCTGTCCAATGTATCACTTTTTGTTCTCTTTTGTAGCTGTTCTTTGTGACAGTCTCGAAATTAGGCTCTCTCATCTGACTCCAGCACTTTATGGCACTTCCTCTCCTCTGTTCTGTTTATAATCTTTACAATCTCCTTCTCTGCCAATATCAGAGTGTCACTTTTTAATCTCCTCCTCTAGTCCATTATTCGTGTCCTAGTCTCTGGTGTGGCAGACTGAAATGCCTGAGAGATAAACCAGTCTAAAGCTCAGGTTAAAATCTCTTAACAATTCACAGAGATGCACATCCATACAAACACAGCAGCTGTTTTCATCTGAAGCTGTATTCATCAGTCCTCTTTGACCAGCCTAAATGGATTCGTGCCGAAGAGAGAACATAGATAAACACGAGCAGGTGAAATGAAAGAGCAGTGGACACACAGACCATCAAATAGGTTCAAAAGGTCTCACACTTTAACACATTTCTAAATACACACTAACTAATGAGAGGATCTTTAGTTTATTCAATAAGCAGAATATTCTTTTTATCATGTATTTATTAATTTTATCATCATGTCATTCGTAGCTCTATGACTGTTTCTACTAAAAGTAGTTGTTTACAGAATCCGCAATATATCAAAAAGGAGAAAAAAGCTTAATTACAGTGACAATACAATAAGCTCTGTATGAAATTTAAAGTTGTTATTCACTGAAAATCGTCCCTTCAAATCTCCTTTAAACAAGGTGTCCCAAAACATAATGTACCAGGTTTCACAACGATTTACATTCAATATAATCGGCTCTCATATGTCTAGTGACTGATCACATCAAGAATGAATGTTCTGAATTGCACTATTTTTTATTAAACATTTATTTGAAAAATGTAAGCAGGCAAGGACGTGGATCTATATGCAGTGCATTTATTAGTATGACTAATGCCGAGCTCACACTGCACGATTTTCAAACTCGTCGTATCGCCGTTGTTTTCACACTGTGTGACTATCTGGGGTAGCAGTCAGTTGCTGCTGTGTTCACATTGCACGATGGATCGGCGACAGGGGGTTTCACACTGCATGACTTCACTGTCAGGGAGAATCGCCGACAGCTCTGTCTGGTCCACAAACTACGTTTCAAAACAAAACACACGCGAGAAGTGATAAGGAAATAATGCGAGAACCCGCATGAACTTCCCGCTGCCCTGTATCTTGGTCTCTCATTGGCTGTAGGTCATCGCCGATGTGTTTTTCAGTCAGAAATCATTGCACACTGCGTGATTGTGAATCGGCGACAGCTCCAGATATTTAGCATGCCAAATATTTTGCGGGCGTCGGCGACGCATCAGCGATTCCCTCAGATCGCGTCTTTGATCATTCACACTGCGTGATTGTCACTCACGTGCACAAGCACCGATTTGCCTCCGATGTCGGGCATTTGTCGGCGATTTCACAAAACCTGTCGGCGAGTGAAAAATCGGGCTAAAATCGTGCAGTGTGAACTGGCATAAGGGAACAAACAACAAGAAAAAAACACGAGCAGAAAGGCACAATTACAACAAGTGAAAAATTAGCGCTGATTAAACACAATGGGTAACGAGGGACTAACAAGTAACAGGTGAGACAGATTTATCACTATAGCAACAAACAAGGGTAACCATGGTAACAAACAGCACAATGCAAACAGGAACTAACCACGGGGAGTGAACACAGAAACAATAGGAACAACTTCAACATAAAAGTCCAAAGACAGGGAACATGCAACAATAAAATATACAGCAAAAACAGTAATACTGTGAAATATTTGCACCATTTAAAATAACTGTTTTTTATTTCAGTATTTTAAACTGTAATTTATTGCTGTGATGGCAAAGCTGAATTTTCAGCAGCCATTACTCCACTCTTCATTATCACATGACCCTTCAGAAATCATTCTGATATGCTTATTTGCTGCTCAGGAAACAGCTCTTATTATTGTCAATGTTGAAAACAGTTGTGCTGCTTTATATTTTTGTGGAAACTAAATGAACCCGATGCAAATACAAGTGTAAATGAGTTAAAAATGAAGCATATAGGGGAGCATTTCAGAGAATAACAATTTAAATTTCAGCCAGTTCCTCTCATAAAGCTATTGTACACCTTCAGAAGAAATGTACAGGCTACTTTCAAAAAGAGTAACCTGGAGATTTTGCTAAGCATGTCTTGTGTTCCCATCAAAGAAAGAAAATCCTATGGGTTTGGAAAGACATGATGGTAAATAAATGATGACAGAATTAGAATTTTGTCTAAACTATTAATTTATGCTTGATTTTCTTTACTTTCTTTTGTGTAGGCTTTGTTTTACTTTCTACAGAATGATCTGTGACTAAAGCTCACTCTAGATGCATGATGGCCTGGATGCAAAGTAGGCCTAAATTATTTTTATACTGACTGATTTTCAATTCAGTCATTTTACTATGAGAATGAAATGACAAATCAGTATGCAAGGAAAATGAAAGCAGCTTCATCCCAAAGTAAAATGAAAGGGAACATGTAGAGACAGAGAGACTGCATGATGAAGAAAATTATATTCCAGTCAAATAAGTTTCCAAAGCAATATTCACAGCAGCAAACAAGCCCCACAACTCATTCTGTCGCAGGAAATGGCACAGGGAGCAGGCGGCCACCCCCAACCCTGATCTCAAACGCTCATTAAAAATGTAATCATACCACCAGCCCTGATGGTTTCTAATCACACTGTCACAGTTCGAATTAAATGAAACCTGGATATATATGATCCCCTCCACTCCCACTGACCAGTACTTTACACTGGAACATAATGACATAAAAGCATCTGAGCGACGAACAGCAAGCTTTTAAAGCCACACGTAGGTTAGAGGCAAAATTAAGAGATGTCTTAAAATCCCACAGAACTGCACACAGTTGTTAATTGTGTCCCATATCTGTGATGATGAGAAATGTCAGTGTTGACATTTCCATCTGCGGTGTGTAAACATCACTATAATCACGATGGCTAATTACTACCCCATGGGCAGCCAGCAGAGTCTGGCTACCCTCCATTCATCTACCATTATCTGCCAGTGCCTCACTAGATGAATCAGCAATATTATACCACTACAGTGATAGCATACACACACTCCTAATATAATTAATCTATTATGTATATATAAAGATTAAGCGTTCTTTCTTTTCACATCCAGTATCCTTGCTTTTGTCTTGATTCTGTTGACAAGTGCCCAGAAGAAAATGTTATTGCTCAGAGGTTGCTGTGTCTTAGTTCAAGGGATTTAATAGAGTTCATGATGTTCTTTCATCCTTTACTCCCCTCATGTTGTTGTAACCCTTTCTTTCTTCTGTGGAAAACAATTTCTTTAAATAACGGATATTTTAAAGAATGTTTTAACCATTTTTGTCCACACAATGAAAATCAGTAGGATCCAAACCAACATTGGACCCAACTGACTTTACTGTATGGATGAAATACACAGAAGAAGAAAAAGTGCATACCGATTTGGAATGACATGAGGGTGAGGAGATAACAGAATTGGAGAATTATTCCTTTAAGTATCAAGTTTGTCTCAGATTTATTAGGAAAAATAAAAAGTTAAATGTTAACATACAGGAAGATTGTTTTTTTTAATTCAAGGAATTTTATAAGAAACGTTGAGCGTTACATACTTTGGTACCATCTGGGCCAGCATTATTATTGGTTAAATGAAACTAAACCATAAAAAATTTACTTGGAAAAAATATATATATATTTTTTTTAAGTTATTTCAGCTGTTGCTAATGTGGCAGGAGATAGTTGAGAGGACTTGAGATAGAGACAGAGCAGGGCAGAGAAGAGTCATGATGAATCAGAACTCAATGAATTACAGGAGAGTAAACAACCGGCTAAAACCAGAAACCAGCAATGCACACGGGCCCTATAATCATCTACTGAATCCCACTGCCACTGCAGGAACATAATAATATGACTTAACAAGGCCATTAACCATTTACATTTACATTTGTGCGACTTACAAATGAGGACAATGGAAGCAATCAAAATCAACAAAAGAGCAATGATATGCAAGTGCTATAACAAGTCTCAGTTAGCTTAATGCAGCACACGTAGCAAGTTTTTTTTTATTATTATATAATAAATAAAAAGAAAAACAGATAGAATAGAAAAAGAATAGAGCAAGCTAGTATTAGAGGCCTTTTTTGCTTTTGATAATTGTATAATAAATAAAAAGAAAACAAATAGATAGAATACAAAACGATTAGAAAAGCTAGTGTTAGTTTTTTTAAAATAGAAGTAGAATAGAGAGTGCTAGAGTTAGAGTTAGAAAGATGAAAGAGATGTGTTTTAGTCGATTCTTGAAGATGACTAAGGACTCAGCTGCTCAGATTGAGTTGGGGCAGGTCATTCCACCAGGAGGGAACATTTAATTTATAAGTCCGTGCAAGTGATGTTGTGCCCCTTTGAGATGGCACAATAAATCGACATTCACTTGCAGAACACAAGCTTCTAGAGGGCACATAACTCTGAAGTAATGAATTTAGGTAAAGGGGTGCAGAGCCAGTGGTGGTTTTGTAGGCAAACATTAATGCCTTGAATTTTATGCAAGCAGCTATTGGTAGCCAGTGCACATTGATAAACAGAGGTGTTACGTGCATTCTTTTTGGCTCATAAAAAATGTATCTTGCTGCCGCGTTCTGGATTCATTCTAAAGGTTTGATAGAATTGTCTGGAAGACCTGCCAAGAGAGCATTGCAATAGTCCAGCCTGGACAGAACAAGAGCTTGAACAAGGAGTTGTGAAGCATGTTCCGAAAGAAAGCGCCTGATCTTCTTGATGTTGAATAAAGTAAATCTGCAGTTTTAGCAATGTGGTCTGAGAAAGTCAGCTGATCATCAATCATAACGCCAAGGTTTCTGGCTGTTTTTGAAGGAGTTATGGTTGATGTGCCTAACTGGATGGTGAAATTGTGATGAAACGATGGGTTTGATGGAACCACAAGCAGTTCTGTCTTGGCAAGATTGAGTTGAAGGTGATGGTCCTTCATCCAGCAAGAAATGTCTGTTAGACAAGCTGAGATGCGAGCAGCTATCGTCGGATCATCAGGATGGAATGAGAGGTAG
>NW_015505390.1:993142-993397 GCF_001515645.1 Sinocyclocheilus grahami | reverse complement strand
GTTGATGTGCCTAACTGGATGGTGAAATTGTGATGAAACGATGGGTTTGATGGAACCACAAGCAGTTCTGTCTTGGCAAGATTGAGTTGAAGGTGATGGTCCTTCATCCAGCAAGAAATGTCTGTTAGACAAGCTGAGATGCGAGCAGCTATCGTCGGATCATCAGGATGGAATGAGAGGTAGAGTTGAGTGTCATCAGCATAGCAGTGATATGAAAAGCCATGTTTCTGAATGACAGAACCTAGTGATGCCATG
>NW_015505390.1:987438-993070 GCF_001515645.1 Sinocyclocheilus grahami | reverse complement strand
TCTCCAAGATACCTTGAAGGACCTATCTGAGAGATAAGACTCAAACCACTGGAGTGCAGTTCCTGAGATGCCCTTTGCCAATAGGGTTGACAGGAGGATCTGGTGGTTAACTGTGTCAAAAGCAGCGGGCAGATCCAGCAAGATAAGTATTGAAGATTTGGAATCCGCTTTTGCCAGTCTTAGGGCTTCAACATCTGAGAGCAAGGCAGTCTCGGTTGAACGTCCACTTCTGAAACCAGACTGGTTGCTGTCGAGGAGGTTGTTCTGTGTGAGAAAGGCAGAGACTTGGTTGAACACAGCTCGTTGAAGTGTTTTTGCAATGAAAGGAAGAAGGGAAACCAGTCTGTAGTAGTAAAAGAGATGGGTTAAGGGTGGGTTTCTTAAGTAGTGGGGTTATACGAGCCTGTCTAAATGCTGAGGGAAAAACACTAGTGTGAAGGGATGTGTTAATGATGTGAGTGAGTGCAGGTACAACTGCAGGAGAAATTGAAGGAGATGAGATGGAATAGGATCAAGTGGACTAGTAGGATGATTAGAAAGGATGAGTTTGGAGACTTCTGCCTCAGAGAGTGAAGAGAAGGATGTGAACAAGTGTATGTTTGCTGGTAAGATGTGCTTGACAGATTGTGGTGTGGAAAATTGTGCACTGATGGTTTTAATTTTATTAATGAAGAACGTTGCAAAGTCGTCAGCTGTTAGAGTTGATGAAGGAGGGGGAGGAGGTGGACAAAGGAGCAAGGAAAATGTTAACCAAATTAACCAAAAGTTACTTTGATTGGTGTTACTCAGAAACACCACAGTAGAGTTAAAGAAAGAAGTTCCACTAGCTCTTTCTGTGAGCTTGAACTGCAAGGTTTTGTTGATTTTGTTCTACCCTGACGAGACACTTTTTAGAACAATAATCGCTTGGATGCAGAGTCTAATTTACACACATTGCAAACCTGCCAACAGCGTTTGACCCCTCACAGAGCTGTGCTGATTAAATTCCAGAGAAGGTGGTATGGTTGCCAGCATCCTGGAGTAATAAAAGCTGTTTAGAAAACATAAAATGTAAATGTGAATAAACAATAATAAAAGCTGAACAGGGCTATAAAGCCTTCACCTAATAGGCAGAATATGACCTGGCAGAAACTGAATTATTATTGACTACTCAATTATTCTGTTTACGCTCTGCTCGATCATTAAACATCATGTCATGGTACCTTGATGTGAATTTGCACAGCAACAGAGAAGGTGAGTGTGGAAGAGTGATAACTTTATTATGTGGTCATATTTTCTGCTGACAAACAGCGGGCAGCACTTACTGCAACAAGATCAATTACACATTCACTTATTGGTCCATTTACATTGAAATTATCACTCTATGTTAATCTAGACTCAATAAACATGACACTTCTCCTTTTTGACATTAATGTGCTTTGGTGCCTTCCAAGCCCTGTTAAATGCTGAATGTTCGCGCTACCTGGGAACCAGCCAAACCATCAAGCTGCCCATCATTTGGCAGATACTGAAACACAGATGATTCCCAGAGCCTCCCATGGAAAATAAAAATTCGATCTCTTTAATATCTCAATTGTTTCTCCTTGACATTATTAAATGCGTGATATTAAATTGAGAACAAATAGAGAGATGAACATTCGTATTTGTCATCACAAGAATAAATTACATTTTAAATTACAAATAGAAAACAGTTGTTTTCAATTGTAATAATATAATTTTTTTTTATTGTATTTAGTATATTTTTGATCAAATAAATGCAGCCTTGGTGCGCATAAGAGACTTCTTTTAAAAAAAAGAAAATAACAAAAAGTACAGATCCAAAACAGTAGTGTATGGGTCAAAGATGAAAAAGGCTTTTCAAGCATCAAAACACTAAGTGTAATACAGCTTTGAATTGTTGTTTTCCAATACATTAGAATGTGTCCTGTTTAATTAAATAGTTTTTTTTCTGAGCAAAAAATAAATATCTTACATTTTTACCATGATTTACAGAAGATACCAACTAAAATGTCATTCAGTGTAACAGTCTTGTCGGGCATATTTACAACAAGAATCAATTTATGACATATTTAAAGACTAATTATATAAGACTAATTATATATATGCTGGGTTGTTTCAACCCAACTTTGGGTCAAATATGGACTAACCCAACTTTTGGGTTAAAACTTTAATTTAAAAATTTAACCCAACAGCTGGGTTAGTCCATATTTGACCCAACGTTGGGTTGAAACAACCCAGCATTTTTTAGAGTGTACTTTGAACCCAAATACTAATTACTTGTAATCTCACATTTTTAAACTTTGCCACTATCCTAGGTTTTGCCACTTTGTCAGCAAGATTTTTTGCTCATTTAAAATACAAAAAAAAATTAGTATTCTCACTTATTCTTTTATATATTTTAATATGTACAAGTCAGAATAAGTATGTTTAAATTTTTACATGAATATAAGTGTCTGAATGACACTGAATGACAATGGAACATTATTAGAGCTTCTCAAGTATTTTTCTAAAATGAAATCTATTGTGTATTGTTTAGACCTTTTTATTCTGTGTACAAAGGTTGCGGATAAAACATTCTAAACAAGAATAACTCAGGACCTGCACCAGGTAATGTAATGTAGGTGGAACTGTTTGTAAAATGAAAAAGCACTTCAAGCAAAAACGTCCCTTCAGGACGCAATGCCTTAGAACACCAAAATAAAGCATGAGAAGGTACTTGGGGTTAATAACAAATGTAAAATCTTTCTGCCAACACATTTCAGTTCAACATTTGTATGTTCAGTGACTTACCACAGAATGAGACAATATGGCTGCTGTCTTCATGAACAAACTTTCTTGTGACTGCTTCCTCCATGATCTGCTTGACCTGTGTTACACATGGAGACACAACAGAAGCTGGCTGAGTCAGCATGATGAATTAAAGCAAACGTTCTACAGCTTTTTTACGCATTGTGGATGTTCCCATGATCGGTGAATCTGTGGAACGATGCAGGTCTTATGAATATATTCTCTCTCACAAGTACCCTCGTTTAGTTCCATCAAACACTCAAAGCTGGAAAAAAACTGCAATAAATACCAGGAAGGAGACAATGTATACGAGGTGAGTAGGAAGAATGCAGACCGTGACTCACCACCCCTGACTATTAAGAGGAAAAGGAGAAATTGAGAGTTGGCATGTGTGATTTATGCATAAAGCGCTTCCTCATCGTGACTGTTGATGGTGGTTCTAAAGTAGGAATCATTTAAATAAAATGGCAGTCTTATAATGTCTTGACTAGACTGCACTGCACACACACACATACTGTACTGTATACAAAGAAATACACATTCCACAGATAATCAGGGCAGATTTTGTAACTTCAGGTGAAGGTAAACCACAGTTGTGTGCATTCAGAATCTAATATTTGCCTAGTTTCAAAGAGAGATAAAATTACACTAAAACACTCATTCCCTTCACTTGCATAAAAGCTTGTTTTAACAATCTCTGGTCTCCCCAGAATGGAAGGGTCTGTCTGAAAGAAATTAGCCTGCTGATTTGCTTGAGGAAGTGGCTAATGAAAATTTCCTGCTAAGTGTGTTTCCTCTGTTTATACGTTGGACATGACAAGAAAGTGAGGGCAGGGGTAATGTGAAAGTAAATAAGCAGTGTTTTACACTTGCAATTATGAAAGGGGTTCAGCACCCTCCTATTTTGTCTCAAGTCTCCTTATTAAATATTAATGGGTGTCTCACAGTTGCAAAAACTGTCATACACTTTTCAGCGTTAACATCAAAAAGACAAAAAAAAAAGTCAAAAAAGTCAAACAGTGATGACAAATGCTCCTTTGTGTTTCCTCCTTTGTTGTCTCAGTTTTTAGTTTTCTTCAGACAACAGGAGTGCATTTGCGTGGTGACATTTCCACATAAAGACAAGTCCAGAGGAAAAATGTATTGCTCAAAAGATGCCCTTTTCTTAGCTCTTATTTTTTTTGATACATTTCATTATCAGCATTGGTTCAGATGTATATTATACAAACAAAATTATTTCTATTTTAAATAAATGCTGTTCTTTTGAACTTTCTATTCATTAGAAAATTATACAAAACTGTATCATGGTTAAGTAGTACAACTGTTTTCACTGTTGATAATAATAAGAAATGTTTATTGAGCACCAAATCAACATATGTGAATGACTGAAGGATCATGTAACACTGAAGACAGTTTGAAATCTTAAAACCTGATGAACCAGAATTAATTTCACTTGTAAGGTAAACCATGAATAGTGTTAAAATGACCCTGGATTAACTTCAAAAGTGAAGAGCCCATTACTGTGCCCATAGTCTTCTGCTTTAGCATTCAGACTGTGGATGTACTGTGATTCAGATATTTACTCCCTGACCTTCTCTTTCATTTCCCCATAACTAAGCAGCAGGTAAACACAAGCTCTTCAGAGCAAAACCTGTTGCCCTGAGAAAGAGCCACTGCCTTTCCGGCTTTTTCTTCTGAGAATCTGGCATTTAAAAATCCCAAATCAAACAAAAAACCTGCAACTAAACATACATTTCAAACAACCTGTTTAATCAGAATAGGCAACATTACTCTCTTGGTTTGACAGAAGGTTTGAGATTTTTGAAAGTGCTTAATTATTGAAAAAGACTTCCTACGTTCATAGATGGTGTTGATTTCTTCTCACTATCTTATTCATAATTCTAAAACATAGCAGCACAACTCTGTTCTAATCAACTTAACTTCCAGAGTTTAAACACCAAGTATGACTCACCTGAGCGCCATAAATAACTCCGGAGGTAAACTCATCTCCTCCTTCATTCTATAGAATCACACCTATCTAAACCTCCAGAGAGATAGAGAAAGAAGGATGCAAAGGAAACTCTTTCGCTCAGAGACCAAATGAATCACACTCATTGGAACACAACAGTATGATTCACAAAGGTACAGATCAGAAGCACGACCATAAAACAAATGCCTGTTATCCTTGGAAACAGAGACAAGTGTTGTCATTCCTAGAACATGATGATACCACCAAAGTACAAAATTTACTGAATAGTTTGTAAAGGTTGGCTCTGTCATTTTTGCTTCTTTTGCAGCGTCTCTCGCAAACAGCTTTTACTGTCCTTTGTAAGAAAGTACGGTGGCCGAGAAGTGCAAAGCAGATCCCAATTCTGAAAACAAAATAACAAATTACAAATGCAAATACAAGTCTAAAAAACAAAATAACAATTCAGAAAGCACAACAATAATTCAGAAAACATTATAACAAGTCAGAAAACACAATGACAAATTCGAAAACAAAATAACAAGTCAGAAAACACAACGACAAATCAGACAAAGCGGAAGAGGTAGGTATAGTTTGATACAGCGCCATTGGTCTGGGATTACTCACCGCTGACTGGACGAGACATCTGTCAATCAACGTATACAGGAAGAACCAGCCGAAGAACAGCGGAGTCGTGGTAGAAAGTTCGGAGATGGTATTAAAGTAGCTCAGTTTAAATGTATTGTATGAATTGCCCTTACTATGGAATTAAAAATACGGAGTGTCTATTTACATTTAGTTAAAAGTGGCTGTGAAACATCAGCTTCAGTGGCGCAGATGGATAAGTGCTTGCCCTTGGCTTTTTGACGCGATCGACCC
>NW_015505390.1:972159-987127 GCF_001515645.1 Sinocyclocheilus grahami | reverse complement strand
AATAAGGTGGCATCCATTTAATAATTAAAATTAAAATTATAATTTACACTCAATACGTTATTATTGTATACTGTTTTATAATGTACTACAATACTGAAGTGCAGATAATTGCCTCTATTTGCAAAAAGCAGTATACTTGATAGTAGAAATCCTGCTATTTTAACAGTGTAAATAGGTATTTGCACTTAGCGTAAATAGAATCCATTGCTAATACGAGATTTGAAAAGGGAGGGAAAAAAAGTTTGGCAAAAGGCGTTATCGAACCCGGGTCGATCGCGTCAAAAAGCCAACAACACACGCTTATCCATCTGCACCACAGGAGCTGATGAATTACAAATTTGTTATTTTGTTTTCAGAATTGTGATCTGCTTTGCACTTCTCGGCCACCGTAGAAAGAGATGAAAATGTTTTCACTTAGAAATAATGAAACGCAACATCTGAAAGAGAATCTAAGAGACATATTTTAGTTGTTATCATCGTTAGAGGTTTTTGCTAAGTGTTATGGACCCTGAATGATCCTGCAAATTGTGCTGCTTGAGTAGAGGTGAAAGAAAAGTATAAGGTCATGTTTCATGCATATTCAATCAATACAGCCAATTGGAGTCTACATACACTATAATGAGGAAAAAAATCCATGAACTGATGAGTTGAGCTGAAGGACAGAATTCCAGGTAGCCTTGCTGATGAACTCTTGAGTACATCTTTCTGGAGGTTGTAAGTTCATGAAAGCTCTTACTTTGTGGCTGACTCAACACACAGATATAAAGAGCTCTCTATTATAGGGATGCACAAATACAATTCCTGAACTGATACTGGCACTGATACTGACATTTTTAAACGGATCAGGCATCGGTCAAACGTAATTAATTAAAAATAGTGTGTTTTAGTCATAAAAACGTGAATTTGTGCTCTATATATTTCAAGTTTAACAGGGACAGTTATCTCTGTTAAAGAAATTTTACTATTTTTAAAATGTTATTTATTCCTGTGATGGTAAAGCTGAATTTTCAACAGCCATTACTCCAGTCTTCAAAATAGTTAGGCTGCTTATATTTTTTTGTGAAAACCATGATAAGATTTAACGATTCTTCAATTAATAAAAAGTTCAAATTTAAAAAAGAACAGCATTTATTTGAAATGGAAATGTACAGCATTATAAATGTCTACTGTGATTTTTGATTGATTTAATGCATCCATACTGAATAAAAGCATTCATTTATTTAAAAAAAATCAACTTTAGACGGTAGTGAAATTATCATTTTTAAGTGTAGTTTTGTCCAAAATGACGCACTTATTCAATGCACTATGTACTCAACCATCTTGAGTTTGAATTACGTATTTTGTCATTCATCATCGGAGTCTGACAGCCCCCCTCCCATCTGCTTTACGGAATTAAAGTTGCGACAGTTGAGTACACAAAATCTCAAACATTCCACACTTCTTTCGTTAAATAAGTGCATTATACAGGCATTTGAAGTGCAGTTTTTTTTTTTTTTTACATTTTCAATGTGAACACACTAATCTCAGTATTTACACTGAGAAACTTCATTTAATACTGCATAAGTACACAAATTGGGTTACACCTAATATTTTAAGAATATGAAGAAATGCCACATGAAAACAAACAAAACAACAACATACATCATCAGTGAGAGTGCATTGCCAAGTCTGAATTAAAGATCACTGATGCAATAAGAGCAAATAAATGGTGTCTAAACTCTTACTGATCAGCCTCATTTAGAGTGTAGTGTGTATTGATAGGCAGAGACTCTATCAAGCTCTGTGTGTGTAAATGTGTGTATGAGACAGAGACTGTAGGGGTTTATTTGGAGCTCTGCTGTCCCCGATGTCTCAGCAGCATGACAAAGGTTTCCATGGAGATGGCATGTAAAGTCTCACAGCTTGGGTTGCCAAGTTACTTCCCAAATGTGTTGGCAACACATTGAAAAATGTTGCTTCAACTCTGAGCAGAACCGATGAACAATTCCGGCTGTGAAAGGGAATGGCATTTGCCACGATTCATGCCACCAGCACAAAAATTATATTTGCTGCATATTACCACACTTCATCATGCTGAGAGAGCGAACATATGAATTGAAAGGCTAAGTGGTTGAGTGAATTATTACACTACTCAGAAAGAACAGTCAAATTCACACAATGAAAGCAATTATAGCCCCAATCGTACTTCAGAGTTGTCAGAAGCCCACAATGGACAACAAATATTTTCATTTGGTGTTATTTAATAAAAAAGTCCCCCTGCAGTCACTAATTTTATCCATTAAAACTCAGCTTTGATAATCAAAATGACATATATAAAGTTTTTCTCATAAAAATAATTTCTTTATGTCTTACATCCATGAATATGTTAACTAGTCCCAGCCTCCACTCAATCACACCAGCTCTGACCCATTCCACTTTCGCTCAGGTAACTGAAGTAGTAAATGCTACACAATGGCAAGTGGCAATACTAGATAAATGGTTATCGGGGAGTGAGTCAGTGAGTTAATTTATTCAATTGTATATTCACTTATAATCACTAAGAAGCTGTCACTCATCTTAGTTCATTGCAATCTCACAAAGTTCCATTATAATCAATGAAGCTCTACACTGCACAATTAATCTCTTATTTACATCACGTCTACTATACACTTCATTTGTTACAATGAGAAGATTCATGAGCTTGCAGAACCCAGCACTAAACAAAACTCTGGCATTTTGAGCGATGAGTAGATTCTGTCTAACTTAAACACCTGACTGGTCATTGCATTCATGAAATCAACAGATATGCCTGTGATTGACTATATTGCTCAACACTGCAAAAAGACGGTGTAAATAGAAACCGATGACCAGTGGAGATGTTAGGAAATATGGGCAGTTACAAGCCACGTTTTTGAGACTGTCTTTGGTACAGTGCAGTTTTAAGGATAAAATGCTTAGCGTGTTGAATGAACTATGTGCCAGTTTAGATATACAAAGAAACATCTTGTGGCATGTTTGTTTAAAGATGCATTTCCTTTTCCATTTAGTTTTTATTCCATTTATTATGCAGCAATATTTTTCACACTTTAATTACAGCCTATAATAAAAAATTCCCAGCACTAAACAAAACTCTGGCATTTTGAGCGATGAGTAGATTCTGTCTAACTTAAACACCTGACTGGTCATTGCATTCATGAAATCAACAGATATGCCTGTGATTGACTATATTGCTCAACACTGCAAAAAGACGGTGTAAATAGAAACCGATGACCAGTGGAGATGTTAGGAAATATGGGCAGTTACAAGCCACGTTTTTGAGACTGTCTTTGGTACAGTGCAGTTTTAAGGATAAAATGCTTAGCGTGTTGAATGAACTATGTGCCAGTTTAGATATACAAAGAAACATCTTGTGGCATGTTTGTTTAAAGATGCATTTCCCTTTCCATTCCATTCCGTTTTTATTCCATTTATTATGCAGCAATATTTTTCACACTTTAATTACAGCCTATAATAAAAAATAATTTTTATTCAGAATTATATTAATTATCATTTGTGATCTAGGTCAAAACCATAACCTCCTGGGGGCAATAAACATTTTAAATTAAAAAAACATTACTGCCAAATGCTGCTTTATTAAATCATATTAAACGTGCAAATGATTTATACATGGCAAAATGCATCATATGTCAAGGCATGCTTCAAATTAAATAGTTATGCTCATAGCATACAAACAAGAGGAAAAAAAGAACATTGACATAATGCCAAAGTGGAATTTTGAGGGGAAAAAACCTAAGGAAGAGTCTGCATTTGCTTGCAATATACACAGTATATAGTTTTGCATATAAAATATGTAGTTTCACACCATTAGAGATGCTCTGTGGGTGGTGTTGATCTAAATCAGTCCATGATCCATATGGCTCTATAGGAACCGGTTTCACATTTCTTGGGGCAGCACATTTCCCATGACACATTCATGCATGCTGTTAATGCACAGCAGAACTGTCATACATATTTTGAAGCCAGACTTAATTTGAGTGTCACTGCTGATCTACTGCTTATCTATTCTTTTATGTTCATTAAAAACAGCTAGGCCCCTGTAATGCCTCTTTATATGCCTCTTATTGGTCATTTGTGACATTCTGCAGCCAAACATATTTGCATAATGACCGCAAAACTGTATAATTGTGTGCTGTCCGAGGCAACACGATTTCCTATACAGATGTGTGAGTATCACTTCTCTTACAGCACTCTGTGGTCCCTTTCTTGTTACAAATAAATTCAACTCAGCCAGTCATTATCTTTGTAGGTTTATTTTGTAAAGAAAAACACAGGGGACCCAGAGTACTGAACATCTTTGTATGTATTTCTTATCTGACACACTGAGCTTAGTTAATAGACCTCTCTCCTAATGAGCTGATGATCTGAATCATTTGTGTTAAATAAAGGAGAAAACTACAGCCCTGAAATGTCCTCTATTACCCCCTTTCTCTTCAACAGAAAAAAAATTCAATGTTCCATAAACAGGGCTATGTTGTTATTAACATTTTTTATGACAAACTCACCAAGAAAAGTAAATGGTATAATTCTACATTATGGCTTTAACATTTTCTGATAATATAATATAATATAATAATTTTAGTTAAAATAAACTAAAATTAAGAATTAACTTTAGTTAAAAACATAATCATGGAACTGATTATTGCTGAACAATAATTTCTAGCATAATATTTTACCCTGAAATGATCTCAAAAGCAAAGACTATACGGTGGACTGGGTACCATTGAGCACAGATGTCTGCAGACATGACTCATCAGTGAGGATCAGGATGAAACATTTCATCTCTTTAAGTTTATGTTTTACTAGGTGACCTGAATTCTACTTCACCTGTGATCCACTGTCAAAAAACATTCATGCCCTTTTCAACTGTCCATTATTATATAAACTGTAATTAATAAGGAAGTCTAAATTTAAAGAAAAGTTAAAACAGTTATATTACATAAAATGTTTTATTGAAAATGAATAAAAATAAAAGAAACGAATAGAATAGCTACTGCATATGGCTATATGTAAACCAAAGTTGGACTGAACTGGAATTGGTTTTTAGAGATGCTAGACCTGGAAGATTTAATACAAACAGTCCAGAGCCCAATTATAAATAATTATTCTCAGTCACATCAGCGTAATATCTTCTGTTTAGTCACATACAAACCAATTAGGAATAAATGAGTCTCAGTGGCTTGACTGTTTAACAAGCTTTCGTGCTAGTAGCTAAGGTTTGCTGCTATTTGGCATGAGGTTTAAATGTTTTGTGCACACACTGAAACAACATCTTGCAGAGTTGTTTTGTAACACATTCACAGACTGGTTTTTGCACCCAGAACATGATGATTAATTGGCTCATGAACTCTTAACAGATGGTTTTTTCCATTAGAAATGTATAACCGGGGGGAAAAAGGAGGATGATTTGATCTTCTTGTTTCATTTACTATGTTTCAACATCTACTATGTTTCATTAAGATGCTGCCTGTTTTGGTTACTAAAAACAATGAGGCACATTTCATGATTTAATTAATGCTGAATCTCTGTGACCCCTTAAAAAAGGCACTATTTATTCAAACATCTTGGAAATGGATAATATCTCTTGAATCAGTTATGAAATAGTATTTGACTCTAGAGCAATTCAATCGTTTGTTTAATCTATGCTAATTAAGCAAAAAACCATACTGACTGGGTGTAGGATTTCAGAGGTGTTGAACAGTGAGAAAGCCTTAGAAATGCTAATTATACATAAGAAATCTTTACGTTACTCTACAACCAGTAGCTCTCAGCAACACGTTTTACCATGTTTACAAAAATCCTGCAGAATTTCATTGATTTTCCTTAAAACCAGTGCAGAAAAGGAAAAGGAAAAAAAGAAGCAGATACCATATTACAAACGATCTATCACAAATTCTCACGATTTATCACAATCTGCCTCTAGTCATCACTACTGTATAGTTTGTCAAAATAACCAATTTAATTATGTTTCTGTTAACAACCAATTCCATAGCAACTACATAATAAAACTTTTTTTTTTTAAAAAGGAAAAAATTAAGGAAAAAGCCATACTCAGTTCAAGATGAAGAAAGAGGTTCTTTAAGGACACACTGATAAGCAATGGATTAAACTAGCTGTGTTAAAAGGAAGCTGAGAGGGAAAGGTAAACAAATGGTGGGCTGCTGGGCAGAGTGTGGAGAGGCTTTCTGCGCATGACCCTCTCCTTGTGTCAACACAGGTGTGGGCAAGAAAGAGAGTGAGGGAGATCACAGACTGATAGTGACAGGCACAGAATGAGGCTTTTTGTTGCTTTGCCGGTGCTCACCGTATCAGCAATGTAATATCTGTAATAATGATCTTTCATAATTTTAGTTAACAGCTGCAAAAGGGTAAATACGGACTGCAAATGCCAAACGACTCCAGGTTCCAAGCAGCTATGCACGGCGTGAATCAAGAATACACTGTCATTATGAGCAGCATACAGTGCAGGGTGAGAGTTCTCCTGCCTCCACTCTTCTTGATTAGCTGTTCCAGTCATAATAATAATAAAGTTTTTTTATTGAATTGAATAATAATGTATTTCAAGCACTGAAATTTCATTTTTTTTATGCATCAAGATACACTGAGACACAGTGCAATGTCAGATTAAATACCAAGCTCTGACTGCCAAGGACCTTAAGCTGAAATGCCTCACATTCACACACAAAAAAAAGAATTATCACAGATTTATATCAAACTGGACTCATAGGACACCGCCCTTTAAAGGGGTCCTATATTATGCTCTTTTTCAAAGACTTGATTTTGTTTTGAGGGTGTACTAGAACATGCTCTCATGCTTGGTGGTTCGAAAAACGCATTATTTTTCACATAATTTACATTATTACAGTACCTTTCTCCCCAACCTGGCACAAACGGCTCGATTAGTTCTGGGTTTAATGAAGGCCCGCCTTCCGAAAAACTAAATGTGTTGTGATTGGTTAGCTGTCCCAGTGCGTTGTGATTGGCGAACAGTTTAGACGGTGTTTCAGTACTGCCCCGCCCCTTGCCAGAGCAGCAAGTTCCGTCTGCTCTGGTATGGTTAAGGATGGCGTCAATATTTCCATATCAATTTGAGCCAGATTCAGACCCCAAGAATATTGAACAAGAGGATCGCGCAGAACCTTTGCATGCACGGATATTGCAAGATATATTAGAGTGGTAACATTATTATTATTGTTGTTTTTTTTGGCTAAATCACGATAGGTTGTCAACAACCGCTTAAAAATAACTGCATTTACTATGTACAGATAACTGCAACGGTAATATTTATACCATAGTCTCATAATTGAAGTGTAAATTCTGCAGATTACATCATTGTCCAGTATTGTACTGTCAGCAATTTATTATAAAAACTTTCATAATTGTAACATACAGTGGGGAAAAAAAAGTATTTAGTCAGCCGCTGACTAAATACTTTTTTGCCCCACTGTATATTTACATAATTATTCAGGTGCATGTGTAATAACTTGCGAAAACTTGATGCTACAGCAGCACTTCTTCATCATTGTCCAAGCATTCTAACCACGAACTTGCCCCTCCCCACCCCCCAACTATTCGAACTTCCGTAGGCGGGATTTATTTTAATGATATTCTAATGGATCCTTTATGACATCACAAAACCCAGAAAACAACGCTGCAGTCCAAACATCCACTGGATGCAACAAATGCCTCGTTTATAATGGGTTTTAATGTTTTTGTCCCGTCGCTCCGGCCGGGACAAGGCATCACAATATGGTAAGGGGCGTAACATTTCCGTCACACGCTTGAGGAATTTGGCCAATCACAACGCACTGGATAGCTGGCCAATCAGAGCACACCTCGCTTTTCAGACCGATGAGCTTTGTAAAAATCAACGTGTTTCAGAAAGGCGAGGCATAGAGGAAAAACAATAATGTACAGTATGTGGAAAATAATGTGTTTTTTTAACCTTAAACCGCATAAACACATTTCATTACACCAAATACACAAAATAATGTTCTTTTTAGCAACATCATATGACCCCTTTAAGGTAAATTAAATAGAAAACTATTGCTAATTTAATTGTTATAGCAAGAAATGCTAAATTATATAAAAATGACTGTTTACATTTAATTATTATATATATTTATTTTTTTAAAAGTGTAATTAATTTAAAATATAGCCTAGGTTTTAATTAGCGGTGCAATGAATCGTACAGGATCCGTGATCTACCGACCAGGGGCCTGATGTATAAACGTTGCGTATGTATAAAATGGGCATGGAAATGTGCATACGCAATTTTCCACGCACATATCGGGATTTATAAAAAATAAACTAGGCGCACCGTACGGACACTTTAGACCATGCGTACGCACTCTTTTACTGGAGTGAGCGAAATAATGAAGCTCACTTTAAATTATTTTAGTAAATTCTGTTTTACATTTGACATACACATTTAGATTAAATATGACACTCTCAATAATGCAGTTAAACACTGAAGTTTCATGAAATTATTATCCAGAAATTACAACATTTTTATATGAATTTAAACAGAAATATTTGCAGTGGATGTGCTGCTTTCAAACAATTTTCCTGTGGTATGGGATTTAATGTTTTAATCACAGCGAGGATTGCTTGGCGCATGACAATTCTGCTTTAAATTTGCAAGCTAATCCTGGTAGCTTTATTATAGCCACAAAAATCATGTTCTGAGAAAATACTTTTGGGTGAATAATGATCACTGATGTGAACTTGATTCGTCTGATGCTTTGGAACATGTACGGTAACGACAGACAGAAGGATGCACTTGTTGATTAAACATTCCATTGGCTGGTTTGAAGAGGTTAGATGACTGTACTCTAAAACCTCTGTTCACAGGCACAGACAGTAGCCTAATGATAATCCCTTTCGTGCTCTTCCCAATATTGTGACAAACACCATATTTAAAAGATAGAATTTGAAGGAAACTGTATGATATGCACGTTTTATTTTCAAAATGTTTTTGTTATTGACACGGTGAGTCAGGCAGTTATTTACACTGCAAAAAAATAGACATTCAAATATACATTCTAAAATATATGTTTACTTTATAGGCAGAATTGCATAAATTTTAATGTGATGTCTCAAAAAGCATTTATAGGCTTTATAAATCTGAAAACTTTTGTACGAACACAAAATCCAGCTTTTGTGCGTACGCACACATTTTGGATGAAATCTACGTAAAGTTTTATACATGGGTGCCGATCCGTGGGGCCTGGGGCCTCATGTGATTCACGGATTACCTGTTAAGTTTAACCTTCATAGAGGGAACGTTTATCATTTACATGTGTTTTTCTTGCCAATTTACACATTCAAGCAATTTTAGCTTGCGCACTGCTTTCTGTGCGCTCAGCCGCTATTGTGTTATTTTACACTTAATTATTACATTTCTGCACCTGAATACTACTGTTACTGACTTTATTTGTAACTGTGTTATGTTGTATTCATCTAGTAATTTGTGTAATTATTCTTGTTTTATTACTTTATTAGTTAAGCTAGTAGGTTTTGCTGTGGTATAGAAGTACTTAAAGTCAGCTTTCAGTAATTTTTTTTCTTTGCTGATCCGAAAAATTTTCCGGCCCGTGACTCAAAATCCATAATATGATCCGAACCGTGAGTTTTGTGATCTGTTGCACCACTAGTTTTAATGAAAAGCAAAAAGATGTTCGTAATTGCTCTCCTAATTCATGTAAATAGTGAATAATAACCCCATTAATTACAATAAGCAGTACATTTAAAACAACATGCAGTAACAACATGCACTTGGAGCCTTCTGTGACAAGTCTTACTCCCAAGGGTCTAATTTTAAGCAAAAAGATGTTCGTAATTGCTCTCCTAATTCATGTAAATAGTGAATAATAACCCCATTAATTACAATAAGCAGTACATTTAAAACAACATGCAGTAACAACACGCACTTGGAGCCTTCTGTGACAAGTCTTACTCCCAAGGGTCTAATTTGATCTTTTTAACTTCAAAATAAAAACTATAATTTTTGCTCTACAAATCAAAAAATGTGGTTGTGTTCACAAATAAACACAAAAATGTTGATTTTCAACATAATACAATGTCATAGATCACTATTTCCAGAAACACAAAACGAGATAAATTAACCTCAAAACTGTTTCGACTGACTAATCTCACAAATGTTAATATTCACATGAAATGACAAAATGAAAGTGTTGAGATGAGATTTTGTGCTATCATCATGCCCTCGCGCCATCTTACCAAGTCTTCCCCCCTCCATGTTCATTCTTGTAACTTTTTTAAATTGTTGCATCATTTCTCATTATTTATACATTGCACCACATGACTACAACAAGACGGGGTCCATAAATGATGGTGCATTGATCATTTGGCAAAAAGATATGAGTTTTACATTTAAAAACAATAATTTACTACAGTACAGCTAGAAAATCCACTGTATACACTCATGTCTGGATGAATCATCGCCACACAGGACAGATAAGAATATTAGTGTCTGCAATCAAAACTCATAATAGTAAACCATAAATCATCAAATCAGTACTGGGCAAGTACAGATACTACAAGCCTGCTGTGAGGAAATCGCCTACAAATTTACACCCAAATTCATACAAACCTCATCCATTGTGCAAATCCTTAAACATACACTCATGCAAATACACAGACAGAGCAGCCTTGCTTAACCCAAAAGGATTATTGAATCCTATTAATCAGATGAAATAACTGAAAGGCAAAGGCCACACAATGCATTTTGTGCTGCAAAAAGAGATAGGACTGGCCTTAAACCAATACCACAAATAAATCAAAAGATGCATTGAACAGTGTTGCCAACTCTCACAAGATAAATAAGCATCCGCAGCTTCGAAAACAAGTCCCATTTTATTATATTATTTATTATCATCAACATTATTTATTATCAATAAATGAGCATGCAACATAGTAAACTGAAATCAACCACTCTGAGTTTGAAGAGCAAAAACAGAAGTTATTTTACAAAAATCATCCAACAAAGCGGGAGGGCACACACTATCCTCCGATCACTTGCGAGCAGAATAGTTTTGGAGATGGAAAAGGAGAATAAGACAAGAGCACTACGGGGGAGCTTTATTATAGCCACATATTTATAATAAAATAAACTTGAACCATATGTATCTACTATTAGTATTACTGCTTGTTTATTTATTGATTTAATGATAATGCATTATAAAAATATTTTACAAATTGAATTAGGTCCCTTTCCTCCCCCGCACTGTTCACCTTCTCCCATGTTTCCTCTCCATCTCTGTTGGTGGCCTTGTTCTTCTATTTACATGTATTAACCATCATCCTTGGATTACACCGTCACATGTCTGCACATTAAATGAGATTTTACTCCAATAAATGGGAGGAGAGGGCTTGGCTATTAGTTGCCAGCAGACAGTGTCAACAATATATTGGAAAAAACATCATAAACGTAAAGAAACGAAGTTGCTTGTCATGTTTTCCTAACAATCAACCATATATAAATATATATATAAAAAAAGAAGCTCTAAACCCCTGATTTTTAAACGCGACTTGACAAAAAAAAAAAAAAAAGGAGCCGTCAGTCGCGTAAAATAAGCGGATTTGGCAACTCTGGCAGTGAACCTTATAAACTGTATTTTACATGTCCAAAAGAAGAAAATCTATGAACAAGCACACATATTTTAAAGACTAGAAATCACTGCAGTTGTAACACATAGAAACTGCTTATAGAGTGCTTATGGATCGTTAAATGTAGATGTGGATAATATATTTAATAAGTAGTAGCCTACGTCTGAACGTTTGTCTGTATATTAAATCAGAATCAGAATGAGCTTTATTGCCAGGTATGTTTACACATACGAGGAATTTGTTTTCGTGACAGAAGCTTCCACAGTGTAACAGAATGAATATTCTTATAAATATGTGGCTATAATAAATGCATTTGGATCCATAGAGAAATGTATTTTAAAATAAGATGCATAAAGCATAATAATTTAACAGAAACCCGCAAATCTATGACTGTAACAACATCACATTTGAATAAAATGGTCTCTAAAACGTCGTACTGACTATTATATTAAGTCTGACAGGTGCTTGATGGAGAAAAACGATCAACCGCTGTAGCATATTCAGGAAAAAAATAGATATGTAAAAACGAATAAATAATTAATGATATAGGCTAGACTGAAATCAATAATTTTATCACAATACAGTAACTATAAAAAAATTATACAGAATAAAAAGGTTTATTTTGCTTTGGCAGCTTTCTTTCAGGTAAAATATTAGCTCCAGTGTTTGGTTAACTTACACCACACATTTTGTAGGTATGTCTGAAACATGAGTCACATTATAAAGGGCGTTTCAGCCTTATGTTCACTTGGCTTTATTTGCTTTTACTATCACTTACCTCCTTCTTCACGTTTCGTAGCAGTCTCTGGCGGGTTTCGGCTTCTAGGAAAGAAAGAAATTATATATATATATATATACACACACACACAGAGAACATTTGCCTAATTATTAAATATGAAAAAGTAAAAGTCAAACGTGTGATACTGTAGTTTAGAAGTGTTTCGAAAAATAAAAGCAGAATTTGTCGCACCTGCTGTTGTGGTTGCCATGATTGTGGTATTCAGCTCTCTCGCGCTCCGCTCCTCTGACGCTTAACACTCGACTGGATGAGGCTAAAGCAGTTCAACATCAACTTGGAGAGGCAGCGAGATCACGTGACCTGCCAGAGCGATTCCTACAACGGCGGAGATGCCAAACTCCGTGTATCAAGCAGTTCTACCTGGAGTGAGTTATCGGTTAGAATTTCTATTCATCTCAGCTGCTCGGGTGTAGTGGTAGCCTATTTCGTTTGTAAACGATTCGGTGTTTTAAACAAAAATTAGACGAATCATTCGTTCACTGTCTCTCCCGGTTGAAGCACGTGACTGCTTTGGTGGCTGACTACAGCACTAGCAAATAGCATTTGAGTACCGTTTTTGAAAGAGCATTTCTTGGAGCTGATGAACGTATACGCCCTTCATTGAACCAGTTGCTGTTCTGTTCTAGGAAAACGAGTCTCGGCGGTAACTGTGCTGATATGCCCAGTGTATGTCGAACAAACTCCAAAAACTTCTTCTGTGCGCCCAAAAAAATGTAATAAACATTTGTCTGATGAGGGAGATTAACGTATACCGACTTGAGAAATATTTTTCCTGATAATATTCTGAGTTTTCTATCTGCCGTTTAGAACTATTGACGCCCGATTTACGAATGAATCACTCTTGTGAAGCGACTCTTTTCAATTAACCTTCCTTACGGGTAAATAATATTTGTCTGAATCAATTTGCGATGCAGTCTGAAAGATTCGAACTACTCACTCACCCACTGAACCGACAGCAGAAAACAAGAGGAGCATTGGATTAAGTGAATTATGTACCTATAATCAATTCAAACCTAACCTGCAAATGCATTCTTATCATTTGAGAACGACTCAACAAAGAGTAGCTATCAACAAAATAACAGCACACAAAAGCACGGAGAGTTTTTTTTTTTTTTTTTACTATTTATATGCCAAAAGTAGTCTGAATACACGTATACCTTCCTTGAAAATAACAGCACACAAAAACCCGGAGAGTTTTTTTTTTTTTTTTTTACTATTTATATGCCAAAAGTAGTCTGAATACACGTATACCTTCCTTGTGACATTATTGACAAGAGCAGCGTGCTCTCAGACATTGCTCTCTGGTGCACAAAAGATACAGCTGGAAAAAATAAATAAATAATAGGAGAGTTTGCCATTTAAATCCACATTGAAAGTGCATCCTGCTCCCTAGTGTTCCCTCATATGAAATGAAAGAAAAGTCTGCTTTTTTCTATCTCTCTTTTGCTGCACAAAGACACTATGTTCCCACTTCGGAATGCAATTTAATTGAGAAACGTGTCAGAGAACATTTTTGGAACAAGCTTACGGGTTCAAACCTTCAGCAGCTACATGTGTTGCTAAGCAACAATGTAGGGCCCCATTAACAGTACTAATTGAGTAAAGTCTGAGAAAACTGTGATCTTTTCATCGTCTCTCTGGGGGAAATGCCACCTCATTGTTGAAGTAAGACTTTCATATAATTGCATTTTATCAAGACAACCAATACATGGTGCAGAGTAAAAAAAATATATAGATGATGGTGAACAAACATCACTTTTTATGGGAACCTAATTCAAAAGGGCTTCATGCAAATTTGGGTGCTTAATTGAGAGCTCTGGACTTTTGAATACAAATGTAGGGTATAGAGACTGTAATATAAAACAATGGAGATTGAGGTGGAAAGTGACACCAAATGTGCTTGCATTAACTAAATGTATCGCCCTGTGTTATCTAAAAGATAGATCATTTACAAACAACTGAATGTAGTTTTGTGTAGTCCTGTGACTTTGGAGCCCCCTACAGTTGAAAGTGAGTGAAATCCACCCGCTCACATACAGTAGGGCAGGGATCCTCAAATCTGGCTCACGAGATCCACTTTCCTGCAGAGTTTAGCTCTAACCCTAATCAAACACACCTGAGCAAGCTAATCAATGTCTTCAGTATCATTAGAAAATCACAGGTAGGTGAGTTTGATCAGGGTTGGAGCTAAACTCTGCAGCGCATTAGCCCTCCAGGGCAAGATTTGAGGAGCCCTGCAGTAGGGCCTTCTCCCACGCAGACGTTTGAAGGGGAGCGTGGGAAAGAAACAGAAGCGATTCGCCTTATTGGAAGTCAGTGAGCACGTTTACATGCAGTTTTCGCGTACATATAATACGCATCTACCCCACAACCCTAAACCTACCCATCGCGTAGCATATACACGCCAAAGTCAATTTTTGCGTATCAGTACCACGAGTTTTCGTTTTTATTTGGCGTAGCCTACTACAGGTGCATCTCAATAAATTAGAATGTCATGGAAAA